>NW_024347791.1:7132554-7358391 GCF_902729225.1 Pteropus medius
AATCTGCAGAACAGTCCCATTTTACAGATTGGGTTTTATAATTTGCCCAAAATTAGACAGCTAAGAAATGGGGTAGAACCAGAATTCAAAGTCAGTTCTGTCTAATGACAAACCTCATGGTATTTCCACTCAGGTACATGTGCTGCCAGATTTAAGTCATTCAGCAACACCTTTTCGGAGCTCCCTCTTTTAACTTCGCTTCCGATTCCCAGGTGCTTTCCAGTTCCTTCCTACCTGAACCCATGGCAGACAGGATTAATTAATCACAACAAGTTGGTTTATTTGTTTCCGATGGCTTTAGATTCCTTCCCAATTTAGCAATACCAAAAACCCTACCAACTGATCAGAGTTGGCATATATAATATAACCTTTTAGGGGCTCTGATTTTTAGAATATTTTTCTGAAGAATCCTTCCCACTTTTGCCTTTTCTTGCAACACAAAGGAAACACCCTTAGCCACTTCCAGGTCTAAAAAATATTTTGTCCAGATTTGGCCATAAGCCCCAACTCTGGCATCTGATAAAATAGTTCCCCATGTGAGGTCTTTAGTGGCTTATTTTTAAACTTAATGGCCTCTTGTCAGGTCTAGACCAATTTCCCAAGCGCTCCTTCTCTCCCTAGTCACTTGCCCCGGGACCTCAGCCTTCTTTCCGCCCACTTTGAAGCTGACACTATCTTGTGTCTTGATTCTCTGTCCAACACTGGCTGACAAGTGACTCTCTAGCTCCATCTTTCTTGCTGTCTGGCAAACAAGCCTACAGGCTCTTTAATGCTAAAGGCTTGACTATTATTACTCCAGGGAAACCACAACATAAGTCACTCAGCCTAGGAAAGCTTACAGAGATGCAGGGGACGTGGTTCTGGGGCTCCTTGTTGCGAAGGTAGTAGAAAGGCTGATAAGACAGTCTGGAATGAGACCATTGACAGTCCCCTCCTCCTGGCTTTCTTCCTTCGTGAAGGTATGCGGACTCCTTTCTTCCTCAGATTAAAGAACAGAACAAGAGCCTCTTTCCCTATCTTCCTCTCTCCTGTCTCTCACTCATTCATTCCACGCACATTTGTTGAGACACACAGAGGTAGGTAAGCCACAGTACCTGTCGTGAGTCCTCTCACCATCTCGTGGGAAAGAGAGGCACACCCATCATGTGAGAACACAGTGTCGGAAGTACAGAGATGGGGACAGGAACGGGGATCAGGGAGCACCCGGACAGGGTGATCAGGTAAGGCTTATATCTTCTCAAAAAGTTAGCTGAACGCATGTCATCTAAAATCATAAATGGATTCAAAACTACCTGAAACCAATCTCAGAAGAATCCTAAATAGTGTGCTGTTTGGGCTTGATTCTTTCCCAGGTGCAAGAGGGGAAGAGGAGAAGGGTCACTGCAAATGTACTCAGAGCTTTGGGTATCCAGTCTATATCCCAGGAAAACAAAAGGGACGTTGTAGCTGCTTGTTTACAGTGAATTAAAGACTTGCATCAGATCCCTGTTGAAGAATTTGTCTAGATCAAGTTCTCACAACACTTTAGTTCATGAAGAAACCCTAGGGTACTGTGACATCCTGCCTGTCTTGTCCTGCAGGCTGTCTCTGTCTTGTTGCTAATTTCTAAAGGGTATTATACCCTGTTGGCTGACTCCTGCCGCAAGTCAAATGTCAAGTTCACAAGTTCCTTTGAAGGACCACAATTAAGAAGGATCAACTTAATTTAAAATAAACTTTGAGTTTTCAAGACGATTGTTATTTATAATGAATTAACTTTTTTCTAATGTAAAGGAAGTCAGTTTTCAGCTCCTGGAGTGATTGACAGAATGCCACAAAGAAGCAAATGAATATATAAATATGACAAAATTGAATTTTAGATTTCTAGACTAATTTGAATTTTATAATCTAAAATTCTTTTCTAATGGTTTAACTATGCTTTCCACCAAACCTGTCCAGTTATCCCATGCTTCTTTTAATGCCCATTGCTTCTTCCAATGAATATATAAAGTATTGTAATAATCATCTAGATAAATTATGAACCGGGATACCAGGAAGCAGAGTTGTAACAGATGTGTTTCGAGAACAGAGAGCTTGTTAGCTCTCTTGGGTTTCAGGGCACAAATAAAATACTCCAGAATATTGTGAAAAGATAGGATTTGAATTTGGGGAAATATTTGGTTGAAACTTTTTCATAACATATTGTCCCTTTTCTTGCCTCCTTAAACCTGATGCTACTTTGAGCACATTGCTGAATCTCTATTTGATAATGTAACTCACTTTTTAGCCATTGTGGCTATCCAGATCTATAATCCTTGTAGGAAGTGCAGGAGGAAATCCAAAACCTGTATTGAGCCCTTTCTCCCTTCTTTCGGAAACACTTCATCCTCTAGATTTGAAACTGGAATGAAATATTAAAGAAAATAAATCCCTGGAAATGGTATTCTCATTATGTGATCCTGGAACAACTAGATATTTATATGCTAAAAAATGAACTTTGACCTATACCTCATGCCATATGCAAAATTAACTCAAAATATAAAATATAAAATTACAAAACTCTCAAAAGAAAATGTCAGAGAAACTCATCATGACCTCAGGTTAGGCCAAAAATTCTTAGATATGACACCAAACACATGAGCCATAAAAGAAAAAAATTGATGAATTTGACATCATCGCAATGAAAGACTTTTTTTCTGCAAAATTTATTGTTAAAAGAATGAAAAGACAAGCCACATACTGGAGGAAAGTACTTGAAAATCATATACCCGACAAAAGAATTATATCCAAAATATGTAAAGAACTCTCAAAACTCAAAAAAAAAAAAAATCAATGTCTCAATTAAAAAATAGTCAAAAGATTTAAACAGACACTTCACCACTGTATTAGTCAAGGCTCCCTAGAGAAACAACCAATAAGTTGTATATATAGGTAAAAGAGACTTTATTAGAAGGAATTGGCTTGTGCGATTATGGAGGCTGATAAGACTCAAGATCTGCAGGGGGAATCGGCAAGCAGGAGATTTAAGAAAGCCAATAGTATAATTCTAGTTCAAGTGTGAAGACATGGCAGGCTTGAGACCCAGGACTGGCATATGTTTCAATTCGAGTTTGAAGGCAGGAAAAGGACAATGTCCCAGTTCACAGGCAGTCAGGCTAAAGAAAATCTCTCTTACTCAGGAGAAGGCCAAACGTTTTTGTTCTATTAAGAACTTCAATTACTTGTAGGGGCCCACCCACATCAGAGAGGACAATTTCTTTACTTAGTCCTCTGTTTCAGTGTTCATCTCATCTGAAAACACTCTCACGGAAACACCCAGGATAATGTTTGACCAAATATTTGGGTGATCTATGTCCCAGTCAAGTTGACACATAAAATTAACCATCACAACCATATAAAGATGGCGAGTAGTCACATACAAAATGCTCAACATCAGTAGTCATTAGGGAAGTGCAAATTAAAACCAGAGTGACATATATCTATAAGAACAGCAAAAATTAAAATTACTGAGAATACTAAGTGCTAGCAAGAATGCAGAGCTACTGGAATTCTCTTATATTACTGGTAAGAATGTAAAATGATCCAGCCACTCAGGAAAACAGATGGGCAGTTTCTTGTAGAATTAAACACACATCTACCAAATGACCTAGCAATCCCACTTGAAGATATTGTGGTAAAGGTGAAAACTTAGAATCACACAAAAACCTGTAACCAAGTGTTTCTGGAAGCTTTACTCATAATCACAAAACACTGGAAACAACTCAGACGTCCTTTAGTGAGTAAGTGGATAAATAAACTCATATATCCATACAATGGAATTCTATTCAGCAATAGAAAAGAACAGATTATTGATACACTCAACAGCAAGTATAAATGCATCATAGTAAGTGATTTTTAAAGCAGGTGTACTGAATATATATTATACAGCATTTGTGGTTTCCCTGGGTGGAGCACCCTTTCTAATTATGGAAGTTCATAGGATATTTACACATATTTACAGATAGGATATTTACAGATAGGGTATTTACAGGTAGGATATTTACAGAAAGCTAGGACACCACGAAGAAATTACCATGTCAACATGTATCAAATGGCAGAAAAATAGTTCTCATTAAGCTAATTCTTTATTCACTGAAAAAGCAATCGGCCTCGTCTGTTAAAAGTTGTTCCTGGATTATATTTAGTTGCTAGTCCTCTTGGAATTTGCCCTGGATTTGTCTCATGCAAGCCAAGAGCTCCATGTAAAAAGTAAAAAGTTGGTCTGTTGAATATGAGAATGGTCGATGTTCTGACAGCCGCTCTGGTTGTTTATCAGAACATGCATTGTGTGTGTCTGTATTTAGAATTTCCTGTATTGAACTATTTGTTTATTTGGTTCAACAGATAGTACGTTCATATGATTAAATATTCTGTGGGTGCTATGGCTGCTGTTTATTAGTCAGAATATACTGGTGGGACAGCGGTGGTGCCCATTTTAATTGATCAGTGCCGAGAGCCATACTGGTTCTTAAGTAAGTTTAATATAAGCCCTGTAAGAATATCAAGTGAAAAGTCTCCCTTCGTTTTGTGTCCTGGTCCCTTCTTTATTTTCTATAATCTTCAAAATAGAGGTAGAAGGGCTTTTCAACATTGGTATATATGAAGTTGCAAAAAGGTGAGTATTTTAATTACTTCAGACAGTGTACAGTAATGCAAAACTGGCAAAGCTTATCCCACATCTGTCTCTGGCAGCCTTCCAGCCCGTCTTCGAAGAAGCCTTCCTTCTGATCCAGTGCCATCTCCTCGGTGAGGCTTTTCCTGATTTCTCTTCCTGACACACTCCCCACCTCTGTTTATCTTTATCTCAGCACCTCTGTTGCTTCCTTCATAGCACTTACCATAATCTATTTTATTTGTTACGTCTTATTATCTCCTTCCCCCAGTGGGTTGAAAACTCCATGACGATAGGGACAAGGACAAATCTGTTCATTGGTGCATCCCCAGTATGTATCATGGTGCTGGGCTTTTGTTAAGATCTTAATGAACACTGAATGAATGAATGAATGAATGACTTGAGTGTAGGTGTGCCCCTCTCAGGAATGGTTTTGTATCCACAAGGGATTCCTGAAGACATAAAAGCTTCCTTATCAAAAGAATGAAATTATGACAGCAAAGTAAAAGGCATGGGGTTGATATTTTAGGTCAAGGTGACCTACCTGTGTGACACTTCTTTTGGTTAGCACCATCTGATCTGCTGCTAACCCAGAGGCTGGCAGGGCTCTTTTTGGAGAAGGTGAAAAAACTTGAAGACAAAGATTTCGTCTTGGGGTCCCTTTGCGTGGTTCAAATGGAGATGTCAATTTGAAGAAGCAAGCTACACATTCAAGAAGTATTCAGTTTCAAAACATTCTAGATTCAGAACAGTAAAGGATAATTGCACAATTCACCGCATATCTGACAGTCAAATATATAGTCCTTAATAATTTTATGATGACTTTTGGGTTGATTTTCTTTTAAACAAAATTTTTTTCTTTAATCCACAGGTCACAGTTTTTTATCTGCGTGAATACACATGGCTTTGTTAAGAAAAAGTAAGATTACAATTAATGATTAAAAAGAGATATTTTGGAGGGCTGTTGTGATGCTGGGTCTTGGCTTTTCTTTCTTTTGAAATATGCTTTGATTTTCATAGTTTTCCCACAAGCAGTTCTTGGCATCATTATTTCAGGATGATTCACATGGAAAGTAGTTAAGTATTTTGGACAGAGGTTGACTTATCATGAGAGGGGTCATATGTTTCTATAAAACTTGCAAAGATTATTTTTTCATTGTAAATAAATATTCATGTTCCTGTCCAATTTAGCATTTGTAATTTTGTATTCTTGTTCTTAAAGACTCACCTCAAATTTTATCAGACCCCATCAAAACCCTGATTTGACCCTGATTTTAGATCGAGAAATTTGTGAATATGGGGGAAATATGGTAACCTGATGGTATTACTGATATCCTCAGGGTAGAGTTGCTGGATGTAGCAGATGAAAAGACAAGATATCCAGTTAGATTTGAATTTCAGATAAACTATGAATAATTTTTTTTAGTATAAGTATATCCCAAGTATTGCATGGGACATACTTATACTAATAAAAAACTTTTATCTCTATCAGCAATAGGAGCCATGGTTGAAAGGGGCAGACAGCAGTCACTGTGGGCCACTTCCCCAAACTGGCTGTGGCATGTGAATGTTAATCAGATGTATTGATAAACTATATAACTTTGTCCCTTATCTTCTGCTTCTCTATAGCTTGGTTTTAAACTGAGTCTAGTATCTCGTTGTCTCTGATGGAATTTGATACACCAGAGGGAGAGAGGAGCTGTGTGTCAGTTAGCAAGATGGAATCATTGGGCCTTAGAATGCAGTTCTGGAAGTCATCCTTAGAGACTGTCTAACTCTTTCATTTTATAAATTTTACAAATGTAAAGAAAAAAAGCCTGGAGGCCAGAAAATAGATTGGTATGAGGCCTATAAATGTTAAATATCTTGATGCACAAAAATAATAAATAATAATACACAACAATTGTAAAATCTTTATTGAGCCTCAAAATACAACTACAAAGTAATAATTATTATTACAATCCCCATTTAGCAGATGAGAAACTGAGGCTCAGAGAGGTTAAGTAACCTGTCCAAGGCCACACAGTTAGGAAGTAGTAGAAATGAGATTTGAGTCTGGCTTTAAATCCTAGCCCTTTCCCCTTCTACCAGTGTTTTCCAAACTGCAGGCAATTGTGTACCACCTTCACAATTTTTCATCATCTATGTTCCTTCTGTCCTATGCATGACTATTTTCTTTAAATCGATCGATTTTTAAAAAATTATAAGTTTACTTTGTAATAGGAAGTTTATATCCTTACTGTAAATAGAAAATAATTATCTCCAATCATAAAAAGAATGTGATTGTACAACTATATACGATTAGAATGTCATTCAATTCTGCATAGCTTTTGTTGCCTGCCTGCATATGAAATTAGGACTGATTTCTCACACTGAGATTTTATATTCCTTATGCTATGAACACAAACCTCCTAAGTCATCTCTGGTATAACCAGTGGTATATGCTCCATGCTTAAGAAAGCACTGCCTTACACCATTCCACTTCTCAATAAATCCCAGGGACAAGTGTTGCTGTTTGGGGACAGTTGCTCCTGGAGGCTTAAAACTGGAAGAGGTAAACAGGTCTTTCAATCTCTTAACCAAGGCAAGAATTTTCTGTACGTCATCCTTGACCAGTGGTTGAATTAACTGAGAAGATCTTAGGTGGGTTCTAATGGCTAAGAACATGTACTCATAATAAATACTTGCTCATCGTAAGTGTTATATAAATGTTGGCTATTATTCGAAACAAAGTATTTATGCACAGTAAAGACAGCATCATATAGTCATAAGGTTGTAGCCTCTGCCATCAGACTGCCTGGATTTAGCCCTGGTTTGGATCCTCCTTAAACTACATGTGTGTATCCTTGAGCATCAACAGTATCCCAGGTTAACTTCTTACCCCACATGCCATCTGCTTAAAGAAAGGTCCCAGACCACCTCTCCAAGGTATGTCAGGGAATGCATCTGCTCACATGGCTGTTCTAAACTTTTCCACAATTTCGGCTTGATACATTAAACTTGAACATATTTGTTTTTGTTTCAGTTAATCAGGTGTTGCTCTTCCTTCTGATTGTGACCCTCTGTGGAATTCTGTATAAGAAAGTACATAAGGGGACTGTGCTCAAGAATGAAGCAGGTATGCTAAATGTAATAAACCAGTCACAAAAAGACAAATAATGTGTGATTCCACTTATATGAGGTACTTAGATAATCAAAATCATAGAGACGGAAAGTATAATGGTTGCCAGGGCCTAGGAGGAGGGGAAATGGGAAGTTAATGTTTAATGGGTATAGACTGTCAGTTTTACAAGACGAAAAGAGTTCTGGGGATGGATGGTGGTGATGATTGTACAACAGTGTGAAAGTATTTAATACCACTGAACCGTGCACTTAAAAATGGTTTAGATGACAAATTTTGTGTTAAATGTATTTTACCACAATTAAAAATGCATTTTAAAAAAGAATATAAGAGGTAAGCAGGCATGTAATCTATCGAGATGGGATACCTGGAAACTCGGTTTAAATATGTTCCTCTGAGTCCTTTCAGTAGCTGGGTTCAGAGATAAGCAACAATTTGGTCACTTCCCAAACACCTGCTTGAAGGCCAAGACCAACTTTTCAGTTGTGTTCTAGACTATTTGTGTTCCTCAAACTTTAGCACATATAAGGATCACATGGAGGGCTTGTTAAAACACAGTATTGGGTCCCACCTGGAGAGGCTTTGAATCAGTAGACTTAGGGCGGGACCTAAGACTCTGCATTTCCAGTAAGCACTCAGTCGATGCCGATACTGTTGGTTCTTGGACCACACTTTGAGTGTCCTGCTTTACACCCATCCATTTGGAGTCTCTCAGTAATTTTGCTTATGAAAATTGCCATCTCTTTCTTCTCCCTGCTGGTTCATTCTCATCAGTGCACAAACAGCCTCATAATTGTCAACGTATAAAAAGATCCTGCATTGACCCTGTATCCTCTTCCAGCTACTGAGGAGACCAATTCCCTGAGGAGAAGAATTGTGAACTGGCACCTTCATAACTGCAAAACACACAAAGTCAGCCCATATAAATTAAGAAGCACCGGTAGCATATTTATTATATTTTTGATTAATTTGCTTTTTATATTAGTCAAGCAAGTGCACTCATTTATGGAAAATACAGAAAAGGAAAAAATATTACCTATAGCTGTTTCAGCCAAAGACAAATACAGTTAATAATTTGGTGCTTTACACACGTTTATTCCACACTTTTTTAAAAGCCAATTGCTAAGGCACTAGACATATAACCATGAACAAAATCATGTCCCCACTCTCACGGAGCTGACTTTTTCTTAATATGGAAATTCATAAAACAATTAAAAACATATATAATCTGGTCTAAATAATCTAGGAACATCTGAGGAAAAAATGATTTCCACACGAAGACATGTATACACATGTTTATAGGACATTATTCATAGGTGCCCCAAACCGGAAGCTAAACGAAGGAAGCCAGACCCAAAAAACCATATATTGTATGTTTCCGTTTATACAAACTTTCTAGAAAAGGCAAATATATGGTGACAGAAAGCAGACTGGTAGTTGTCTTGTGCTAAGAGGGGGCATGGGTTGACTGCAGATTGCCTCGGGGGAGCTTTTCGGGGTGATGGAAATGTTCTAAATTTGGACTGTGGTTATGGTTGCACAACTCAAATTTACCAAAAAAATCATCGAATTGTACATTTACAGTAAGTAAATACAAATAAACCTGTATTAGTTTGTCAGAGCTGCCATAACAAAGAACCACAGACTAGGTGGCTTAAACAACATATTTATTTTCTCGTAGCTCTGGAAATGCTAGATCAAGGCGGCTTCCTCTGGGGCCTCTCTGCTTGGCTTGCAGATGCTGCCTTCTTGTTGTGCCCTCACATGACCTTTTCCCTGGGCCTGCATCCCTGGTATCTCTTCTTCTGCTCATACGGACACCAGTCATATAGGATTAAGGCCCCCTCCCCCCATAACAGCCCCCTTTCAACTTAATTGCCTCTTTAAAGGCCCTATATCCAAAAACTTACGTTCAGAAGTATTAGGAGTTGGGGCTTCAACATACGAATTTTAGGGGTTATAGACAATTCAGTCTACAACAGTATCTAAATTATGCCTCAATAAAACTATTTTAAAGAGAAAGAGAAAGAGAAGACTATGAAAGGTATGATTTCATTTTGGTTTTAAAATAATACATACATGTATCATCAGTATTGTATGTTATAGCCAAGACTCAAAAGAATAATCAATTATTGATTTTGTGCATTAGTCATGCTTTTCATTTACCTCCTTTCTCTTTCTGTCAACTTTTGAAACACTTGACTAGAGGGCAGATAAGGGAAGGAAGGTCACAAGTAGTATATTTTATAGCAGCAGAGGTGAGGTAAATATTCCAATTCAGAGGAAAGTTGAGGAGTTGAAATTGCTGAATTCAATGAGGCTTTTCAGTTCTTCACGTTTTTCAACTGTGTTTATGCGTTAGGCTATTTAACTGGTTTCTGTAAGAGAGCTCCAAAATAATAGTGACTTAAGCAAAATACAAATTTATTTTCTCTTTCAAGTGAAAGTCTAATGTGTCAGTTCCACAATCATCCAGAGCATATTCCTTCTTCCTTTTGGTTTTGGTGTCTTCAGCAGGTGGCTTCCATCTTGTGATCCAAGATGGTTGCTCTTACTCCTGTCATCACATCAGCATTCCAGCCGAGGGGAAGGGAGAAAGGAAAAGGGGAGAGTAAGCAAATTCTATTTTATTTTATTTATTTTTATTTTTTAGGTGAGGCAACCCTTGGTTGTCCTCACAGATCGTAAGGACCTTGTCAGCTTACAATCTCTTATTTTTTTATTTTTGAAGCCTACAGCACCTGGTCTTCCTAAGTGGTCTCCCATCCAAGTACTAACCAGGTCCGACCCTGCTTAGCTTCCGAGATCAGACGGGATCGGGCTTGTTCAGGGTGGCATGGCTGTAGATGAGTAAGCAAATTCTTTGTAAAAGCATCTCAGTAGTTACACACATTACTTGCACTAACATCCTACAGGTCAGAAAGGAGTATGGAAAAAGTATTCATAGCAGCTGGCTATGTGCCAGCTAAAACTCCCATGTGCTATTGCTAAGGGAAGAAGGAGAGACTGGATTTTGGAGAACAATCAGCAGTCTCTTTCCCACCATGCGATCTTCCCCCAGCAGTGTGGAAGGCAAGTTAAACTGGCTCTTCTGTGAAATTCCTTTATGTTCCAAGACACTGATTTTGATGTTTCCAGAGGATGACTCTGAGATGCCTGAGGAACTGGAAGGGGAGATTCCCGTGGTGATTTGTGCAGCAGCAGGGAGAATGGGTGCCGCCATGGCTGCCATCAACAGCATCTATAGCAACACAGACGCCAACATTTTGTTCTACGTAGTTGGGCTCCGGAACACTCTCTCTCGAATACGGTAATTAGACTTTGGAGTTTTCTACTTTCTTTTGACTTTCCTTAAATGGATTCCCCCACCTTTTTTTTTTTTGGTTTGAGAAATGTCATTCGGCTTAATGAGGGGATGACCTGACAAATGTGTCACCTAGCTAAGGAATTTTCTGCAAAATCTCATTGATCCGGTAGGGCAATGCATCATTCTGCAGAACTGAATTGTACTGAATTGAACTGAACTTAAAGAACCTCAATCCTTAAGTAGTTTATGTAAAAATCTTTCTTTATAAAATGTTTTTTCTTTCCTCTGCTTTCTTAACCTGAGATAATATTAATATAATATAACCATTTTAATATGGCTCAGCATCATCACTAATATAATTCTGAACTGCAAAGTGACCTCTTTCCTATCATGCACTACACTACAAAATAAATTGGAGCTGAATTTAGAAGAAATAAACAGAAAATCAAATTTTAAATGTATTATAAAAATGTACGATAATGGTATAATTTTGGAATGGAGACTGACTCCCTGAGGCCCCAAATCATAAGGAAAAAACTGGCAAGATTTGACCGCATAACATTTATATACTTTTAAATGATGAAAAACACTATAAAAAGTGAAATTAATCACACAGTAAATTAGGTTTTCAACATATATTATAGACAAAGGATTGTATCCCAACTATGTAAAGAATTCATACAAAAAATTTTAAACATACAGGCATCTAGTAGAAAAATGACTATAGAACACAGACAGATAATTCACAGAAGAAAAAATACAATCAAATAAACATGAAAAAATGTTAGCTGTTACTAAGAGGGAAATGCCAATTAAAACAGCAATGACGTATAACTTTTCACTCATCAGGATGGTAAAAATCAAATAGGACAAGAATATCTAGTGCAGGAAAATAGACATGCTTATTCCTTGTTTATACAATACATACTTTGTAAACTGGTAAAGCATTTTGAGAGGGCAATATCTGTTAAAGTGTTACATGCATATGTAGTTTGATTCACCAAACCATTTCCGCTGCTAGGAATCTGTGCTACAGAAATTCTACATAGTACCAAACTATATGTACAACAACATTAATTTCAGCATTATGTGAAATAGTAAAAAAAAAAATTGCTAAATAGTTAAATGTTCATCAATGGAAGAATATTTAAATGAACTATGGAATATGATCCAGCTATTAAAAGAGAAAGAAGGCAATCTGTGTACACTGACATAGAAGATTCCCAAGGCAGATCGTTAAGTGGAAAATGCAAGTTGCAGTATACCTCTTACAGTGTGATCCATTTCATGAATGTCTTAATCCGTTCCATCTGTTATAACAGGATGCCACAGACTGGGTGGCTTATAAACAATAGTTTTATTTCTCACAGTTCTGGAGGCTGAGAAGCCCAAGATCTAGGTGCCAGCAGATTCCATGTCTAGTAAGGGCCCTCTTCCTGATTCATGGAGGACTGCCTTCTTGCTGTGTCCTCACATGACATAGGGGGGAAGGGAGCTCTCTGGGGCCTCCTTTATAAGGAGGTGACTCTCGTTCATGAAGGCTCCACCCTCATAACCTAATCACCTCCTAAAGGCCCCACCTCAAACACCATCACTTTGGGGATAATCTTTCAACATATGAATTTGGGGATTGGAAGGACACAAAGATTCATTCTGTAGCAATGAAAATCAAAAATCCCAAATGCGTACATGCACATATATGTGTTTCTGTAAAGAAAAAGACCTGGCAAGATCTCTCCAACTATTCACAGTGACTATCTCTCGGGAGGTTGGAGGAATTAGGGGAAGCAGTGATGAAGGAAAATTCAAGGCATTTCAAGTATTATTTCCATCATTCATAAGGAGAATGGACTCATGTATGGCTTTTATAATTAGATTTTGGTGTTCTAGCACCATTAAGAGATACTGAGATTGGTAAAACATTTGCTCCCAATCTCAGAGGTCCTTGTCTGCTGTAGGATTTGAGGGCTTGTGTATGGTTTTCATTTCTCTGTCTAATTTCTCACTCTTCTTACCATTTATTGTTGTAGATTGTTCACTTAGCCTACTGTTAACAGCCCTTTAATCATCTGTGGGTATAAAAATCAGATAACCAAATTCATAAGAATGGCCTGTGTTGTATGTTCTGAGTAAAGGTTTGCACTTTGGCCAAAAGGCATGAGCTTCAGGACTAATGACATTTGAGTGGAGAATGATTCCCAGTTCTTGGATCCTGTCCACCATCCCTTGTTTTAAAATATTTTTAAAAACTCTTTTCATTGAAGTATAACACAAAAACAAAATTGTATAAATCCCCTGTACAGCTTAGTGAATCATCACGAAGTAAAAACTCCCATGTGACAACTGCCACATCGACACCTGACAGTCTTTTTAATTTTGCCACTGTGATGAGTGTCCAGCAGCATCTCGCTATGGTTTTTATTTGAGGTTTCTTTATCTCTGATGAGGGTGAGCACATCGTGTGACTGTTTGGATATGCATGTTTGAGTCTCTTGCCAATTTTTTGGTTTGGTTGTCTGTCTTTTTCTTATTGACATGATTGCCCCCCCCCAGCTTTATTGAAATATAATTGACATATAACATCATGTAAATGGCTTATTTTTACAGTTCAAATTTTGCAGATCTACATTTCATTGGGAACGTTTAATTCTTTTGTTGATTTTTAATCGACAACAAATGCTCCCATGTGTGGTTTTAGTCACTGGAAATTTTATTTTGAGATTATGTCTACTAAGAATCTTATGAATTGGATAAAAGATAGAAGAAGTTCTGTAAGACTGAGAAAATGTAAGGGGCAGAGGGTGAGGACCAATGGGGAAGATTGAGAGACAGAGACAAAGAGGCAAAGGTAAATTCAAATCGTCTTCGGAGCCAAAACGGCAGAGTAAAAGTGACTTTCGTCCCTGTAGAGGACTGAGAATGTCCTGCTTCATAATATTACAGAGCTGTTAGCACGTGGCAAAGATGGTACCAGCAACCACAGATGCCGCTTCATCAGAAAGAAGGAACGCTTTCTGTTCTTCCAGTTTCCTGTGGAGATTATATAGATCTGGGGAGATATTTGGCTATTACTATTTTGTTTCATTTCCTTTGCAGACAGAGTTATGTGAATAATTTTCTTTTTTAAAAAAGAAAGATTTAAAGCCAGGCCAGATGGGGAAAGACTCGAAAGGATTTATAGACTAAACTCTACTAAGGTTGCACACATTTTTAACTATCTAAGGAGGCAAGAGATTGACTCTAAGGCAATAAGCAAATTGAGGAAAGGTGGAGGTGTGCACTAAAGGTTTTTTTTCCCATCTCTTTAGAAAATGGATCGAACATTCTAAACTGAGAGAAATAAACTTTAAAGTTGTGGAATTCAACCCTATGGTCCTCAAAGGGAAGATCAGAGCGGATTCATCGAGGCCCGAATTACTCCAGCCTGTGAGTAGGAACCGTGCACGTGCTGGGGACAGTCTATGGTGAGACCTTGTTCAGTATGGAGCACTAGCCACCGGAGTCCAGACAGAATATTTTTGAAGCCTCACAGTTGTTAGGTCTCCACCAAACTCTGCTTATTTGTAATTTATAAGCCACCTGTTCCAGAAAGGATTTAAAATGGTTTCCATAAACATAATGAAGTCATTAAGAAGTTGAGCCTATTGTTGGAGATGATGCCTCTCTGTGTGTGTGTGTGTGTGTGTGTGTGTGTGTGTGAGATTTAGTTAACAGTAGTCAATTGAGTGTAGAGGAAAACAGGCAATTTGTGGCCTAAAAGATTGAGAGGGGGAAGCTTCTGTGACGCCCACTGCAACAATTCAGAGATGAAGCTGGCGATAGTCTGAGAAGCTGGGGAGTTTAAATCTAGGAGAAGCACAGATCTGCCAGCACTGGTTTCAGCCCAAGGCGCAGATAAGTTGGGCACCAGAAGCTCAAGTGAGGCAGCCTGGCGGCCCCTGTTTTATTCTGCATCGAACCTGGAGCTGAACCAAGGCCATGGTCAAAGCCGACTCTCCAGCACCCCTGGAAGACTCTGAGTTGCATGCCTCTTCCCCAACATTGCTCCTTTTGTTGTTTTAACAGCTGAACTTTGTTCGATTTTATCTCCCTCTGCTTATCCACCAACATGAGAAAGTCATCTATTTGGACGATGATGTCATTGTGCAAGGTATACTCACCCACGGCGAGACCACTTGGAAAAGGAGCAGCTGATAAGTAGAACGACTCTCTCTCTTCATTTTCCAAGTAGCTAGCTGCCCAGTGATCATGACTGCTCGTTCAAGTTGGGAGTATAGTATTGTTGTAAATTTGGGAATATTTTGAAAACAGGGGTTGATACTCACTTCCCTGGACAGTCCAGCTGTCTTTCTAAGAGCCACTCTCTGATTGTCAAAGTCTGTGATTAATAGCTTGGTAGCCTTTCCCTTCTCTGCACCCCTAAAATGTAGGAAGGCAGTCTCACTGATGACATTCTTAGAAGTGAGTTAAGTTTTGGTGTTCAAATGTAGCCTTATCTCGTTCCCACATGCAAAAAAGATAAGCATTGCTGTGGTACCTACATAGCAACAGAAATAAAGAAATTTGACAAAGGGTGATCGGAGCTTCTTTTCAAGTGCCTTTCTAAACTGATTTGAGCTATTTTTATTAATCAAATTGCCAAGCCACATGAAATCAGAGGTCAGATATTTCTCCCCTAAAGCAAAATGAAGATTAGTTAAAGTTCTAAGGCTCTATCCATCCCTAAAACAAATGCTATATTATTTTAACTCCTGATGTTTCTAAATTCAGGTGATATCCAAGAACTGTATGACACTACCTTGGCCCTGGGCCATGCGGCCGCGTTTTCAGATGACTGTGATTTGCCCTCATCTCTGGACACGAACAGACTCGTGGGGCTGCAGGTGAGCCCACTGTTTCAGATTCCTACCTTGACCCTGCCGCTCTCACCCTCTCTTCCACAACGCAAAATACCCGTAAGCTACACCTGGAGAGCCGCCAGTCTGGACTGCTGGGGGCGGTCACACCCCAGCTCCACCTCTTAGCGACTCTGGGCAAGTTACTTAACCCTGCGAGTCCCACTTTCCTCATCTGACACCTATAGTAATATCTCTGTTGCGATTTTATGAGCTGTGATGAAATTACATGAGGTCAAAGTGTCCCGCGCGGACTACATGCGCCACAAATAACAGACGGGGTTAGGTCGCTCTTCACCACCCTCTGTCAGAGATGGCGTTTTCTGTAAGAGACTCCCTGACTCTGGTTCTATTTTCAGAGTTTTGACCGTCGCTTTTTTTTTTTCCCCCTGTCAGCTGAGGAAAATCTTGATTTTGTTCAAGCTCTTTACCCAGGTGGAAATGAGGGAAGTCGAACCAGAAGAATGGCTTTAAAATGCAAGGTGCCATTAAGAATCAAATGCTGGGCTGTGGCTCCGTAGTGTAGTGGTTAGCATGTGTTCTTTGCAAGTGAAGGTTTTGGGTTCACACCCTGGGTGCGCCAGGCCCCGCCCTCCAGATTGCTGCGAGGGTGTGGGAGGAGCCCCCCCTCCCGCCCCCAAGATCCAGTTTATAAGGGGAAACGGCAACATCCATGGGTCAAGGGTGGAAGTGTGTGTGTGGGAGGAGTGGGATTAAAGGGGTAGGAAGAATCAAACGCTATTCTTCAAAAAAAAAGTTCCAGGAAATAATTTTAAATTTAATTTTAATTTAAAAAATAATTTTAATTGGCCTTTTGAGCCACGCTTCTCTTGCTCAGGCCCACTTCCACGTCTGGAAGTGTACTTTCCTTTCTGATAAAGCTTTTCTTTTCTACTTTAAAAAATAATTAAATAAAAATACAAATAATTTTAATTTTAAGGCTAGACCCTGGGGCCAGACCTACCTTTGTCAGGATCTGGGCTCCCTCACATAGTAGCTTTGTGACCCTGGGCAAGTTACTTAACCAACTGTTTTCTCCCTTATTTGTCAAATAGAGGGAGAGTCATTGTGAGAATTAATTAGTCGATGCTTGTAAACTTATTGCATGCACTTAAAGTTCTTGAAAGCGCCTGAGTATTTCTGTTACTTCCATGTCATATTCGAGCATCCCACTGAGGTGGATTATGGCAGCCCACGTGGGCGAAACAGTACATCCTGCCTCATGTTGCATTCAGTCAGCTACGTACTGAGTGCTTGCTGTGTGCCTGACACTGTTTTAGGTACTAGTATACACTAAACAAAGCTAAAAGCCCTGCCTTTGTGTAGCTTACATTCTAGAGGGAAGACAGGTAAAATACTTAACAGAGGATTAGAGTGGAGTTGGGGCTGTATTTTAAATAGGGTGATCATGGATGGCTCTGCTGAGATGGCGTTGCTGAGATCAAACCTGAAAGAATGAAAGGAACCACCTAAGCAGGGGGAAAACATTCCAAGAATAGGTAGCAGCAAGTGCAAAGGTCCTGAGGCAGGAGCGTGTCTGGCATATAAGAGGAACGTCAGTGTGGCTGAAGGATCGAGGGAAAGAATAATAGAAGTCAGAGGCATAATGGAAGGGCAGGGCAGGTCGCTTTAGGAACTGTGGCTTTCACTTTGAGTGAGATGGGAAGCCACTGGTGAGGCTTTGAGCAGATGAATCATGCAGAGACAGAGTGGGGCCAAAAGGGGTAGAAGCAGGGACATGGGAGCTGGCGGAAATCCAGTGAGTGGTAGTGGGAAGTGGTTGCCTTCTGGATATGTTTTTGGAAGATGGGTCCAATAGATTTGCTGCCAGAATTGTATGCAAAGTGAGTAAGAGGAGTCAAAGATGACCTAAGGACTCTGGGTTTTCTTCACCTAAGTAGCTAGAAGGACAGAGATGCCACTAACTGAGGTGGGGCAGGTTGTTGGAAAGCACGTTTGGGATAGGATTGGGAGCAGTTTTTGGATGGAAGTAGGGCTGCCTTATTAAGCATCCAGAAGGAGACACTGAATTGGCAGATGGAGCAGGAGTGGGAAATCCAGAGAGGTCAGAACCGTCTACACAGATAGTATTTAGAGCCATGAGGCTGTCTAGAGCGTTAGTGCCAGAGAAAGGAAGAGGTGCTACAAGTGAGACTAGGGGCACTCAGCTTTTAGAAGTTGGGAAAACAAGAAGAAGCCAGCAAAGGACACTGGGCGGGGAGACCCAGAGACACTGCACAATGGTTTTAAGAAAATGATCGTTGTTCAGAAACAATAGATTTGTTGGTCAAAAGCATGCTTATCCTGTTCCTTGACAGAATACATATATGGGCTATCTGGACTACCGCAAGAAGACCATAAAGGACCTGGGCATAAGCCCCAGCACTTGTTCTTTCAATCCCGGTGTGATTGTTGCCAACATGACGGAATGGAAGCACCAGCGCATCACCAAACAATTGGAGAAATGGATGCAAAAAAATGTGGAGTACGTGTAGACTTCGCTACCATTTTTTCCATGCTTGGGAACAAAGTTATTCAATTAATTTTCCATGCATAGCTCAGGGGGTTAGAAATATTTTACATACATCTAAGATCCTACTTCTTCACAAAGGCACAGTTGAGAAAGAAAAGGGATAGTAGATGAAAATTTATTCTCAAATGACGTGTCAGAAGAAGTAAGATCCTGTGGAATCCTTTCTTATACAAACATTTTTCTAATAAATTGTTTAACGATATGACTTTTAGTGTTCTTCCAGAATCCTAGTGAACCTTGTCCACTGAAAATCATTAATCTTAGTCTAGATTCCTCCTTCTTACATAGATTTATTTTAATGATTATTTTATAAAGTCAACTTTGTTTTTTAGGGTCCAAGTTTTAAAAACTTGTCATTTTTTATTACCGAAGTTTTAAATAAAGAAAATAAAACTGACTCTATCACAACCACTATGATCATATCATTGTATTCTCTTTCCTCTTTTTCTGAGTATTTTTAATACCATCATAACCTTCAATTTGTGACTACTTATCTAAATAATGTAGGATCAGAACTTGATCTTCTACATTTGCCACAAAAAAGCCTGAGATTAAAATGGCGAAGTATTAACACTGTGAATCTAGGTAAAGTATATGGAAGTTCATGGTATTCTTTTTATAATTTTGTATAGGTTTGACAATTTTCAAAATAAAAAGCGAAAGTCTTATCATATAGTGAGAGACTGTCTTACCTCCTTTAAAATTATTAGATTCTACTTGATGTGAATCTGTGAGGCTCCAGACCAAATGTCACTAGCTCTTTTATCCCTTTTCTTAGGGAAAATCTCTACAGCAGCTCCCTGGGTGGAGGTGTGGCCACCTCCCCGATGCTGATTGTATTTCACGGGAAATACTCCACTATCAACCCCCTGTGGCACATAAGGCACCTGGGTAAGTACTTCAGAAAAACAACAGAAAAGTGCATTTTATAGACCCAGTGAGCACCAAGGTGGGAAAAGTGTGCTCTCACACCAGCTTCCTCAATTCAAATCTCTTAGGTCAGGTGTCCCCAACCCCCGGGCTGGGGAGTACCCGTTGGTCCATGGCCTGTTAGGAACCAGGCCGCACCACAGGAGGTGAGCAGTGGTTGAGCGAGCAAAGCTTCATCTGTATTTGCAGCCTCTCCCCAGCGCTAGCATCACCACCTCAGCTCCACCTCAGATCCTCAGGCATTAACTTCTCATAGGAGCACCAGTCTCTGGTGCCAAAAAGGTTGGGGACCACTGCTCCAGGTGACCTTGGAGATTACCTTGGATCCGTTAGCTCTCATTGCTCAGATTCTGCAAATGCAACTGATAAAAATTAATTACCCTAGAGTTGTGTTTCTAGGAATTCACAAAAAGCAATTAGACTCATGCTTAGCACATAGTGTGTGCCAGATAAACATTAACTATTTAGAACTTTCATCATCAAAACTTTTTCACATACCTTTCTTGAACTTTTGTAGTAGCTACAGTGGACAAAACCAAATGAATTAGCATAATGGCTTATGATGCATTTAGACAACTGTCAATTTATCTTTTAAAAAGAAGTTGTTTACTGATGATGTGTACTGTGAGTCCCCTAACAGGCACTTATTCACTCTTCACTACAGGAGTGCAGGCTCTAGGGTATGGATTGAAATCCCAACTCTGCTACTACCTATGATTTTGGGCAAGTTACTCAAACTCTCTGTGCCTTCGTTTCTTCATTTGTAAAATGAAGCTTATAGAACCTTATAAAGGTTTTTTTGTTTTTGTTTTTGTTTTTTTTTTTGTTTTTTTGTTTGGTAAGGAATTGATTACCAAATATTTGTAAATTGCTTAGAACTGAGCTAGGTACAGAACACTTTTACATTCATTCAGAGAGATGGCCACAACCCATTAGCCAAAACCACTGGCCAGACCTGTTTAGAAATTCAGAAAGCTTTTGAATTTAAAAAAAGGTAATGTGGTGCATATACTTATGTTCTACAATACCCTGAGTGGGATCTAGGTTTTGCTGCCAAAGAAGTTATTACAAATCTTTTTTTTTCAGACATTTGGGGATTATTTTAGAATTGGAGACAATGGATTTATTTTTACCAGGTATCTACTGCACTGACAAGAACTGAGCTAGGTTCCGTGATAAAGGTGAACATTATTTCTAATTTTGAGAATAATCCTGCAAGGTGGTATGTCCCTTACTCTCTAGGACAGAGAAAGGACAGAAAAAATGGTGGAAGCTGGGTTCTTGTCTCTTCTTCTTTATAGATTTGCTTCTGCCTCATTACCAGAATCTTCCCTGATTTTCCTGAGCATCTGTATGCATGTTAAGAGTGACACAGGGATGTTAAGGACACTATTGTTCTGTCTGATTTGATTTATAATAATATTGAGTTCACTGTTAAGCCAAATATCAACATATCCATGTAATGAATGTGCAGAAAATCCCATCAAAGGAGAATGTCTTTAAGAAATATTGTGTAAGAAAAACTATGCAGAACTTAGATCAATAAGGTTAGATTATTTTATGACCTTGGAACAGACACTCAGAATTACATTTTGTGAAACATCTACTTATCGACAAGTAGGAAGGAGCAGGATCTTCCCAAGGGAAAGAAGTCATTTTTCTTTGTAGAACAGAACCTATTCTGTGCTGAAAGTTTTGGAATCAGGGTCGATTTGCAAAGTAAATCTACACAATGATCATTTGAAAAATGACTCAGTTTTTAGAGTGTTATGAAAGCAGAAAGCAATGTTAACGCTCATGGGTATTAAGTTTGAGCCTCAACAGGGAGGCTTAAGATTTTAAAAATTTGTGAAACATACTTAGCTAAAAGCAAAATCGCAAGTCCCTACGCAGTCCTTCAGTCATGGAGCTGAGAGATGCTGTCCTACTCTGTGACGACTTCTCACATGAAGGTGCCTCTTCCCAGTGAGCATCGCCTTTGTAGATTCTTTGGAAGTTGATAATTTTTCCAATTAGGCCTCTATTGCCTGCAACACCAAGCTCTTCTGCTGCAACTGCCTTCACAACTATGTTTATGAATAATGTAAGACAAGACTTTTTTTTTCTTATATCATGTTAAACTAGAATAACATAATCTAGGTATTCTCTCTCTTTACTCAGTGGACTTTTGGTTTTTTAAAAATATAAAATTCCTTTTCTTAGAAAGAAAATTTAACACTATACAGGATATCTTAAAAAAAGATTTACATTCACAAGATCTTAATGTACTTTTGGAAGAGATATTCTACAAATATTCTGAGCAACAGTAATATTAGGGTAAATACAGTCTCTAAGTTATTTCTTATGAGGGGACTAATACTCAAATGAAGATAGCTGTTTGTTAAAAAGTAGATCTTAATCTTAGTTATTTTACATGGTAAAAGTGAGACCACTTAAAGGAAAATGTTGAGGGAAATAAGACCACTTAAAGGAAAATATTGAGAGAAAAACGTAGAAAAACAACTATAAACTCTAAGTGGGAGGGAAACTTATAAACCCTTCTGGGGACGATTTGGCAATCTCCTATCAAAAAGGTACACCTTTCAATCTAGCAATTCCAGCTACAAGATTTTATCCTACAGATATATTTATACACATGCACAAGACATGCATGGAAGACTGTTCATTTAGCATTGTTTATGCTAGTGAAGGGACAGAAACAGCCTAAATGTCCCTGAGAAGGAACCTGCTAAATAATCATATATTCATTCTATGTAGTCATTAAAAATAATTCAATAAATCCATATGTGGAAATTCAATAAAGCTGGTGTGGAAAGTTTCCTAAGACAGTAATTTAAAAAGGCAAGTTACGAATAAATTAAAAAATGTGTTTATATACACACACACACACGTATATAACATATACATGTACATATTTACCTCCAGACTGGTGTGCAGGTAGAACGTTACTGAAAGGATTTCATGAGAAACTCTTAACAGTGGTTATTTGGGAGATTTTCAGTACGTGGTAGAGTCTTCATTGTATATTCTTTGATTTGTTTAACTTTTGAAATAATGAACCTGTATTCAATAATTAATATGAACATTTTATTTTCTAACAAGCCTATTGTTTTTCTCTAAACACAATGAAGGCTGGAATCCCGATACCAGATATTCGGAGCATTTTCTGCAAGAGGCAAAACTGCTCCACTGGAATGGAAGACACAAACCCTGGGACTTCCCCAGCGTGCACAACGACCTGTGGGAAAGCTGGTTTGTTCCTGACCCTGCGGGGATATTTCAGCTTAGTCACCACAGTAGCTGATGCAACTTGACGTTTTAGATATTTTCTGTGTAAAAATGTGGACTTGTCCATTTGTAGCCTACTAGACCATCATTCTTTATGAACAGTATCTTTGATACACTTATTGTGATAAAATATTCATATATTAATATGAATATGTCATAAGTTATGATCCACAATATAAAAAAACTGTGTACAAATAATACTTGGATCATACAGGTTATCGATTTACTTCCTTAGGTCTAAGTGGTAATTATGGAAATCAAGATTATGTGAGTAAAATATATTGCTGGAAACTCATCTGCGTTTCAGCAATTTGCTTAACTCATTGACAGTTTGCATCTAAAAATTTTTTAAATTTCTAAATGTATTTTTCACAAGACATTGTCAATCTTGTCTTCTGTATTACATTTAAAACCTGAATGTTTGAAAAAATAAAAGTCATAGATTTTTAATAATTTTCATTAATATAGAGGGTCCTACACGTGAAGTATAATAGACAGTAGACTGATCTCAGGTGTAAAGGGGGAAAGAATAACAATAAGTCTTATGACAGAAAAGCCTGCAACTTAAGAGTAATCATTCTTAATATTTTTTTATTGTAAAAACCATCAGACTTTCAAATGAATTTTAAAACTTTCAAAATTACTCAATGAAAAAGTCTCATATTGTCACAGATAGGATATATTAACATGTACTACTCATCTGTCATATTTAATGAAAAACACCATTATTTGTTTTATGCTTGGAAAATCCTCAGACTCATTCTCTACTGAGTGTCCATCATAATTTAAAGGGTATTTTCTCCACTTAAATAAAAAAAAAAATCCATTGTAAGGCTACAAATTATTATATACCAAAGCAATACCTAGTTACATGCTTTACATAGTCCCATGAAAAAATAATTCAGTTGTTCCTAATCCCTGATGTAAGGCTCTTCAAAGCACCTGCACAAAACATCCGTGTAAACAGGAGTACAGTACATGATTTAAATAACATGAATGACTTTTACACAGCTTGACCTAAAGGAAAAATAAATCCATCATAGCCACAGCTAAAAAGCATCTTAAGATTCACAATAAGGATTTTTCTTATTATAAAAGGAATAGGCCATATAACATCTTAGAAAAAAAACACACTTGATAAATATTTTCATGTTGAAAAGCATGCTCCTTGGGTATAAGTTATCGGGAGTAAATGCAAATGGCATTTCCAAGTACCCAGCTTTATATCCACCAGGCCTAGTAGTCTGGACTATTTGTAGCACCATAGAAAATGCATTAGAAAATCACAAAGGTACATTACTTCAAACCAGCCTCGCCATGAGATTCACTCAGTCCACAGTAACAAACAGCAATGATGCAGAGAAAGAATTTTTAAAATGATTGGCTTATTAGATTTACCTAGCAAGAAACATTGTTTATATTAGTGGATTTCATGTACATAAAGCACCAGTTTAAATAAGATTATCAAACACCTCCAGCATCTTGGTTGCTCACCCTGAAAGTTCATTTCTCATCACTTTCCATGTTACATCTTTAAAAGCCAAGGAGGATAAAATTCGAACAATGATTTTGAGAAATTCAGTTCCTTCCCTATCAAATGTATATCTCTCAAGTAAAACACAGATGAAGTAAAATTTAAAAGGTCAGCTGCATTCTCTGGAACCTACCATTCCAGCAGAATAGTTTCTGCCTGCTAGAAGATTAACACAGGGGGCGAGGAGGGCCCAAGTCAGGGCTCAATGCCCTGTCAGGTAAGGCCAGGTTAGCCTTGCTGCTGCAAGACCACACTCCATATTTGCACTACTAAGCAACGCTCACAAATGTTCACCACTGGTAAAGCAAAGAGTTCTGAGTATGACTATGACTCAGGGAGCCCAGCAAACTCCACTAAAAACTACCAAATGAGACTCTGCTGAAGCTTAACTTCACATATGAAAATCAACACATTTGCCTCTTTACCGGTGGTAATTCTTATTGTTAGCATGCCCTTCTTAGGCATAAAAGGAATAATGGTGCATCTGAGTTTATGCACAGTTAAAAATCAAGTATAAAAATTCAGACTGTAGCATTTCAAAATTAGATTAAAAGTGACTCCCTAAAGAAAACCAATTTCTTCAGAAATGAAAAACAGTTTATAAAATGCTGGAATGACGGTTAATTCAAATACAAAAACTCATATACAAAAAACCCTACTTTTTTCCTTCCAAACTACATAGATTCATACAGTTGATTCTACCACACAACTGTACTATGATTATATCACCAGAGTAAAACACTAATAAAATACTTCAGTCGGCAAACTGAAGGCCAGTTCTTGATAATTGCATTAAAACTGAGGCATCTGAGTAGAGCTGAGAAACACTGTTCTTAAGCGTGGTTTCCTTCCTGCTGTCCTTGCGTCCCACAGTGATTATTAAAGGAAGGAATCTGGTCTGCAAATGACTGGCTCATCCACTGCCCATTCGGAATGTCACTGAAAGTTGATTCTCCACTGTCAGCTGCTGGGGAAGAAAAGAATGTTAGTTTATTTTGCTTAAAAGCTTCAGATGATCGTATTAGGAAATTTTAACTGTCCAGTGAAGGAAAACTGTTATTAAAATAATTAAGCAAACTTCTTGAACACAGTTATAAGTTTCTGTTCTATCTTTAGATGTAGAACTAATAAATACTCATTTGTTATTTAAAGAGGGAAATGCAACTAGGATGGCTTATTAGAATCAGTGACTTAAAAAAATGAGCTGTAAAAGTTTGTGTAAACATTAAATAACCATCAGATTTTCTCTATAAGTCACTTAATACATTTTTATATTACCATTCCCATTTTTCAATAATCTACTCTTAAATTTTTATTTTGCCCAATCCTGACAAAACCAAGTCTTTGAAAGGAACAAACACAGGGAGGGGAACATACTCAGCCCATTTGAAGAAAAACTGCAAGGTTCACTATTGCACAGATTTTCACTATAAACACCACCATACGCTGCTTCATAACCCGGATCATATTTTTCTTCCTTAACAGCCATCTTCTTTGCATCCTCTGTGAGGAGAGTAAAAGGGAATTAAAACTGATTTTGTACAACAATTTAAAAATAGCTTTATTCAGAAATCATGATGAAGCAATCTTTTTCCTGAATGTTCATGTATACCGAGATACACCTTTTGCTATACTCTCTCAAACTCTTTGTAATATATACCAAATTACCTCGTAAGAACTATAAAAGCCTATAAGATTTAACTGTAGGTGGGCTACTATGCTTCTCATATTGTCAATATCTGCAGGAGCGCCTAGAGTAGATAGAAGACCTTGGGAAAGGAATATTTCAACACCCTAGGACCCATTATAAGACCACTCTGCCTGCAAATATAATTTTCTCCTGCTTTTAAATCCACGACATACCTTCTTTAACATATATATACATGAAATGAACACAAGGATTGATAATGGTGACACACCTTGGGCAAGCTGCAGGTCAAATGTATATTGCACCTCTTGAACATCTGTGTTTCGTTCAATGCCTTTCAACTGATCTCTTAAGTCTTTCAGCTTAATGTAGTAATGAACTTTGTCTTGGGCTCGAGGAAACTGAGCGCACCTTGCACTGGATGACGGCATAACATAGCAGAGCTAGAATCGTAAAATTTTGTAGTTATAGGAATCTTATAATTCTTTTGAATCCATTCATATTGAGATTAGAAAATTTCTTGGAGTTAATAACTTGATTCTTGCCAGGTATTGATATATGCAAAACCAATAAAAGTAGATGTTTGCATTGAAAATTGCAATATCTACTTATTACAAAGTCGATAAATCAAAAACGATGAGACTCCACCCCCACAATGTTCACCTATCAATCGTCTTTTCTTCTTAATAATAAATATATGGTGCATAATTCTAAAGGCAGAAAAGGCATTTAAGTTTACAATGAAAAGTTTTGCCTCCCGATTCTCTACGTGGTTCTCTTCCCCAAGGGCAATCAAAGTTGCTAGTTCCAGAAGTGTTCCATAAATATAAAATCAAATGTGTCTGAAATGTGTATTCTCCCTCCCTGCTTTAAAAACACACACAAATGGTAACATGCTCTATTCCCCGTCCTGTACCTTGCTTTGGAGAAAATTCTCTATCGGATATCTTTATCAGAGTAAAAAGAACTTTTTTTCTGTGTAGTACTTTTCATATATATTTAACCAGAGCCCAACTGTGGGCATTTAGGTTGTTTCTAATCTTTTAATACTGTAAGCTATAGTGAAAACCCCTTGTACATATTTGATTTAGAATATGTGTGAGCATATCTGTTAGATAAATTCCTAGAAATGGAATGGCTAGGGAGAAAGACTTTTACATTTATCATTTTGGATGATGGCAACAAACGGTCCTTCACAGAACATAACAAAATACATAACTATGTACCTCTTTTATGTATAAAAGAGGAAGGCTACTAGATTATAGAGTTTTCAGTTGCAATTTCTACAATTTTTAAATTGGCCTCCATACCATGTATTACAGAAAAAAATATTACTTATTTTGTTTTGTTTATGAAGCACCTAGAAAATACTGATTCACAAAGATATGTACGTGCAAATGCTACCAGGTTCATAACAGCACATTTTCTAATCTCAAGATATTCAATTAAAATGATTCAGAAATTTGAAAAAGATTTTTTTGTTTCAAAGATGAACCACTAACATTATCAATAACTGTGAATATTTTATGATAAGAATAAATTTTAAAAGATAATTTTACTCACAGCTCATTATTAGAGCTTAAATGACCTATCATGATATGATTCAAATTCACTTATTATTGTACTACTATGATCACATAATTAAGAAATGTACCTGACTGAGCCTCATCTGGCATTGAAGGGGCAATAATTCAGTATTCTATAGGAAGTAGCAAACTCATTTGTACAATTTTATCCGAGTAGATGAGGGTAGGCCTCAATTTAAAGAAAGAGCAGTGCTACAACCTACTTTACCAACTGCGTATTCATACGAAATTAAAAACAGAAGCAATTTAAAAATGGGAAGTTCAAATGTACGTAGGTGGCAGAAACTTTATTCTGAGGTCTCCACAAACACCTGTCAGCACAGCAGCTTCTCCATCACTTGAAATGCTATCTATAACACATGGGTCTGTGCATGTGTGTTGTTTTTTAAAAAGCTGTAAACAAAACTTAAAACTATATTTAAGAAACAAAATTTGAACTAAATGTCTGCAGAAGCTCTGCAGAAACGATAAAATTTGAACACTACTGAGTTATTTCGTGAACCTTTACGTGTAAGACAATAGCACCAAGTGCCAGTCAGGCTGGCTGGATGTGTCTGCAATGGGACTGTACTAGTACGTGACTCTAAAATGAAAGGGGACCGATATATATAAACAAGGCAATCAGCAGTTTCACTAATCAAGACGTCTATATTTACATATTTGTTTCACAACTGAATAAGGGCTAACCCACTTGAGTTTGATTAAGACTATGCCATTAAATACATTGTGAATGTAGTGAGCCAACTCCTCTCAGTATTTTAGCCATTAAGATAGTTATCTGATAAATGTTTCTTGTTCTAACAAAACTATAACAGTATCTGAATTAATTTGCAACTATTAGTTCAAGTTGATAGATATTATTTAATAAAATACAGTGTGGTCTTTTTTTCATGGCATAATTACAGTGGATATGACAAATAAAAAGGGAAAACTAGCTAGAAAAAAGATTCATATTTAGGTGATTTACACTTGTAATTTTAAGGACTTACAGTTTCTGTGTCTGGAATCTTATGGGGTTGAAGTCCAAATTCTAAGTTCTTAACCTTTACTCCAAAAACTTCTTTACTAAAAATTTCATAAATACCTAAAATGAAATACAAACATATTTACATTGCCCATAATGTTATTAAAGAAAAAAGATGAAATTTAAAAGAAAATCTTACATTTTCCATTAAACACTGCTATTCGTGGCTGATATTTCTGTAATTTCTGCACTAGAATACGTCCTCCTTCACGAAATTCTTTACTAAAATTGAATTAAAAAGTAGTCAAAATATAAGTTTGGCGATATTTATAATATGGTTAAATTCAGATAGCTTTCACCAAAAGATCAATTCATATACTCCTTGTTAAGCTCAACTTGAACTAGATACATATGGTATTCCTAGAGTCCATGAGGCACCAGAATGGTCAAGGTTCCAACCAATAAGTGTCACATAATTACCTGGAAAGATCCTTGCTGCCCGGTGTCGTCCTTTCCACCATATTGGTAAATCCAATACCATATTTTCCTGGTAACGTGTGATCATCCATATGGTTCAGCTGGACCTCACTCAGTCCTGACATAAAGAGACACTTCCCTGTGAAAAAGAGGGTTCAGTTTATTTCTGTAGAATGTCAAAGGTTTTTGCCCTATGGATTCATGTGGCAGTCTACAGTCTATTCTCAAAAAAAAAAAAAGATTATAAAATAGGTCAAATACCATATCGAGAAGGTACTACATTACTATGACAAGCCTTTTGCATGGATTATCTCATTTAATCATAATTATCTTAGGAGATATAACTATTATTATCACCTTTACGCAGTGGGTTAAGGTAAATGCCTGTCAAGAATACACAGCTAGTTAGTGTAGGAAACTCTGAAATGGTCTGTTTTCTTTTCTTATAATTGGTGATACCACCACCTGCCCCTGGAATACCTCAAACAAATAAATAGACGTCAACGGATTCAACATTCAAACACTCTGACTGTGGAGAAAATGAAAGGTTCAAACTTCGCAAGAAAACTTAAAAAAAAATAGAGACAATATGTTCTTAGTTCCAAAAACACATACTATCATTTACCCTAAGTGTTTTTAATGTTACTTAGATAACCAGCTTGTATCTCCTGAAGGCCTTCTGCATGCCTAGTCCTATTAGGCAGTGTTAGGTAAGGTGACTTACATATACAGGACAATAAAACAATAGTTATACTTGGTTTTAAAGCTCACTCTACAAGGATGAGGGTCTTTAATACTATTTTGTGTTAGATACAAAGTACCTGTAGAGCATCTCTCTAATCACAGCATTTCTTAACTACTGTGACTTGACTGCCACTGATCAAGGCATTTCATCTTTCCTAAGAAACATGATCAGTAGAAATTTGGAAAGGTCGATATTCTGTATATATTTGTACAACATATTGTTACTATGTCTGTAGATAAAAAAAAAATCTTTAAAAAAAAAAGAAAGTAAAACTCATTTGAAATAATTCAAACAAGAGAAAGTATTCCTCTCCATGGCTCTCATAAACCGAAACGTTAACAGTGACATATCATTTCAAACCTTTGACTTTTGTGCACACACATGGAAAACACATATGGTTATTTATACACGTATAAAATCTCTCTTATTAAAAACACAATTTGGTTTAAGAAAAAAACCAGTAAACTATTAACAAAGATAATCTAGTTTAAAAGTAAAATAATAAAAAAAAGTAACCACTTACAAAAATGGTTTCCAGGTCCAGGGTAATGGTGCCCTTTGTAAGCAGCCATCAGTCCCGGGTTTATGCCGATCTACAAAAAATGTTTATACGTTTTAGTCCTGAAAAGTAGGCTTTAAGCCTTGGGGTTTCCGTGGAGCAGTGGTGGGCAAAACTAAATTTATTAAAGTAAAAATTCAGTCTGACATCACAAGCAATATTGTTTACCAATTGCCTACTCTTGATCTAAACAAAGTATTCCATTCTGAGGAAACAAGTTGCCTGTAAATTAAAAGTGTTGCTGTTGTTTTTAAACACCAGTTTCACCTCTTCATATCCCCTGGCCCCCAGCCCCACACAACTGGCATGGAAAGAGCAAGGTCCTGCAGCGACCAGCCAACCCGAGCCCAGGTCCAGTCACAAGTCTGCTTCTCAACTCTCCAAAAGCAGCTTACTCCGCGCATCATCTACAGTTGTTTGTATGCTGATGTTTCTTAAAATTATGGATAAAAACCAAAGTTCAAAATCAGTGTTGTCACTTATGGAGAACTCACAGGTGTCATGTAATCTACATGATTCACATGGATTATTTTATTTAACTGCAACCCTATGAGGGAGGCACTGTTATCACCCATTTCACCAGTGACAGTTAAGGGTCACATCCTTATCTATGGTCACATCCGTGTGGCAGGACTGGAAACCAGGCAGCCCAGTCTGGAGCCCACCCTCTTAAACACTCTCATATAAAACCATCTCATGAAGGTGACACCATTTAAATACCAAAAGGACTGTTAGAAAAGGTTCTTTTCAGCAAAATTATTTGCAAGGAAAGCTAATTAATCCACCAATGCTATTTATAAAACCAAATGAGGACAAAAATCCTTACAATCACGATGTCCAGATTGAAGGTCAAAATGTCTGGGAGAGTCTTGGTCAAAAGTTCAGCTTCTGAAACGCCATTAAAACGGTCAACTTTCCTTTTCACTTTAAACGTGTCTGTAATTTTTTCTTGCTTTTCTTTTGATTTGGTGGACTTGGCAGATTTTTTGGCCTCAGCAGATTTTTTGGCCTCAGCAGGTTTCTTGGGTTCCACTGGTTTTTTTGGTGCTGCTGTTCTGGGTTTTCGCTTCCTTCCTTTTGGAGTCTCTGAAACACAATGATTTCCAGGATGCAGATGCAGAAAACTGTAATTATAAACTTTAGGCAGCCTTCTCAGAAAAGTCACCCAATCAACATCCTTTTTATCTACTTCCCAACATCAGTCTTCTCTGCAATATCTTCCCCTTGTTTCACCTTAGAACATAGTTCATGTGGCCTCATCCTTCACCTTCCTTTTTCCACTGGCTGTTCTTGGGATGAAATGTCCATAATAACCAATGACTGATTTTCCACACAATCCTACCTGGCATCTTGGCCTCCCCACGGATGCAAAACATCTACACACTATGTATAAGAATTCTAAATGTAAATACATAAATAGTTAAGTAAATGAATGAAAGAATAAAGAGAAAGACAAGGAGAAAGGGAAACATCTGAACTCAATTTCCCCCAAATTTCTAGCAGGAGACAAAACCTCAAACGGCTATTCTAGTCCACACACAGTCGAAGAGGTGAATTTAGAAATGCAGAGGATTAAATCTCTAGCTGGCAAGATTTTTTCAAAAGGCAAGACGAGGGATCTGATATCAGGACCTAAAGTAGAGTTTCTCCATCTCGGTACTGACATTTTAGGCTGAATAATTTTTGGTTGTGGGGGCCTGTCTTGTACATTATAGAATATTTAACATTCTATATTTAACAGCAACCTTGGCGTCTGCCCACTAGATGCCAGCAGTATCCTGTCAGTCATGATGATCAAAGGTGTCTCCAGACAACACAAATGTCCTTTGGGGGGAAAAATCGCCCCTGGCCAAGAACCACTGACCTAACATATCCAACAGGAAGCCTTGGTTTTCTCACCCTGTTCTTCAACACCTCTCATAATCTCTCAGGCTCCTGCATTTCCCCAACCCAGCTTCCCGTCCTTCCCTTTTTCTGCCTCACATTGCTGTAGCCACTCCCTATGCCGAAGGGTCCACATCCATTGGCTTGTAGCTGGGGAAGCCCTGGTGCTGCCTGCCCAGAACAGGAGCCAAGGGCAGAGGTAGCTCCAATGCAGTGGAGTCAGAAGTGTTCCTGGAATCATAAACTGGAACCGTGAACACGTTTCTCCTACAATATTGCTACACTGGAAAAAATCATTACCTTCTCTCCACCCTCCCAACTTCCAAACTTATTCTAATTCTCTGTCTTGGTGAATAGTTATCTCCTTCATCCTAATTACCTAGGAGTTTCTTCCAGACTCCTCTTTCTCCCTTGTTCCCCACATGAAATCCATTTACCATGGCCAAGTAATGCCACCTTCTGAGTAGTTCCTAATTCTGTCCTTCTCCACCCCTTCAGGTCCTCATTCCGTCCCTGGATTATTGTCTCTAATCCACTCCTTGCCTCCAAGTTCTGCTTGCTCTCTACCATCCAATCTATCCTCTGTAATACTTCCAGGCTGATATTTTAAAATACTATTATATTTAAGTCACCCTCTGCTTACATTCTTTTAACAGCTCTCTATTCACTATTGCTTTCAGGACAGGATATATATACTCTTTAGGTTAAACACTATTTCTTTGCTATACTCCAGACTCTAATGACAGGGAATCACCATGTCATGCTTCTTTGCGTCTGTGCTTTGGCACATGCTGCTCCCTCGGCCTGGAATTTTCCCCATCTCATTCTTCATGAGGATAAAGTCTCCTCACCTTTGAGTTTTAGAGGTCTGAAAAGCTGCTTCTGAGCCTCAATCCGAGCTGGGTGCCAACCCCGTGAGCTCTCCCAGCATCCTATGCCCTCTTCATTGCTTTGTGTGTTGAGGCAAAATGTGTGTTGACTTATCATTTTCCCTTACTAGATTATGAGACATTTTATGGCAGGATCCACATTCTTTTATTCCCCCCAAATCTATCGCGGTACCTGGAACATACTAAGTACTTAAAAAGTGGATTCAAATTTTTAACACTAAAATCAAGCTAAAATTTATCATTAAACCCTTTCTTAAATAAACTGGCTGATCCAATAGCTAATTTTCTGTCCTGTCCCAGTGAAAACTACCTTGGACAGGTTCCTGAGCAGGAGCTGGGTCTGGAACTTCTGCTGACCTTTGCTGTTCATTCGTAACTTCCATATCAGGGGCTTCGGCCATCATGTGTTGAAATGGCAAGGAATAAAAAGCTTGAGCTTGCTGCAGTGAACAACTGAAAGAATGTAAGACATGAGGATAAAATTACCCAAATGTAAGTTTAAGTGACTAGCTAAAAAAAATCTTCAGTATCCAAATATTTTGAAACCAGACTATAGTGTTTATTTTGAGTTGAAAATAGGTGAAAAGAGAGGAGGAAGATCTAGGCTCATATGTACACATTCAACTCACCTTTGCTGAGTGCCTACTAACCAAACATTAATTAACTCTCACATGGTTTAATGACAAGATGTGTGATCATTAAAACTTACCAGTCCTGTCAAGTCAGCCTGTATTTTCTCTGAAATGGGAACTTTCTAGTACAGAAACTTGAAAGGCCACCAAACAGGGTTAAAATGTCCATAAAAGCAATCTGTGTTCCTACCCTCAGTGTGCACTCCTCTTGTCACAAAGATCCCCTCTACTCTAACTGCCCCGGCAGCCTAACTCCCCTTCTCAGCTTTACCGAGATAAAACTGACATATAATGTATAAGTTTAAGGTGTATGACGTGTTGATTCGATACACTTACCTACTGCAAAGTGACTGCTACCACAGCTTTAAGCTTACACTCCATCAAGTCACATAATTACCATTTCTTTTTTATGGTAAGAACATTTATGATCTACTCTCTTAGCAACTTCCAAGTATGTAATACAGTGTTATTAGCTATAGTCACCATGTCACCATGTAGTCACCCTTCCTCCAATTTAAAGTTCTCTGTTGGTTTATTTGCCTGTTTATTTATTTTTTCATTGGCTCTGTTTCTTAATTGTTGCTGGGTTTTTGCTTTTTGGCACTGAGGACTAGAAATGGATATTTTGTAAATGTCTACAAATCTACAGGAAAATCCACTCTAAACCTCTATTCTGAACATTATTTAAACTCTGTTCAAAATATTCTGAGTATTTTGTTCATTGTAGGGGACTTAGGCCTTCCCGGAAAACAATTTCCAAAAAATATTTCTGATAACCACAAATGACTCTCTCAAGCGGCTGCAAGAGCACAAAGTTATGGAAATAAACACATTTTATGAAACTCAAATAATACCACTAAACAGGTAATGGGGAAAAAAACACTAAGAAATAAAGTAGACGAGTGCCATTGACCATTTGAAGAGAAAATCCTATTTTCTGTGGCAAGATGCTCTACTCACTAGTTTTCTTTCTCTATGAATGTGGAGGAAGGCAGGTAGCTCGGAAAGTAGAGATTAAAAAGGCAAACTAGCAGCAAGCACACTTTAAATGGGTCAACTTTATAGCAAGTAAATCAGACCTTAATAAAATTGTTTTTTAAAAAGGCAAACTAAAGCATTCCCTTGGAAAAGGGTAAATGGCTGACACAGGTACAGGGTAACAGACTGTCTATGGTGGTTGGGCTGGATGTTAGATTCTCAAAGAAAAACAGGGGCCCAATCCCGTTTACACAACGGACAAACCACTCAGAGGCATTTTTACTTCAAGCAATCTTTAAGAGTAAGTTGATTTTAAAAAGGTTACAAATTAGTGGGAAAATATTAAACTGGATCTTAAGAATTTTATTTCCTTAAATATATTGTTCTCAAATTATATTAAAAAATGATATGACTCAATAAAAATTAATGAGAAAATATGATGCAGCTCCTAAAAATTAAATGTATTAATATTCTGTAAAAGCACAGAAAATGTTTAATGCATATTTTATTTATTTATTTATTATTATTTATGCCTACATCACCTGGTCTTCCTAGGTGGTCTCCCATCCAAGTACTAACCAGGCCCGACCCTGCCAGACGGGATGGGGCTTGTTCAGAGTGGCCTGGCTGTAGACCATGGACCGTGGCTTCACTGGGGTGTGAACCGAGGACCTTCTGTGTGTAAAGCAGATGTGCTAACTGCTATACTATGGAACCACGTTTGTTTAATGTATATTTTAAAGTGGGGGAAAAAATACAAAATAGTATTGTAAACTAAGGCTACATATAGGGAAAATATGTAGACAAGAAGTTAAAATGTAAAAATGAAGAGAAGTGAAGTGCTTAAACTGTAGCCAGTATAACGTAAAATGTCCTTTTTTCACACTTTTCTTTAATACTACTCATAGCTCTTTTCAATAAATTGTCAAAATGTTGGTTGCTCAATATTTCTGATTTAAATATTCTAATGAGAAGTTGGATAAGGCTAGGTTACATTGTGAGATCGTGCGCAGTTACTATCTGGAAATGCTAATAAAACAAACTGTGACTTTTGGTTGTGGCCAGTGGCAGTTTTACCGAGACAATAACAGCCTCTTTCAGCTGTAATATATAAGAGTAAAGATGTGTGGTCACAATAAATGAGTGGCCAAAAGAATGCATGAGGTCTGTTCTTAGTCTGGTCACACTGTCAGGAAGGCAACCTACCACTCTGAGTTTCACAGATGTGTCCCATTTTGAGCACTTCACAAAAATCCAAACTTAAAATACATAAATTAGGGAGCCGCCCTTCATATTACAAAAAGGTTCTGAACTTTAAAAAAATAAATTTATAAAATGTGGCTCCCTTAGCATATTTAGGGGTCATTCAGCATCTTTAGAAATTCTGAGGCTCAGAAAGTGAAAATTAGTATTTTCAAAATCAGTTGATGGAAATGAAGATTAAAAAAAAAAAACCTGGAGTTTATTTTAGAGATACATATCAATTTTGAAAGGAATCTAGAAATGTATCTATAATACTGATGTTTCCCTTAATCTTCTAAAAATGATCTCTGGCACTTTATGGTGAATTAAATAAGAAAAGAAATTAAAAAAAAATGAAGCTATGGAAAATAGAATGTGTAAGTTCTGTGCAAATATATGCTCTTTGAACCTTAACTTTAGCCTGATCATCATAACAGCTTCTTAATAGCCAGAACAAAAGGAAAGAAAGTGGATTACAACACTCTTAATTACTTGGCAGAAGAAAGCATTACCTCTGTACAAAAGCATTCATGAACTTGAAGGCTGGGAAGTTAAAGAGTTCTGGATAATATAATTTTCTTTTATCTCATAATAGTTATATTTGTAATCAGCATAATCTCTTTCAACTTTACTGTGACAATATTTCTTAAATACATTTGTTGTATTTATACATGGTAAAAGTCACTTCATAATTCAGAATTCTGCAATGTTTATGAACAATAATTGTCTAAGAAACAGCAACAAAAGAGCACTTAGTCAAGTCGTTCATCCTTTTAGGACCTGTGGTCCCTTACCATGAAAATGAGGGGTGAGATTTGGTGATACAGGGAGAATGTGTAGGAAATCGAACCAAATCTGTCCAGACTCTGGATGCGCCCCAAAGAATTATTTTCTAAAACACCCTGATATCAAACTTATAAGTATGAATGACTTTATTTCCCCTAGTTCGCTTTTTTCCCTATCATTTATGTTTGTTCCCACAACTGTTCTGCACTACCTCTCTTTTCCCTGCTGTTAACCCTTCCTTCTCTCCTAGCCTCCATAGCTTCCTCTCCCCTTCTCTTGAGTAACAGTGCTCAAAGGATTGGTTTTTATAACTGTCTGAATTTGATGCACCGTGTATTTTCTGATAGTCTTTTCCAAAACATACACACATGGGCGTACACACGTGCACGCACACCACAACTGAGGAGTCCAGTTAATTCGGATTTTGCTGTATTTTAAAAACTAACTCTGTAAGGTTTTTTTTCTAAAATGAACAAGTCCAACTTCTCTAATCTACAGTTATTTTCCACTATTTTAAAGATTTAAGTTGCTCTTTCTAAATATATTTGTCTTATTCCATTCAGGCTCCTATAATGCAATACCATAGACTAGGTGGCTAATGAACAACAAATAATTTATTTCTCACAGTTTTGGAGGTTGGAAAGTCCATGTTTGAGGTGCCAGCAGAGTTAGTGTCTGGTGAGGGCCCACTTCCGGGTTCACAGAGGGCCACCTTCTTGCTGTACTTCACATGGCAGAAGGGGTGAGAGGACTCTGTGGGACCTCTTTTATAAGAACACTAATGTCACTTTGTAGGGCTCTGCCCTCATGACCTAATCACTTCCCAAAGGTCCCTTACCTCCAAATACAATCATATTGAGGGGTAGGTTTCAACATATGAATTCTGGAAGGACATATTCAGTCTATAGGAACATTTTATTATTTTCATTTAAACCAGCACATACAACACTGAATACTTACAAAAGTAACAATCGATGCTAAATAATCCAAAAGCTCAACTAAAAAGGACTAGTTATATAAACTATGATGGAATATCACCGTAACTATTTAAAAAACTACATTCAATATTGCTAAGTAGAGTGTGTGTATTCACCATGCAGTACTGGGTACTTCCTGTGCACTATCTACTAGAAACTGTCAACACAAAGATTCAGAATGAGCCAGAGTCCCCAGTTCATTTAACTACTCTCCGTACAGTATGATTTCAAAGTTTCTCACAATTTGGTCATTTCGGGGGGCTCAGAAGCAAAGAAAATAAAAATACTCCAGATATAGCCTCATCATCCTGAAACTGAGCAGGGCTATCAAGTTTCTCATTATGGAGACACAGTACACAACCCATTCCATTATTGTTACTGGCACCCACATCATATTGTTGATTCATTCTGAGTTCGCCATCTCTGAAAACTGCCCTTTTATCATCTTTCTCTCATCTCACACTTGTATGATTAATTTTCCCGTACGTAAGTACAGGATGGTGCCTCTTTTTATAAAAGATGATTCACCATTCCGGCCAGTTCAGTTGATCTAGATTCTGATTCGAACTATCAATTCCACAAACCCCTCCCAGAGCTAGGTCACTGACACATTTCATTAGCACCTGAAAGTTGTTAAACTTATGAAGAGAGCAAAGTTAAGGTAGAACTAAATGGCACATCAGTATAGACCTCTTTTCAGCCTGCCCTTGACTCAGCGGTAAACCAGTTTTTATTTCATGTAATTAGACTGCCATCAGTCCATCTTCATCTTGCCCACAAAAAAAAGAGGTTTGGCACAGTTAAGGAAGCAGGCTTTTGAAGCCACACTGCCTGGGTTCAAATTTCAGATCTGCCATTTACTAGCTCTGTAGGCAAGTTCTTTATGTCCTGGCTTCCACACCTGGGCATAGTTGCACCTAATTTATTGGTTATGAGGGTTAAATTAGTTAACACATGTAAAACACTTAAAATAGTGATATACAGTAAATTTGCTGTAACAATAATAAAGACAGCAGGATGACTGAATATTTTAAGTACCTCATCATCCTTCTGATGCTGTCTAATCTAGTATTATTGTCTAAAAGGGAATGAACCTAGCTTGGTTGGTCTTGCTTTTTTCTGAATTTATACTACAGTATAGTGGTCACTAGTTTCTTTTAAATATGCTTAATAACCACTGAGAAGTAAATATTTTGTTTAGGATCAAAGTAAATAAATTAGAGGATAGATTCCATCTTTGGAAGAAATAGGGACTCACATGTTTATTTTCAGGCTTCAGGCCCCTCTGTTATTGTCCATAAGTTCTTAAAGACTGCTATAGTCTGGCCTCTCACTTAAAATCCAAAGCCAGGAAATACAATTTCTGTTACAGCAGCTAAAAGTTCTTTGAACTGCCCTCATTGACCTTGAGCTTTAAACCTCTTACATTCATTTTGCATTTCCAGTCTACAATCATTTTCCTTAACATATCAGAAGCAAAATCAAAATCAGAACTAAGTGCTTATGTCTTCTGTCATTGTTAACACCATGCCAGTAAAGCAGGCAGAAAACTCAAATCTTTCTTTTCTTTCTTGTTGTCCATCCCAAACTAAAAAATGTTCTTCTTGGTCTCTTTAACATTTCTGGAATGTCTGATCTCATCTGAGGGTTAATATTTCATGTCTATATTCTCAGTGGTCTGTGTCACAATATTCCAGTCCACACTCTTCTAGTCGTATCTGATTTGGCATTCTACTTCCATCTCTGGTAAGTGTCCTTTTCATGCCTGATCTCATTAGAAACATACTGATCCTCTTCTTTTTTTTCCTCTAAGTGCTGGCTATGACTCTTGAACTATCTTTTCTCTTTTAAAGGTTCTATAGCCATAGAATTTTTCTTTGAACTTTTTGAAATTAATCTTCCAAAATAAAAAACAAATTCATTACCACCCACCCAGCATTCCATTCCATTCCTTGATTAGCACAAAGTAAGGGTGACAGAGAACCACTTTCTCAGGATCACCTGGGGCCTGTCACTTCAGAATCCCTAAGAATAAACTCCTCACAGTATTAACACAGAATTCTCCATATTTTTTGTGGTTAAAGTTTTGCAAGTCAGAATAAAAAATGGCCTATAACCTAATGGATGAAGTGAAAGCAAAATATAAGACAGTTTTGAGTTAAACACTGTAATTGAGACCTATTTCTTTGCTGTATAAGACACCTACATGGTCTCATAACATGTAATTCATTTGATGGTAAGTTGTACCCAGGTTCCAATTCTGATCTGAAGTAAAATTACAAAGGTGAGAGTGATTTCCACAGTTCTGGTGAATTCTTTTATTTGTAAAGTCTTTTGGGAAAAAAGTGGAGTACTTTATTTCAGGATTTGATTCACAAAGTCAGGATAAAGTCCCCACTTTTCTACATGTATCTCCTAAACTGACTATTCTGGTTACGTAACTCCTAAAAAACACCCCATTCACAGGATATGAGAACTAGATTCTGGAGATACCCTTTTACAGACATGAACAGGCCCAGAGTACTTGCCTAAGTTCAGGGCCCATTAGCCAGAGAGGATAATTCTTTGTAGATCTAATGGCATTTTATCCCAATATAAGTCATCACTTTTTGAAAAACACACTGTTACCATATATAACTCTTTAGTTTTTCATTTGGTTTTCTGCCAGTTCAAATTTCAAAATTTCTTTTACAAAACATTCTCTCCACGCATCTAACAGTCTCCAAAGGACATATTGAATGTAGATTCTGAAGTTCGTCTCCAAGACCACTTGAAGACATTTTTTGGATGCCTTCTTGGGAGTGTTATCCATAGTCTCTAGCATGGCAATGTTATCTACCTTGCGGCCCGTGACATCGCTGTTGGGGGAGGGAAGCCACAGTAAATCTACTAATTCTAAAGTGAAAAACTCCTGCAGGTATACGTGCTACTCTATCTCTACAACTCTTTGCATAATGAAGGGTGAAGAACAATGTAATCAACAATGGCAACCAGAAATATCAATACAAACCTGCTGGTTGCGTACTAACACATTTCAAAGACGGCTAAATGCCGGAAAGGAAGGAAGAGAGTGGTCCAGGTGCCGGAGTCATCCCATCACCTGTCCGGGTGAGGAGTGGCCAGAGAAGGCCGGCATTGCGCACGCGCAGCCCCGGCCTTTGTACTGTGCCCGCGGCACTTAAAGACCCCTACGTGCATGCGTGCGTGCGTGAGTGCGCCCGCCGGCCCTGCCGCAAGGGGCGCGAAGGGCGCGGGGGCAGCGGCGGCACCCCGCCCGGGCCTTACCTGTCCACGTTCTCCGCTTCCATTCCCTGGTGCCGCTCGCGCGAACGGCTACTCCTGTCAGACGAACGAGCGACTGGTCGCTGTAGTACGGCGTATGTACAGCGGTATGACAATAACCAAAGGCTTGGACACGAATGCTGGAAGAACTGGGACAGCCGCTAACGCTCAAGCTCCTCCCACAAGCTTCTAGTTCCCCCTCCCCCCAGCGCAAACCCACTTTTGCGCGGTGCTTCCGTTCACTCGGAGCCAAATCCCACGACTTGTGGGAGTCACGTGATGTAGGGTAGGCCAATCACATTGGTTCCGGTCTCGCTGCTCCTGCGCGCAGCTTAGCCTTTCGGGAAGGGTGGAGGACGAAAAGGGAGGGCGGGGGAGCGCTCTGCTGACGTAAGCTTTTGTCCACCCCGACTCTTCGGTGGTGGGCGGATGGTGGGGGTGAGTTGGTGATGTCTTTTTGGGGTGCTGTGTATGTGGGGCGGTTATGCTTATCCGTCAGGATCATCCAGGTCTTTCCGACCTCAATTTTTTCCCGATTAAAAACTTTTGCATTAATTAGCAATCGCGATGGAGGAGGAAGAAGAAACGGTGGAACCGGAAAACCAGATACAAGGCCCGTGTAACATCTGGGCCTATGACTTTTAATCTGTAGGTTGAGGTGATTGTAAAACTGCTTTGTAAAATGTAAAACTTAACATAAACTATTGTCTGCTTTGCTTTGGGTGTGTAAAAATATTAACGTTTGAAGTCTATGATAGTAGATGCCATTCAAACATCACTTTTTCCTTATAACCTTCCAGACTATCCATTTTTCTTTTTACAGCTGGTTTTTGTTTTATTCTCAAGTTGTCACTAGTGTTTGTACAAGGTCTTCATTAAATAACAATGGAGATATACTTTTTCTCTAGTTTTCATGATGAGAAATTTGGCTACTGTATTAGTCAGCTTTCCCTAGTTAAGCCGTGGTAACAGATGACGCCAAAATCTCAGTGGCTTACAACAATGATTCATTTTCTCAGCAATGTAGCTTTCAAGCTGGGAGTTGGCTGTAGCTCTGTGCTTCGTGTGTCTTATGTATTCTGGGAACCAGGAAAGGGCTTTCATGAGTAAATATAGAATGATTAATTTGTATTATATCAATTGCTTAAATAAAACAATATTTAAAATTATTTTGAGAGCTTTTACAAATACTGTTTCGTAGTAGGTATTACTCAGAATCTCACTCATGGTAGGTATATATAGATCCTGGCTTTTTTTTCTTTTTGTAATGCGAGTGCCTAACTTAAGCTTTGATTGCCAGGGCATTCATTTCAGAGAGGCATCAACTTCATAGATTGGTTTTCTAAAACAAACACATTGCCAGACACTCAACTACATAAGTAGCCGCCAGTCCACCTGCCCTAGCTGAGGCTCTTTTGTTTTAGATATCTTGATTGATTTGAATAATAGACCATTTGGGCTACTTTTTTTTCTTCCTATTTAAATTTCCACTCTTCTATTTTAAATTCACTGATGAAGAGTAAACCAGTGAAACCTCAGGCTCCCACCTTGCACCTCGCTGTGTGGCCCCAGGTGTGCTGTGTAATTTCCAGGTCTTGTAAATAATATATATCTTTTCAGTGTTTTCTGATGGTTATAGCTGGATGGTGTCTAGCAATAAAAATAAGAACCATAAGGGCTGATTCAGCTGCAACATTGGTTATTGATAGGCTGAGATCAATAAAAACAGTAGGTATTCCTTGACTATTTGTTGAATTAATGAATGAACAACAGCCCATTTTCTCTCTCTGGTTTTTCTCATCACTCAAGGCCAGGGTCTAGAAAAGTTTTAAGGTGGGTGGCTTGCCTCACTGATTTCAGAGAGAATTCTGGTGACTGAAAGTGTGTAAAAAGCTGCAAGCTTTTCTCAGGTGGTTTTCACTCAGGAAGAGTTACAGTTGGGTAGCAAGGATCTCCATCTCTTTGGGGTGCTGCCAGTTCTGGGTCTGCCAGCTCCATTCATAACCTCAGCAGACCAAGGACCTCTACTTAGTTTTATCTCGCAAAAGGAAGTGTTTCCTAGAAGAGTTGTTGGGAAGCAGGACATTGAACTTGGAAATGGTAAAGCAGTCACAGCAAAGTGGCTCCTGTCTCATCAGTGTGTCTCTCACACAGAATCTGAGTCTGGAAGACAAACTTGTTCCACCTGTGAGCCTTGCGTACCAGAGCTTGGGGGAACCTAGAAGAAATGTCTTTGCCAAATTATGTCTCTACTTCAAAGACACCTTGTATGATAGGACAACAAAAGAAGGGCCAAGTCACTTCACCTTGTCTCTTTTCGTCACAATTCTCCCTCTCTTAACCAGATAAGCTTGCTTAAAGTGGTTGCCCAGGGAAGGAGGTGACATGGAGGGATTAGAGGCACAAAGAATCTTTTTGGGTTAACTATATATAATTGAAAATAAATTTTAAAAAAGAAAAAGGCATCGAAAAAAAAACTTTTCGGGTGGCAGATATGTTCATTATTTTGATTGTAAGAATAGTTACACAGGTGTACACGTCAAACCATCAAATTGTGTGTTTTAAATATGTGGTTTATTTTGTGTCAAATGTACCTCCATAAATGTTTAAAAAGTGTATCACGATTCATGTTATACGTGCAACCATACACCTTCAGAATTCAGTCTTGCATTAACTTTTTGCTTATCAAAAATCAACCCATAACCAAAGCACAATCTAAAAATGGAGAGATTAAGTAGTCCATTTCTGGTTTCCTTTTTTCCAGTAGCGCCAAAACATAAGGGCATAGCTGTCTTGATGCGGCTGTTTCAGGTATCAAAGGATGCCTGGCACAAGGAAGGACAAATGATGCAATAATCCAGCCAAGAGCCGATCCCACAATTCGACATCTGCCAGGGAAATCCTACTCTAGGGAGAGTGATGAGCGCGACAAAAGCTCAGGGCTGGGAAAAGACCGGTAATCAGTGAAAAAAAAGACTGGATCCGGCCCTAAGTCCCACTTCCGCCCAGGTCACATGCCCGCGCCAGCAGTGCCCCTGCTTTTTCGTCCGGCGCTGCCTTCCACCCCTAAACTTTTGGTCCCGCCCGCTGGCTGTCTGCTCTGGCTCCTGAGCGCACCTCCTCGTGCACTTCCTCCTGCACTCTGACCCGCGGCGGAGCGCCTGTGCCCTCCGCGGTATAGTCTCTCCCTGTAGGGCCAGTGGGAACGGGGTCTGCCATACTCTAACCAAGAGTTTGAAGGGGCGTGGGAAAACCACGCGCGGTTGGCCTTCTGCTTTCTACTCAAGAGCTGTCTTTAAATTCTGAAGGCCCAACCCCTGACACTAAGAAACCATTGAAGGCTGGTCTTAGGCCTGGAAGGACGTTCGTCCTCTCAGTGTCCTTGCGTCATAAACAAGGACACTGGGGCGCTGGGGTGGGAGAAAACCCAAGTGTTCTGACTCCGCCCCTCCACTGCTGTGTCGCTTATTTCCTTTAGTTGTGAGCCGAGAACCTTTCAACACTACGCTCTTCGCTCCCCATCTAGCCCACCGACCATGCCCGCAGGCGTGCCCTGGACCACCTACGTGAAAATGGTCACAGCCAGCCTCTTGGCCATGTTCGCAGGGGCTGAAGTGGTGCACAGATACTACCGGCCGGACCTGGTGAGTGCGGGAGGGTCCTGTTCTTCACTCTTGGACCACTCCATTCTCTCTACAGCAGAAAAAGTGATCTTAAACCAGGAGCACACCTACCCTGGGCCGAAAACCTTAGGATGGCATCCCATTGCAATTTAGAGCAATGTATGTCCTCCTCTTACACAGAAATCATACGCAATCTCAAGGTCTTACACAGTCTGGCATCTTCTTGCCACTGGCTTTATTATACCATTTACTCTGTGTTGCCTCTTGGAGCCACAACAGCTTCCTAGCTGTTTCTCAAACTCATCCAGCCTTGTTCCCACCTCAGAGCCACGCTTTTTCTCAGAATGCATTTCTCCCAGATCTTGGCTTTGTTTCCTTCTTCAAAACTTCAAATGTCTGCTCAGATACCTCTTCCAGCTATGAGGGTCCTTTGGACAGCTTCAAAAGGATTGCTCCTCTGCTGTCGTGTCTCAGTCTTTTCCCACAGAGTGCTTGTCAAAATTTGCAATTATTTTATTCCTATTTCTCTTTGTTCTTTGTTTCGTCCACTAGAATGTAAGCTCTACAAAAGGCCTGTGCTACAATAAGATACCACTTCATAACCATTTTGATGGCTATTAATTTAAAAAACAGCTAATGACAAGTGTCGGTGAGAATGTGGAGGAACTAGACTCCTCAAAGTGCTGTTAGGAATGTAAAGTGGTGCAGCTGCTGTGGAAAAGTCTGGCAGTTCCTCAAACAGTTAAACAGAGTGATCATATACCAGCTATTCTACTTCTAGGTTTATACTCAAGAGAAATGAAAACACATGTCCACACAAAAACTTGTATGCAAATGTTCACAGAACTGTTATTTCTAAGAACCAAAAGGTAGAAACAATCCAAATGTTCATCAACTGATAAGAGGACAAATAAAATGTGGTATATGCATATAATGGAATATTATTTGGTCCTAAAAGGAAATGAAGTACTGATATACGTGACAGCATGAACCTTGAAAACATGTTAAGTGAAAGAAACTAGTCACAAAAGACCACCTATCATATGATTCCATTTATATGAAATGTCTGGAATAGATGCATCTATAGAGACAAAAATATTAATGGTTACCTAGGGCAGTGGCTTGGCTGTGTGGAAATGGGAGTGACTGCTAATGTGTTGGAGTTTCTTTTGAGGGTGATGAAAAAGCTCTAAAATATATTGTAGTGATGGATGCACAATTTTGTGAATATACGAAAAGCCATGGAATTATATAAATGGGTGAATGGTATGGTATTGAATTATATCTCACTAAAGCCTTACCAAAAAAAGTCACCTCAGGCCTTTCCTGACCACCTTTCTTGAAGGCAGTTTTATGTATTTTTTTGCTCACTGCTTTATGCATGGTGGAGAGTCAATAAATAGTGCAGGAATGACTATCCAAATATGGAAAGCTTTATTCAAATTTGTGATCCATCAATTGATAGTGATGTAAACTCTCCCTCTGTAAGTCCTGTAGTACTTAAGACATAGCTTAGATGATAGAGTCATGTATTTAATATAGGGCTGGAAAGGGACTTAGATCAACTGTGGGTTCTCATAATAAAGATTTATCTTAGAGTAGCAGGGAAATTTTTGTTCATTTTCACTCTTTACTCTCTTTGAATTCTTTCAGGTCACATTTAATTATAGTCTAAGAAAGCAGTGGCATCTGTGTTTGTTTATTTATCTACAGACAATACCTGAAATTCCACCAAAGCCTGGAGAACTCAAAACAGAGCTTTTGGGACTGAAGGAGAGACAACACAAACCTCAAATTTCTCAGCAATAGAAACCTCAAAATACAACTTTGCCAAGAACTCTGTAAATAATGTCTTAAATATATATTTTTGAAATTTATTGTCAAACTACTTGTCCTTAAGTACCTAATACAATTCTAACTACAAGAGGAGGTGCTCAGTAGATATTAACTAATGCACTGAGATTTATTTATGGTTTGACCAATGGTTCTTGAAAACTGCCAAAGCTTATATCATCAGCTTCTTGAATGTGGTTTGATAGATATTTAGTTGTGAATATAATGTAAGATAGAGTATTTACAATGACTCTTGCCCTTGATTGTTTCTCCAAATAAGCTTGAGTATAACAACAAATAGGAATTGTAAATTAACTATAATAAAAGTAGCATTGACAATGAGTGCTTATGGTGCTAAGTTAATGTTTTTCTAAAGATTGGAAAGTACTGTTAACAAATTAAGTTGAAATATTTAAAGTTTGAAGTTCATTTGGAATTGTATACATAACAAAATTATAATAATTGTGACTTAGACTGTCACAATTTCTTTACCTCCAAATTTGAGAAATCATGTTAGCAATTTTTCTTATGAAATATATTTAAAGATAACTGGAAAACTTAAATGAGCATGTCATGGGTTGAATTGTGTCTCCCACCCTGCTCCCTGCCCAGTACAGGTGAATGTAACCTTATTTGGGAATAGGGTCTTTGCAAGTGGAACCGAGTTAAGATGAGGTCATTAGGGTGGGCTCTGATCCAATACAAATGGTGTCTTTAAAAGAAGAGGAAAATGCCATTTAAAGACAGAGAGAACATCATGTGACAACAGCAAAGACTGGAGTGATGCAGCGAATGGCCGGGCAACACCAAGGATCAAAGGCGACCACCAGAAGCTAGGAAGAGGCAAGGAAGGACTCTGTCCAGAGTCTCAGGTTATGGCCCTGCTGACACCTGGACTTCAGACTTCTGGCTTCCAGAATTGTGAGAGAATAAATTTCTGTTTTCTTAAGCTACCCAGTTTGTGGTACTTTCTTGTGGCAGCCCCAGGAAACTGATATAAACATTTCAACTTTTCTGAGTCTAAATACAGAACAAAAGTAATTTATAGAACAGTTAGCTTTCTGTTCAGGGCTGTTTTTTTTTCTCAATAGAATTCTGCATTCTTAAAGATAATGTCTAGGCTTACTACTTAGCTAGTTAGCAAATTGCAACATAACAGATCTTTGGGATCAGTGTTGAAATCTTAAATATTAAATTCCTAAATGCAAGCAAAACGCTTTTGTTTTACTCTGTAGTAAATACCCTTTTCAATTTAATAGTATAAAGCAACTAAATGAAATGGCTTATTTCCAGGCTTATATATAAGCTCTTTCCTGCTCCTATGTCATTTGGTACCTTATCATATGCTTCCAGCACAAAGAGGATCTCCACTTGTTAGTGACAAATGCGCAGTAGCCCTAGGGAAAGGGCTGGGAGATTGAGTTTTTCATTGAGACTGCTTGCTCTTTGCTAATATTTCATTTCCTGTGATCTTGCACGTGAGCTGTTCCTTCTCTAGATCTAATTTTATAGCTACTATTAATTGAATACTTTTTTTCTTGAAATAAATTGTATACTTTACAAATGGTGAAGGTTGCCACAGCTGCCACTGATGGCAAGATCTTTAAATCAGGCTGGAAGAAGTGTGACTCTTTTTAATCACAGGAATTTAAAAATGGGTTCCTAAACACTCGGTAATTCTAATCTAGTTGCTTAACTTCCTCAGAATTGGAATTCCAAAGTTTTCAGGAAAGATACTTGATTTTTTTTTTAACCCTGAACTAGTTTCGGCAATTGAATTTGCTATATGGAGTTTTTCTCATTGCTAAACTAACATTTTCAAATTCTAGTTCTCCACAAACTTTAGTACACGAATACCAAATTGGTGAGCTTTGGCAATGATACCAGTGAGGAGCTCCTTGTTCTTTTCAGAATGAAGGGCTGGGGCACTGCTCACCCTTTGCATGACTTGCCCCTTGGGGCCAACGTCTGCACAAAGGGAGGACTTTCATGCCATGGGTGAATTCAGTGGACCATACTTTAAAAGCACCCCTTACCCCACGCTTTTCTTTTATAGGTATAGAGTGACTGGTCTGGCTATTGAGGAAGAGTCATGATTTGAACTCAATTCTCCTATAGGACAACTAAAGGTGAATAATTAATTTTATAATATTAAAAACTTCCTAAAATAAAAATGCCATTTTTAGTAAACACTGATTCTAAGTGACTTTCACCAAGAAATATGTTTTCCTTTTTTGAAGTGGACCCTCACTGTGAAAAATAGAGTGTTGGGCATAGAATGTGTCATCCAGACTCGCCAGAGGCTTGTGGCCCCAGTGCCTAGTGCTGTCAGCAAGCCATCCTCAGTTGTCAGCCCCTGCAGGGATTACCTCAGCTCAGTGGCCTTTCTCAAAGCCACACTTCCTAAAGGGGCCCATACCTGATGACAGATGGGGTAGAAAGGCCCAGTCATTTCAGCACAACACAGGTGAGCAACTGAGGGGCCCCACTGCAGCTGACAAATCCCCGCGGGGCTGGCTGAGGCTGTCCCTGGAACTGCCCTACAGCTCAGCTTCTTCCTCTGCTCAATCCCAATTCCTTTCCTTCCATAGGTATTGATATAAGGCCACTCCTTAACACACATCCTATGTACTGAACGCTCATCTCAGTGCTTTGTAAACCAAATGTATGACATATACAAACCAAAAGTTTAAAGTAGCACTAGATTACTCCATAATAAAGCTGCAGGGAAGAAAAAGTCCAAGATAGACCAGTTGCAACCTGTTTGGTAATTGTCAGTTAGTTACTGTGCAAAATCTCTATGATATTGCTGCTGTTTTTACCAAAAAACTGAGTGATTATGCTTTTCATGCTTCCTGTCGGAAACAATGGAAATTCAGAATTTGTAACTGGAGGATTCTAAGGAGCATTAAATTTCAGATGTCACTAATGTAGTGCATTCTAATGGCTTTAACTTCTGCAACAATCATTAAATGGCAATTTATTGTGGCCAAAAAGTTGGAACCATTACAATAGCTAATGTAACATTATATCATGAAAGGAAGTTTATATCTTCCTTATAACATGTTAATGACTGAGCTCCCATTTTATTTCTTCAGGGAAAAGCAGCAGCACATATTTTTGAAGATACACATTTAAGTAGGCTAACTGATAATTTCAAACTGATCATTGCAAATGAACCCTAGAAAAATAGCTGGGAAGAGGAGCATACGATGAACAGAGCCCAGAAAGGGCCCCGGATTATCGGCAGAGAGGTCTGACAAAATTTCGTAGTACATAAAATTAGATTCCACAGAATTTTCTAACGTACTCCAGATCTTTGAATATGCAACTGAATATATTTTTCTCTCCCTAACCAGTTAAAAAAATGAGACTACTGTTTTGGATGACTATATTACTAGAAGTTAAAACTATTTTTCCCATAAGAACACATTTCAGAATAAATTAACAGGATTATAGCTGATTCTTAAATAAGTCTATTTTGGAATGTTTAGATTTATAGAAAACCTGCACAGTAGAGTTTGTGTTACACTTTTCCCTGTTTCTGTGAATGCTATCATCTTAAATTACCACGGTACATTTTACATATGTCAAAGCTAAGGAACCAATTAACTACACCCCAGCCTTTATCTGGATTTCACTTTTAATCCAGGCTGTATTACATTTAGTTGCCCTGTCTCCTTAGTCTCCTCCAGTCTGTACTCTTGCTTTGGTTTTGACCTTGGAATTTCTGAAGAGTCCTGTTCACATATTCTAGGTTTGTCTGTTTTTTCTCATTAGGTAAAGGATATGGGGTTTTGGAAAGAATACCAGAGGTGAAGTACCCTTATTACATCCTGTAAGGGGGTACAAGACATCACTGGTGGTATTAACCTTGATCACTTGGTTAAGGTAGTATCCGCCACGTTTCTCTGCTATGAAATTACCATTTTCCCCTTTCCATACTCTATTCTATAGAACAGGGGTCCCCAAACCCTGGGCTGCAGACCTTTATTGGTCCACAGACTGTTAGGAACTGGGCCGCACAGGTGAGCAGTGGGCAAGCCAGCGAAGCTTCATCTGTATTTGTATCCACTCCCCAGTGCTAGCATCACTGACTTAGCTCCACCTCAGATCATCAGGCATTAGAGTCTCATAGGAACACCAATTACTGGTGCCAGAAAGGTTGGGGACCGCTGCTATAGAAGATAGTCACTGAGACCTGCCCACACTCAGAAGATTAAGCTCCACCTCCAAAAAAGGGGGAACATCTACATATATTATTTGGAATTCTTCTGTAGGGAAGATTATCTTTTCTCTCTAGAAATGACTGACTTTCTAAAATGTTTTTATTTTAATTAAAAAAAGACTGAATATTTGGGATCTTTTTTATTTTTATACACATGACAAGATTTTACACCAAGAATAGTCAGTTAAATAGTACAAATTTACATTCATGAGGAATGTTAAAAAAAATTCAACTAAAAAACCCTCTTCTTCCTGTGACCCACAATTCCAACATTTTACAGTGCACGGGAGAAGGGGGCTGGGGTAAGCATCCAAAACAAGTCTCTCCCAAAAGAAATGACTTAAATTTCACATTCCCTCTCCACGCAGGATCCAAATGGTGAGAGTATAACTTACAATTCATCTTTTTCAGCTGTAGATTTCTGTGAAAACAAAAATCAGAAGAGATTAAAAACTAGGGGAAAAAACCCCTAAGCTCACAGAAGGTTCATAAATGAGGGAAAAAAATGAACAGGTCAAGCCTATTTCCATTATTTCAGCTGTAGGTGAAAACCTCACTTTGCTTATCTGCAGAAAAATTTAGATAAATATTTTAGAACCCACTACACCAAGATCAATGGCCCCTGAATATAAACAATCAAAAATTTAAAACAGCCTAATATTACTATAGTAAAGCTGAAGTAAATGGTGAAGAGTACAGAAGCACTGTGGGCTAAGAAAAAATCTGTTTAAAAATGTTTGAAGAATGTGTGACTAAAATAAAGGAATAAAATTAGTAGGAAGATCAAAATATACTTTAAAGAGTGATTTACTCCAGCTTTTGAATTTGAGATGTCTATTTTTTGGCAGATTTCTGTGATTTCTGTATGTTACACAGTTCGAACTATGCCAGAACTAAAAGTTTTCCTAACTTTGCCAGAACTAAGAATGCAAGTTCCGTTCTTAACATGCTATACCTTTGCTGTTTCTTCTTCTTCTTCATCTGTTCCGACATCCATTTCTTCTTCCTCGTCTTGCTCTGTGTCTTCCGTGGTGTCCTCGGTTGTTTCTTCAGGTTCTTCTTCGGGTTCTTCTTCGACCTAAGGCAGCATTTATGTGCCCATTAATGGATCTATTTTCATTTTGCTCATTTAAATGTTTAAGATCATAATTAACGTCACAATCCTCTAATTAGAGTTAAAGATCAAGCTAACAAAGGGAGATAAGACAAAAAAGCACGTAAAAGGAGAATTTAATTTCTAGCATAGTGTATGACACTGGAGATTTAAACAAGTAATAAATTATTTCAAAGAAGCAGAAATTAGTCCTTCTCAGAGCTTAATTATGGGAAACCTATTTCTAAAAAGAAAATTAAACCTATGTAGGAAGATTGGGGATACAAACCTTTGCATCAGGGTCTATGTTTAAACTGAGGCGAAGCATTCTTTCTATCCTATCTCCATATGCTTTAGTGTCTGGTAAAAGATATCCTGACCGCAGGGTTGCTGTTTCAAATAGAACCACGGCAAGATCTGCAACTGTTTTGTCATCTTCGTCTTCCTGAGATGGAACAAATCACACTTGATTAAAAATTACAAAGTATCCTCGTTAAAATGATGGAGTACGGCTGGCTGTAACATCACTCACCTTAACTCGTCGAAGCATGTCTCTGATCAGTGGATGTCTGGGATTAATTTCAAATGTTTTCTTCTGGCTGGCATAATAACTGTTAAGGGGTAAAAATGAACATTAAAAAACATCAAATTTTAGGGTCCATGCATTTCCCGTATCCTATTACTAACTTTCATAATTACAGTGAACAGCTCTTGGAGAAATCAAGATGTACTATATTGCTACATCATGCTTTCCCCTTTCAAAGGTGGATGGACATGGTTAGATGAAAGAGTTAAATGTCATGAAGACAGTGTCTAGACCATCAGTGTATAAACATAATAGGCACTCAAACGTTTGTTGAATGGACGTTACTTCCAGTTAATAAATGATTGAAATAGGTGGACATTTACTAAATGACTACTATATTATTCCAATGGAATATAAGCAGAAACCTCTTCTGCACCTGAAATTTATAATCTAGTTAGGGGACAAGACATTTAAAAGCAAGACAGCATCTTAGCCATTTCATTGTATAACGTTATATATTGGTGAGTCGTGCTAATTTTGAAATGCGTGTGTATGTATGTGTGTATTTATTTTAATAAACATATTTGTGAGAAGAATCCTTAAGCTAGGCTTTAGGGAAAAATGTATGATGACTAGGTAGCAAATAAGAAAGAAGTTATTCCAGGTGGAAGAAGAGAATAAAAGGAGGGAAAAAGTCATTTTCGAGGCCACTGATGTGACAATAAAATACAAACTTGAAATATGTATTTCTTAAAAATAAAGGGTATCAAAGACCCGCTTACCTCCAGCACTTGGATCTTGAGTTCAAATAATTGTTAACTCATAGGTCAAGTTTTACCTTTTATTTTGTGGGGCATACTACTTGGGGGAAGGGTGTGGTGGTTAAAAAAGACTTAACTAATTTGAAAATGTTGTCATTAACCTCGTCTGTAACTACTACTATTACCTAAAAATGTAAAAACTTTAGATACCAGGCCAAGCATATATTCTAATGCAATAGTAAAGACAATTTATGTGTAACAGATTAAGAAAATTTGTGTTTGTTTATAAAATACTATAAAATATGCCAGGAGTCCAAGACTTTTTCTTTATCACTCTAATGCAGAAGGAATCCCTTTGTAAACTTGTCGTCTACCTAATATACAGTAGACACATAAAACACATCAGTTCTTTGTACAGAAGCTGTCATCATCTTCCAAAAGAAGGCTGGACAGAGCTAACACCTTGACAGGGACCTCCCCAAGGATACTTACTTTGTAGAGATGTCCTTGCCTGTTTGGTAGGCTTGTGCTTTCATGATTCTCTCCATGTTGCCAGACCACCCGTACTGGCTGGCCACCAGAGCACAAGGAGACTCTGTCAGGCGCTGGGACACCACAGCCTTTTCAATCTTAAGAAACCGAAAGTTAGATACGTGTAAGTATCAATCGTTAAGGTCATTCAGTAATTGCATTTCAACTCTTTAAGGGTTAAATCACTTAAGACCATAAAGAGGCAGGTCACAAAACTACCGTACAGATTATTAGGAGACACTGTCATTTAACCTTCATTTTGCAGTCAGAAATACTTAAACACCAACTTTTAAAAACATAAAACTGAAACCTAACCTGTAAAAATTTAAATTATTACAAAAGCAATATTAAACTATAGAAAACTTGCAATTATAAAGAACCCCCCCAGTACCCATACAGAATAATCACTATTATTCTTCCAGTAATTTAATCACAGTATAAATGTTGTCCCGACAAGTTTTAATGGTTACAAAGCAATCAGTTGCAAAGTTTAATTTGTTGACAAAACAATTTTTTAAAAGATCAGGTGCTAACATTTTCACAATTTCTAATTTCCAGAAGAATACCTTGTCCTTGAGGGCTTTATCTTTCATCCAATTGAGCAGGGGCTCAAATTCCTTCTCAGTTGCTTCACGACTCTCCTTAGTTTTCTCACTTTCATCAAACTTCACTCCTTCCTTGGCAACATTCTGGAACCTCTTCCCATCAAACTCAGGAAGGGCCTGAATGCAGTATTCGTCCACAGGTTCTGTGAGGTAAATCACTTCATAGCCCTTTTTCAGAAGTCGCTCAACAAATGGAGAAGATTCGGCCTATAAAATTAAGGGAATTAAAGTTTTCTGAATCTAGCATTGGTATATTTATTTGTTGATCTCAGCTACTATGTCTATATAGTAGCAACAACCACATTTTACATGTGGAGAATTAAGAGGTGCAGAGATTATAAATGGCTTTCTTATTAGTGACTGACCAGGCCTCATAACTACTATAGCTCAAGAGTTGGCTATAAATCCCTAGCTACATACCACGATCCCTGACAGTTGGAGTTCATCTCACCTCTTTTCTGTTAGACCCAGCCATGAAGTAGATTTTGTCTTGTTTCTCCTTCATTCTTTCCACATACTGGTCTAGACTAGTAATGTCACTTGGATGATGAGAAGACTGGAACCTAAGAAGTTTAGCAAGACGTGTTCGATTTGAGTGGTCTTCAATCACACCAAGCTTGATGTTGGTACCAAATTCTTTCCAAAAAGTATCATTATATTTCTCATCAGCGATCTTCTTGATCATGTCCAGAGTTTTACGGACAAGCTTCTTTCTAATCACCTAAACAAAATTAAAGAACTGATTAGAGAACTTCTTTTCAAACTTTTGAGAACCTACTGTGTGAGGTAGGAGGAGAGCAGTGCCATAGCTGTCATTGCTATTTATCAAGAGACAGAGAATGGTGAGCACTCCTATGTCAGACTGAACAGAGAGAAAGTAGTCAGTGGAAATAGTCACAAGATTGTTTATACTCTAACTTTAGACCAGGTAGTAGTTATGTGTGTGTGTATATATATGTATGTGTTCAGTGTAAATTCTTATGACTTTTCTATGTTTGAAAATTTGTATTATAAAATGGGGAAAAATAATCAGATTCTCAGAATTTGAGAATTCTAGAGTAAAATTAAGTTCTTTATCTGAAGATCCAAAGACTAGTCTTGAAATTTGGTGACTCCATTAATGGAAAGTGTCCTTTGTGGCCCATTCAAAAAGCAAAGCAGCCGGTCTCTTCCCAGAGACACTCACCTTAAGCAGTTTGTGTTGCTGAAGAGTCTCACGGGAAACATTCAAGGGGAGATCATCTGAGTCCACCTTCGGATGGCAAAAGCTCAGTGAGCAATAAAAACACTGGAAAACAAACAACTCTCACCCCAACCCAAGTTACTACCAAATCCCCATCTTAATCCCCTTTCCCCAATCTTCAGATACTTACAACACCCTTGACAAAGTTAAGGTACTTGGGCATCATATCATGGAAGTCGTCTGTGATGAATACTCGGCGCACATACAGCTAAGCAGAGACCAAAAAGTCACTTTCTAGAAATCATATTTTCAAATTTTAAATTCAGTTTATATTACTTAGAAACCTACCTTAATGTAATCGCTCTTCTTAGATCCATATTCGTCAAACAGACCACGTGGAGCAGATGTGGGTACAAACAAAATTGATTTGAAGGTAACTTCCCCTTCGGCAGTAAAGTGGATAAAAGCCATAGGGTCATCGCTTTCCTATGGAAAATTGGTACTTAGTTATCCAAGTGGCACAGAAAAAGACGGTGCAAAGGCTAAGCAATTAAGTGATGCCGTTCAGTTTGACATTAAGACTGCAATTCAAATTGGCTAGACATAGTTGTTTTGATGATGACTGAAAATAACGTTACTCCTAAACTCAGAAGTATGGATGAGTCCAGGTTCCACACGTGTTGAGAGAATAGGGTGGTAAAACCACCATCTTGTCTAAATGACAAAATCATAGACAACACTTCAAGAGTGGACTGGTCAACCACAAAAAGTACTCAGAACAGATTTTGTCCATGGAATCTGGACTATAGCTGTGGCTATAAAGAGATACGCAAATAGCTATAAAGGTTTTGAAGACAGTCAGTCCCTAGATCTGCATTACCCATTATTGTTCCTACACGTGGCCAGTCCAAATCAAGACGTGACAGTAACTGTAAAATATTTCATTATTATTGATTACACGTTGAAATAATATTATTCTGGGTATGTTGGCTTAAATGAAATATAAAAACATTAACAGTTAATTTTGCCTTTTTAAAAAAATGTGGCTTCTAAAAATATTTAAGATAACAGTATGTGGCTCACATTATATTTCTAATACAGCTGCCCTAGATGAAAGTACCTTAATATACACCAGGACTTTAGAGTTCATGGGAATGAAAGTGGAGGCAGAATCAAGGGAAGGTTTTTACGGGTAAAGCTTAAAGGCTGGTTGGATATTAACACAGGAAAACAAAGAAGGTTAAGTCACACATCAATGGATGGAATAGAGTGATGAACCAACGATCATAGAATATTCAAGTTTTATCTAGCTGATAACTAAGTCCATTAAACTATTCTATTTTATAAAAAATGCTGTTTGGGGAAACATTAACTTGAAACAATCTTAACCTAAGCTAGTTAGGGATGCTTAAGAGTTACAAGAAGGGATCAGTAAAAGAAAAAAATATAGGCAAGAAAACAGAGTTAGTAATTAATGACCTCACAGTAATTGTTTGATGTCGTTGTAAGCAAGCTCTTTAAAGATCACGTTACAAGCCATTCAATAACGTGACTGTTTTATGGGTTCCGTAGTGGAAACCACACACACATCTCTGTTGGTAGTTCTTAATCTTTTTTGTAACACAGACCTTGGTAATCTGGTGAAGCCTACAGATTTCTTCTTAGAGTAAAAAAAATTTTAAATGCATAATATAAAATACACAGGATCCAAAAGGAAACCAATTGTGAAGTAGTTATATAAACTACTTTAGAATATATTTTTGATATTCTAAAATAATATTTACCTTTGAAAATGATTTGTAAAAAGCTTTGTATTCATCGTCTTCTACTTCTTTTGATGGTCTCTGCCATATTGGTTTGATATCATTCATGAGTTCCCAATCCCAGACAGTTTTTTCAACCTGAAGTTACAGTAATTGATTAGTTTCCCCCAGCACTCACCAGCAGTTACACTAGCAGAAACCACAGCTTAAGGACATTTCAACAGTATAGGAAGCACCAAAGGATATCACTAACCTAGTATGCTTCCTGTCAAATGAATTGAAAATTAAAAAAGTCTTTCGGCATGTAAGACTGATTTTTAACACACAAAAAAGGTAACTGGTTATCATTATAATTGATAAAAAGCCAATTAAGGTTTTTCCTTGTTATTTTTAATTAGCTAAAATGTTATTCCTTGAAAATATCTGTTTTAAGGTTAGGAGGGGCTATGCTTATTATATATTCGTATTTCATGACTTATAAAAATCCAGCATCTTACAATAAATATTCCTCAAAACCCAGCACCATTACTTCTATCTACTCTGCTACCTAAGCAAGCCAGAGAATGAATTTTATAGTTAATATCTACATCACAAAAGATGCAGAAAACCTAAGATTTTAAAATTTAAAACATGTCATAAGCCACTACTCCTGAACAATATATGGAAGCCAGAAAATTCTTCATAAAAATGACACAGGTTTGACACTTATACTTTCTAGAGGCAGAAAACCTACTACAAAGTCCTTGTTTTTGAAAGATGGACTTATAATTTGGAAAAAGGTGACCTTTAAGAATTGAAGCCTGCTTCAAATCAGTCTGGGCATACTCAGGTTTTCATGTTTTCTCTCATGTATTCTATACAACATTTTAAGCAGGGAGACTTACTTTTTTCGTTTTTGGTTTCTTTTCTTCTTCTTCTTCTTCTACTGCAGCTTCGTCATCAGATTCTTCTTTTTCTTCTTTTGCTGCTTCTTCTTCATCCATGGGTTCCTCAACAGTTTCTGTCTGTTGAAGTAGGAAGTAAAAAGTAGAATTATGGTTAAACTTATTTAATTCTGATTTGATCTTCAGAATATGAAACAAAATTATAGCTCAAAAATATAGGTCTTCTGTAAGAAAACCAAGAATATCCTGAACTGAAAAAAACTTTAATTCTAAGTATCAAATATTTAAATATGTGCCAAGATAATACATATAATTTTAGCAATATAGATTTACCTTGCTGCTCCATACATAAATAGGAAAGTTTATGAACTGTGAGTATTTTTTGACAAGATTTTTAATTGTATCCAATTCAAGGTAATCAGATGCTTCTTCTTTTAAAACAAGGCTGCAAGGAAAATAAGACATTTATTATAGACACCTCCATGGGTTAGAAGACTTGATTATCTAAACAGCTTCATGACAATGCTATCAGGCAGCAGCGCTGTGTAACCCAAGATGTCCCGTTAGGCATGTCAAGAACTCTCATCACCACTAAAGGTTTGTGAGCTAAATATACCAAATGCGGGTATGGTAAAGGGAGGGATCTTTCTTGTATTCCCTCAAGTGGAGAATATCCTTAGTTCCAGGTAGAAAATGAAAATGTTCCCAACCTTCTAAATATGTTGGTCTTTTCACTTGAACTGAAATCTTAAGGTAGCCCAAGAGGACAAAAAACTGAAACATTCTGGAGAAAAGTGAAATTGTAGGCACTCTGAGAGTTAATCTAGAAATCAAATGATTATTGTAGCTAGCAAAACCCTAACAAAAACCACGTTCTCTTATAAAGGTTAGAAAATTATTCTGAACCATTGTTTATATTTGCACCATCCATAACAGAGCCAGTTACATGTAACTATTAACAAATTTAAAATTAGTTTTTTAGTTGCACTGCCACATCCAAGTACTCAAATAGTCACATGTGGCCACTGGCTACCATATTAAGACAGTGTAGAGATAGAATATTTCCACCAGAGTTGTACTGGACAGCAATGGTTCAGCTAACACCAATACTGAAAACTGTAGCATTGCTTCCTCTTCCTTACTGCCACTTCTGCAAACCCTTCTTCCACCCACTCAAAATAACAAATCACAACACACTCTTAGACTAGAATATAGATTTGAAGGCCCTAAGAAAAAGCTGGAAGCTGAATCCATGACAGTGGTTAAGACTAGATGAGGAACGCAAAGATAATGAGAAAAGGGCTGAAAGTTAACTTCGAAAAGAAAGAGAATATCAACAGTTAAGAAATGGGCAAAGGAAATAAAAAAAGATATATAGGGTTATGGAAGCTAGGTACTGAGTGGATTGTTTCAAGGACTATGTAGCAGAAAGCTATTTCTATAGAAAACACAAGAGAAAAACTAAGAAGAAGAAAATAAATCTATTGCTGGGAACGATGTCAGTTTAAAAACCCTGAATCCATTGGATTCAACAGCAAGGATTACTGGTGACTTGTTTCGATGTAAAGATAGTCAAGTTGAAATACAGTGGGCTGAGGCATGAGCAGAAGATGAAATGGCAGCAAAGGCCTGAGACCAGAATATGCTGACTTTAATGAAAAAGACAGAGCTATGTGGGTAAGGAAGACTTTAAAAGATAGGGTAGGAAATAATTTACGTTTAGTCTCTGAGGAGATAGGATGAGAGAAACAACAGATCACAAGTAGGGATTAGCTTTTAGGGAAAAACGTAGAATACTTCCCTCATCGTGACATCAAGGACAGAAAAAAATTTTATCAGTATTTACTGGAGGCTAATTTCATAATTGCATTTAAATCTCACAAAATCTTCCACATGGGTACAACGGCAGCTAATTTAGGGGTTAGAAATAGTAGGTAGGAAACTGAATTGCCTGATGGCTTTATTTCATTAGTCAATTATAAGATGAAGTATGCACATGGGGCAGGATCTTGACCTTGTAACTTCCTTGCCTTCACTTTGTTCTCCTTTGGCCGTTCTAGACTTTCAGTTCCTAAAATGGACCTTGTCTCTGAAACTTTTTTTTAACATGTTGTGCTTGCTGCCCGCAATACCTGAACCTAATTTACCATTATCTCAGAAAGGCCTTCTGGTAAGGAAAGTGTCCTTTAGCTTCCTTTCTGGCATTTGCCACTCTGAAATGACTTCATGTTTTTCTTCTTTACTAGAATGTGCCATGTGAAAGCAGGGATCACATCTGTCTTATCCTCTACTGTAACCCTAAACTCTAGCAGGTAACATACTCGAATGAGTATGTGTTAAGTGAATGGTAGGACTTGAAGGAAAAAGGTAACTTTTCCTTCTGCTTTGCCAGATTACCTTATTCATTTATAGAAATATTTGCCAGTCAAGTGTTAGGCTCTGAGAACAGAGCACTCAAAATGTTTCCTTTCATAAAGCTCACATCTAGATAGTCTTGCCTGTCTCTTAGCACCCTAAGACATCTCCTCTTGCTCCTCTTGGGACATCATTTTCTATGTCTTTCTAAGAAATGTGACTTATCTACACTTTAACACCTAATGAGAGAGGACACTGGGGTGTAACTATTAGCAATGATGCCTCCTAATGCGACTAGGAGCCGTGGATGTTAATAACAAAGGCAGGGATAGGTAATTTGGGAAGAATAAATTAGTACAAGACTAAAATGCAGTTGTCTAATTAGCCTTCATTAAAGGAACATCTGTGACAATGAAGACAGGAAACGTTACCTTTGGGATGAAGAGAATTGGTCAAAGTGATAGATACATGCTTCTTTCTTACTTGAATATTTAAAAATCCTTAATGGCAAGAAAACTATTTAAAACTGAGTGTTAAGAAAAATTGAGACTTTAGGCACATTTTCACTTGGCAGGACTGGGCAAGTCAATTGACCTCTGGGAAAAAAGGCAAAAAGCTGTCCTGTCTACTTCAGAGCTACTATAAGCACCAAGTGAGACTGGGCATACGATCTGTCTCATCTATACAAACAATATTTGTTAGCTTAAAATGAATTCCAATTCAAATTCAATCATTGCTAATTATCCTCAAATGACAGTTTCTTCCAAAGAAAATTGCTAACTCTCATTAACTTTCTTCTAGCCCTTTCTCTCTTACCTGTTCTCTCCAACCCACCACAACCTGTTACTACCACAGATCTTTAACATTTTCAATGGTCACTCAAAGAGCCTCCTCTCATGCAGTTCTGCCATTCTCTACACCAGGGGACCCCAACCCCTGGGCCACGGCCTGTTAGGAACGTGTTAGGAACTAGGCTGCACAGTAGGAAGTGAACAGTGCACAAGGGAGCAAAGCGTCATCTGTATTTGCAGCCACTCCCCAGCACTAACATCACTGCCTCAGCTCCACCTCAGATCATCAGGCAGTAGAGTCTCATAGGAGCACGGGTCCCTGCTGTTCTACACCATCTTCAGAAAACTTTAATCTTATGAACACAATGTTCATCCATGCCTTTATCCATGATGCTCCACAGAATGAGACTACTTTTCTAAATGCTTCCCTGGAAAACTTGGACCAAGCCACTGCTCTGAGAGGCGTCCAATTTGCCATCTCCTCTGGAAGGCTAATCCTTCCTACTTTATATCCTCCATGTATAGCAGCCATCACAGCTCTTTGTGTCTGGCCCTTAGGAGGTCCTCAAAACATTTCTTTGAGTAATGAGAACAGTTCAATTTTCTTATTTTATAGGCAAGGAAATTAAGGCCCGAGAATAAGCTGTTTGTTTGCTTAAAGAGCCCAAACTGGAGAATCAAGATCCTATGACTATTAATTCTTATTAGGAGTTAGTGACACTCACGTAATTGTCGTTCCACGTCCTAGTGTGTTTCCTCTTGGGTCAGCAATTACAGAAAATTCATTGGAGTCGGATTCCCAGATGTGCTGGGTGTCATTGTTGTGTTTTGATGTGACAATAACCTTATCTGCTACTAGGAAGGCAGAATAGAAACCAACACCGAACTGGCCAATCAATTCGGAGGTGGACTGGCCATCTTCTTGTGCCTCAGTCATTTTGTTTAAAAACTCGCTTGTCCCAGATTTGGCTATGGTGCCAAGATTTTTAACCAACTCTTCCCGGGTCATTCCTACACCAGTGTCTGTGACATGTAGAAGGTTCTTCTCCTTATCACACTAAAAGCCAAGACAAAAACAAGATAGTTATATCTACTTGATACTCACTGCATGACAAGTAAATTCTGAGCTATATATTGAAAATGACCAGCTTTGGGCCACCTCAATTCCGATATACAGAAAACGAAATTGAGATTGTTTCCTCCATATGGTATTTTTGTGGCCTTTTCAGAAAGTGCACATCTTAAGTATAAACAACTTTCTTCATAGAGAATAATTTTAAGCTCGATGTATTTGAGAAATTTATCAATATAAAGAGAGCAGAGACTGGTCCAAATGTCAAAGGGCAGAAATAGACTAAACAAGTTGTTTTTGAAGAAAATATTCAAGAAAAATAACATTTTGTTTTGCTTATTTCTTTGGTAGAAAATAAAAGAATTCAAAATTTGAATGACCTCTGTATTTGGAATCTGTGGTGGTCAGTGCTCTTCAGCGACTATTCCCTACTCTCTGCCTTCTAGAAGCATAACAGAAATATACTTCCTCCATCGTTGGGTAAGGCCATATGACTACTTCTGGCCAATGAGTTGTAAGTGAGAGGAGTGTGACTTTCAGGGTGGAGGCATTAATTGAGACCTTCTAAGTTCTCTCTACACCACGGCAACCAGCTATAATCCAGATAGCGGTAGCTCCATCAGCCTGTGCCCTAGAGTAAGGATGATACAAAGCAAAGGCCATAGGAAGCCTGTGATGATTTAAGCCTTTTTTTGTAAAAGGGACAGAGAGTAAACATTTTAGGCTTTGTGAGCCATATGGTCTCTGTCACAACTACTCAAGTCTGCCATGTAGCACAAAAGTAGTCACAAATAATACACAAGCAGGCATGGCAGTGTTCCAATAAAATTTTATTTATAAAAACAGGCAGCAGGTTGGATTTGGCCCACAGGCCATATCTGGTGACTCCTGATTTAAGCCCCTGAGACTTGGGGGCTATCTATTTATTACTGCACCATAACCTAGTCTATCTTAATTAACACGAATTCTCTATATCCAAGGATTCTTTTTATTGTGAAAAAGAAAAATTGTTTTAAACTTACCTTTATTTTGACTGTTAGTTCCTCATTTCCAGAAAGAGCGTTTTCATCAGTCAGTGATATTAGCCTTATCTTATCCAAAGCGTCGGAAGCATTTGAAATCAGTTCTCTCAGGAAAATCTAAATAGAAGCCAGATTTAATACACACTTAGGTTAGCCACAAGATACACAAGACACTAAATTTAATGTTCAACTCGTTTTATTTCTCCTCTGTACTCTGAAAAAGCACTCTCATCCCTTAGACTTCTTATGGTACAGAAGTGGCTTTACTCTCTTGGTAAAAGGAGGCACAGCTCTTACACAAAGAACTGTAATGACTATAAGGGATACTTGAGTAGTAACACTGTTCTACTAGTGATCTTCAGGAGTGCAATACATGAGGCTTGGTTTATGTGATGGCCTTTAAGACTTTAAGTATTTAGCAGGCCATGAACATACTGGAGAGGAAAGAAAAAATGTATGACAATTCTCCACTCACCCCCTCACCCCAAGATACCTAGTAGCAACTCTTGTACATATAGTACTGGATAGTTAAACCTGGCTAAGTATTTACTTGGAATTACTATGTAAGTATATTATGAAAGCAAACAAGTATGCTACACAGAGAAAAAAATATATTATTTGCTTACCTCTTTATTTTTATACAATGAATTGATGATAAGTTTCATCATTCTGTTTACTTCAGCTTGGAAGGCAAACTTTTCTGATTTCTCTCTAAGCTCTCTTATTTGGGATGCATTTAATCCGTCCAACTGAATAGCTTCTTCCTCTCTAAGAAAATAAATTTGATACGCAAATAATGCATTGCTTAGTTTCCTACAAAAATATAGGATCTGTGATGAGAGCACAGTGGTCTCTTAAGATTGACTACAGGGTTAAAAAGGTAAAATGGAGATCTTTATAAAACAATACCAATCAACTATCTCATTGTTATTTTACCACAACAGGTTACCTTTAACACCAAGTTGGAAATACCCAGTTTTAAAAATTGTGAGAAAAATAAACCCAACTTTCCTCTACTAAAAATAATACTCATTTATGCTCTCACATTCGTGAAACTGTCCCTTAGCCTAGGAAGCTTTAGCCTCTAAGGGTCCATAAAACTTAAAGTCCTAAGAGGCCAAATTTTTAAAACTGTTCAACAGACAGAATTCCTCCTTTTTAAGTTACTAACTGAACACACTGAGTACAAAACCAACTGAAAGTCTCTTTTAAAGTTATAGCGCTAATATTCTGCAATGTAGTTATCAAAATAGTTTTCAAAGGAATTCATTAAAGTTTAACCATTCTTAAGAGCAAGTTAGAAGATATCTATGTGTGTACATGCTTGCTACATTTTTGTCTGAACATTTTTTAGGTATTTAATTTCGGGATGTTACACTTCATCTGGACCTTTGGAGAAACAAATGAAGCCACTGTATACCACGGTGTTCACAAGAGCTTATCTGTGTACTTTGAAAGGAACACAAACCTCTGTACTACTTCATCATCTGTCCTTGAGCCTTCTCTACTTTTACCCAGATCCTCTTCTACTGTACCATCCACATCGACTTCATCATCAGCTCGGACTGACCCTGAAGAAAGATTTAACACAGAAAACGTCTTAAACATTGTTGCTGCTTCATGTACTCTCTCAGAAAGAATATAATCAAATAGGGCAAGGGTAGGGGTTGCAAAATTCAGTTGGTAAATATGGGAGGTGGAGATGGGAGAACAGATCCACTGGTTTAAATATCCAAAGTAAATATGTGGTAATTAAATTTATGTATTGTTTAAGTTCAGATACTAAGGTTCCCAAGTAGATTCTAAAATATGGAGGCAGCCATTACTTCTAAAGAGCCATCCTCCGATCCTTTATAAATAACATTTAGCAGATTTGATACCAGGCCTCTTCTACATTCACACGTGTTGCGCACAAGCCAAGACAAGGCCTACAAAGTGACCGTGTCAAAACTTAGGCCTTCAAATAAGGTTCGTGGGTCCACGGGCCAGAGAAAGGGAAAAGATTTTAAGATGTTAAGGAGCTGGAGCAAAAGTGAATCAGACACGCTAACATTGCCTTCCCGGTGACCCAGCTACCCGGATCAGCTCCTAAGAAATTAACGCGCGTTTGCGCGGAGTCGGAAGACGTCGGGGGGCGGGGGTCCTCAAGCTCAGATGGCAAAAGGTTGAGGCGCGTGCAAAAGTTCTTCGGACTGGGCACCCGCAATGATCTCGAGGGAGCTAGAGCTCGAGGGGGCCCCACCTCGAGGTGGTTGAGACCTCCAGGCGCGGATACTAGATCTGCAGAAGATTTAAATAACTCCGTTCTTTTTAATTCCCTGAGAAGGCAGAGTAAACGAAAGACCCTGAACCTCTTTCGAGGAAAGGCGATGGAGCCCTCGGTCCAGCGAAGGCTCTGTTATCCCCCTCCCTGACTCAACGCCCCCAGAACCTTCGAGAAGAGGCCGCGCTTGAGCACGGGGGGTGGGAGGGGGATCGTCCGGGGGTTCCCGCTTCTTTGGGACCACTCACCAAAGGTCAGCAGCACGCAGCAGAGGCCCAGCACCCACAAGGCCCTCATGGCGCGCGGACGGAGTCTCAAGTTCCTTTTGATCGTAGGAGCCGCCTCCGCCCCGCCACCCCTGGGTTCCGAGGATCAGACCTCAAGCCGTGCGATCCGCCCACTAGTCCCCAAGCACGTCGGGCCGCTTTTCACCCCACTTCTTGAGGGCGGGGTACGGGAAACACGAACTCACCAATCGTACCGCACCACGCACCCTCTTTAACCAATGGGGACTCGGGGGGGGAACCGCAATTCACCAATCGGAGCTGTCCAGGTGCGGTGCCTGATGCCCGAAGCGTGGCTCCGTCCGATTGGTCATCCTTAGCCTCTTTTATCCAATCAAATGGCTCCGCGGACCCCTCTCACGCGGGACCGCCCCTTTGCCTGGGGCGCTTTGGCCTCTATGGGAAACCGTCCAATTAACGTCAGGTCAGAACACATCCCTCTTTTTGGAGAGGTCGCCCCGGAATCACTTCCGGATCCTAGAGAGCGTTTCTTCCGTGGCCAGGGGAAACGGTAGCCACGGTAACGCATTTTTTCTCTTTCCCCTGACTGCGCGTGGGGTCAGTTTGCGAGGATTCTAGTGCGACTTTTCGCAGTCCGTTTTCTAATCCGCAGTGCTTCTCGGAAAAGAAAAACGTGAGAGGTAAACAATCCCCGGAGCGCTTTTTGATGGGGGTTGTGAGTACAGTTCCCGGCATTCAACGTACTAGGGTACATTGTACCGAATGCTGGGAATTGTAGTCTTCGACTAGCTGCATAGTTTGGTCCTTGCACGTTTTTGCAGCAAGTCCTTGCGTGAACTCTGCGCTGCGTGTTTCAGAATTTACATTTCGTTCTGATTGCAGTAGCGATCTGTACCTATTGCAGGGCTCTGCGGCGTACACAGCCTTTAGAAGTGGGCCTAGAAAGCTGTCACGCCTAGCCGAAGGCCGCCCTATGTTATGGGGGTCGGCCTCTCTGAGTCGGTTCCGCCGCCGGCTGGGAAACAAGCGTTTCCGAATCTGGCATCTTGTGAGTCACTTAGGCAGCCTACCCCTTCACTCTCTCTGCGCTTTCTGCCTCCGGAATCTCGAGGCCTCCACGATTTGGTTTACAGAAGAGAGTAGTGGGTAGGTGGCTTTTTTCCTTTTGAGGGAAATCGCTAGCAAGGTTAATGGCCTCGACTTCCTCACAAAGTTCAAAGGCGGTGACCCGGCGGTCTTAAAGTCTCTATTGTAAGTCAGTTTGGAGAGCATGGTCATGAAGTTCGGTCTAGCATAGAAAAAGAAAAAAAAAAAAACTTTTAGTTTTAGCGCGTGCAGGAGGATACACCTGCAGGTATTTGAAAGCAAAACCTGTGGAGCTGCAAATGAGAGAGGGAGTGCTTTGTAACTTCATAGAAATACCTAGTCAGCGATCAGAAAGACATAAACCACCAGGTGTCTTTCCTGTGAGGGAAGTCCCTCCGACTAGGCTTGTGCCTTCGGACGTATCTCTTTAACCTAGTCTTTACATAGCCCTCACCCCGACTCTCATCCCGTTTCCAACAAAAGCCCTCCCTCTTCCCCATTGTTCCCTCCAGGAATATTTAACTTCGAATTTGTTTTCATAAAATCATCCGAATTCCTAAAGACAGGCTTTTCAGTGATAGACTATCATAATCTTTTATAACTTCCCCAGTATATATTTGCCAATCTTAATTCTGCGGTTGGTGTTAACACATTGTGGTGGTGCCTTATTTACATCTGCCCAAATTACCTCCATTTGTTATTAGTAAGCAAAACATCGTTTACACAGCTTTTAAAAAATGCTTCTGTGCTTTTTTAAAATAACACTAGGGTGTTATTTACATTCAGAAATCTCGAAGAATGTATTTTTGTACGTTTTAACTTTATTTTTTGTTTTAGATGAGTTCCTTCATTTTTTTGCATTTCACAATTCAACTACTTTACCTTTTTCTCTAGCTCTGAACAAGTAAGCAACCAGTTCTGAAACTGCAAATTCCATCTTAACTGGTTAGTGGTAGGTAGTTGGTGCTGCACCTGGAGGGAACTGAGAATGAGACATGCCCTCCAAAATAGATCCATTGTTTGTGGGTGTACTTTTCTGCAGGTGATGGTGGGAATTTATGAGGCAGGCAGAACATAAGACAGTAGACGGGCAGAAGATGGTTGGCTGTTGTTTGGTTCAGCTTTGCCGGTTTAAGATAGGATTCTTGGCCACCGGCCCTATGAAAGGAATGGGCAGCTTACTCAGTTCCCAGTCTTGTTTCTCTCCTGTGGTCTCCACCTCTTCCGACTTGACCCATTATGTACGGTCAGGTCCCATCTTGGTCTAGCTCCTTCAGAATTTACACTCCAGATTGCTATTAATCTCCCTCCCTTTGCATCTGATTTCCTTCCTAATTGTAGTTTGTCCCTTTTGACACTATGTGTCCGTGGACACTACTGGAAATAGCTACCTTTGTTGTTTTTGTTAAGCTTCTCAGAAGAAAAGGATAGGCAAAGGGGTGCCATTAGGGGTGATGGATCACTCACCTGGTCAGCAGGTATAGTCCAGCAGTGAGGAGTCAGTGAGAACACAGACTGGGGAGAGCAAGGCAGGAAAGCAGTTGGCATCAGGGAGCATAAAGGAATGGGGCTGAGCGCCAAGGCGAATTTGTTGGTTGGTTGATTCGTTCACTCATTCATTCATTTATTAACCCAGTAAGTGTTGAAGACCTGGTATGTGCCAGGTATTATGTAAGGTGCTAGCAGCGTAGGGGTAGGCAATATAGATAGGGTCTCTATTCATAGAGAGCTTATTAACAGTAGAGTTGCATCATAAGCACATGTATCTTATTTAAAGGCAAAGATAATAAAAGCCTGACTACAAAAATACATGAGGGAACGTTTTTGGGGTGATGGAAATGCCCTTGATCTTGATTTTTGTGGTATTTAAAACTCATCAAACTGCACATTTAAATAAGTGAATTTTCTCATATGTAAATTATACCCCCTCAAAACAAACAAACAAACAAACAAAAACAAAGCTAAAAGCAACTCTCATTCTAAACAACTAAACACTAAAAACCCATTTTAGTAGGCAGGAACTAGAGATGTCCGCTATCGTCAGTATCGTTCCACACTGCTTAAGAAGGTCTAACAGTATGATAAGAAAATGAAAAAATTGGCATTTAAGAAAAGTTGATGTCTTTTATTTTGAAATTCCTTCTTACTGGTGAAATGATTATATCTTCCAGAAACCCAAGAGACAGTAGTTAGTGGAGGTAAAAATTACACATACACACAGAGAAAATATGAGAATGGTAAAATTTTGACTCTGAAATAAGTATATAAACATCAATAGACTTGATCTAATTTGCAGAAACACAAGTGGAGATTTTTAATGTTTCATTCATAGTAGAGACAAAACCAATAAAAAACTTAGGAGTAAACTTGACAAGAAAGACATAGCTCCTATATGAAGAAAACTAGAAAACCTTTCTGAAGAATATAAAACAAACGGAGAACTTGGGTCAGTTGTCATACCGTAGGTATTATCTATCTGTAACAAATTACCCCAAAACTATACAGGTTAAACAACAAACGTTTATTATCTCATGCAATATGTGTAGGTCAGGAATCTAGGAATGCTTAGCTGAATGGTTCTGGCTCAGGGTCTCTCAAGGGGCCACAGTCATCCAAGGCTTGACTGGGGCGGAGGCTGTGCTTCCATGGTGGCTCACTCAGAATGCTATTGGTAGGACATCTCAGTTTCTCACCACATGGACCTCCCCATAGGGTTATTTGAGTGTGCTCACAGTATGGCAGCTGGCTTTTCCCAGAGTGAGTCGTGATCCAGGACAAAACAAAGCAGGAGCCACAATCACTCATGATCAACCTCGGAAATCACACACCATCATCTCTGCAGTAACCCTACTCAGTGAAAGATGAGATTACACAAAGATGTGAATACCAGGAGTCAGAGAGCACTGGGGCCATTTTGGAAGCTGATGGCTGCCCCACCCACCCTAGCTCTAAGGGAAGCTGAGAAAGGCTCTGATATTTTTAGCTTCTTTTGTTGAGGGATGGGCTCATAAGGTGGGGATAAGAATCATAGGTGGGGATTTCTCCAAATACAGAAAGGCGATTCAGATGCTGTACAGTCAAAAAGAATAATAAATGTCCACTATATGTTTGAATATACCAACAGATCAGTGCAACAAGAGAGAATCCATAAACAGATTGTTTCAATTTAATACATGAGAAAACCGATGTTTCAATTTAGAGAGGAAAGAGTAGTTTTTTTCATAAATGATACTGGCCTTGACCTGGTTATCCCCCTCAAGGAAAATAAAGTTGAATTTTCTCTTATACCATGTAGAAAATAAATCCAGCTTAAAAGAAATGAGCCTGTGAGTATATGCTAGGGGGTCGAGAGACCTTAACCAAGACCGAGCATCCAGAAAATACAACAGAAAGCCTAGGTTTACCAGGCCTCCTCCTTGGTGGGCCATGAACTCCAGTTTTGACTTTCTAGCACTAGCATTTTGAGGATGCTGAGCTTTGCTTAGCTTATCTTCTAAGAATATTGGTTCTGCGTGGCGTAAGAATTAGCAAGTACTTGGAAGGGAAAAGCAACAGAGAATGTAGGGCTCACTTTTCTAATTTTCCCTTCTCTCTGGAATTTTGTCTCCTCAACTCCTGGTCACCTGAGCAGTTATCTGATGTCTTTAAAGAAATTCTCAAGTATTTTATCCAGCTTCTCTAGTTATTTTTGTCTAGCATAGTACATTGACCTTTGAGATTTCCTGTTGACCAGAAATCTTACCAACAACATGAATAGTTGATTGACACGTTTTGAATGTTACATGTGTTATATACTGTTTTCTTGCAATAAAGAGAGAAAATAAAGTTATTCAGAAAATCATAAGGAAGAGGGAATACACTGACAGTACTGTATGTATTTATTGAAAAAAATCTGCGTATAAGTGGACCCACGCAGTTCGAATCTGTGTTGGAGGGTCAACTGTAGGATGTAGGAGATGTAGATCTACATGATAGTAGAAATCCCTTGTCCTGTTTTAGCGTTTCAAAAAAAAAAAAAATTACCATGGTTTCAAATAACACATTAAATAACCAGAATTATTGTCTCTTAACCTTTTGGTGGCTTTTCATCAAGCAATTTATATGATATTTAATGTTTCCAAACTATGGAACTTGTATTATATTTTGGCTATAGAACAATAAATGTGTTTCCAGATATTTAATTTAATTATAAGTATAATTTACACATCTTTGTTGTGACTAGTTTTAACTGCAATTTTGGATTGTTTGTGATCTTCCTATCCCATGCCCCAATTCACACCACATTACCCTGCTTGAGTATTGACTTTGAATTTATAAAATATTTATGTGCATTTGCTAATAAAATTTCTGGGTGCTGTGACTCTCTTACATGCAATCAGAAAATTCAAACCTGTTATAAATTAAATTCACCCGTAGTCTTGTAATTTGCATTTTATTTTCCCTAGAGTCTGCCTTAGAAAAACAGGTCAATTAAAAAGTATTATCCAGTTGTCCACTGTCAACTTTGGACATTATCAGAGACAGAGGAATTGAATTTCAAATAGGAGATTTGTTAAATTTTAAGTTTGGTAAATAAATTTGATACTTTGCATGATCAAATTAGCCATGTTATGATAATTACATTAGGGACTTAACAGTTTTAGAGCTAGTAGGAATCTTAGAAAACATGTATTTCCACAACTCTCTCTTTCAATATTAAATTATAAAACTAATATATTTTCATGGTTAATAAAAACCAAAATCGGAATAGAAGGTAAAACTTCCAGGTTCTCCCCACCCAACTGTTCTCATTCTCTAGAGTTCACTACTGAAAGAGAGGTTCCTTGTGCATCTTTCTAGAAAGTGCGCATGTGTAATAAAATTAAAAGTGAATTGTTTAATTTTTTTACAGATAAATGGAGCAATACACATTAGTTTATTCCATTTAATACATCTCGGATGTCTCATTCCTTTTTATCTACTTCCCTATTTGTTTCCGGTTTGTTGCTATTATAGTCACTACTGCAGGTTTAATAGGCACAGGTTTTAGTATTTGTGCAAGTTTATCTGGAGGATAAATTTTTAGTTTTGGAATAGTTAGGTCAAAGAATATGTGCATGCAAAATTCCATGGATATTTAGCATTTCCTCTACGAAAAAAGCTATACCAATTTACTCTCCTATATTAAGCCTCCCCAGCCTCCCTTAAAAAAAAAAGCTTAGGAAATTTGAGAAATTAAATGAGGTCCCAGAGTCAGGTGATGGCAGAACAAAGTGGAACTCATATTTTTAAAATTTCTTGCATTGTTCTAGCCACCACATACTTCTTGACTACCTGAAAGAGTTTAAAAGATAAAAAAAAAAATTTATAATGATTTCAAAAGTCACAAATGTATACTGTAAAAAATTTGGAAATTATAAAAAAGGTCAAGGAAGAAATTAAAATAACCCATATACTTTTATTAGGTATATCACTATTAGTATCTTGATGTCTTTATTAATATTTATTATATTTTAAAATTAAAATTAGAATCACACAAAAATACTGTTTTATAACTGCCTTTTTCACTTGCCTATGTATGATAAACATTAACAATAAATATTTTTATAATAAATATCTTTTAATGGATATACAATATTTCATGTCATGACTACATCACAATTATTCAATTTGTTATTGTTAGACCTTCAGTTATCAGTTTTTAATCCATTATCCATATTGCCTCAATGAAAATCTTTAGAGATAAATCCTTATAGGCAAAAAGAATAAATTCTTAAAATCGGAAAGCTTGGTAAAAATATATGATTTGTTGTAAAAGGCTTTTAGTATACATTGGCAAATTGCCCTCCAGGAAAGTTGTACCGGTTTACATTTCCAGTGATTTGCATCTATACATAAAAAGCTTAAAAATAAAAGAAAAAGTACAGTTTGGACCTGTTGGGGTAAAATTACTCAAGTTAGATGCTGTGGTCATTGGGAGTGGGGTGGTGGGGATGTGGCATTTGAATATAGAAATTTCTAAGCCTTAATGTATTGAGAGGAATTTCTGAAAAAGGTCAGAGGAACATTCGATCAGTTAGTAGATATTCTCATAACTTTTACTTGTAAAGTGCAGTGATAAATACAGTGACAGCATTGAGGCTGCTTTATTGCAAAATCAGAAGTCCGACATTTGCAGTAGAGGTAATGTTAGTATTGACAGCAACGATAGGAAAAGAAAACATTTATTGAGGGCTTAGTATATACCTTGTAGATTCTAAAACATAAATTAAACAGTGATAACTTGCTTAAGAAATCTGTTGGGAAGGATATTTCTTAATGAGAAGTCCACCTTAGCAGTGTTAAAACAAATTTTAATTTAAAAAGTTTATCAGGTGCTTACTATGCACAGTCTCATTTAAGCCTGATGCATGGGTGTGGTCATTATTTCCAAATTTACAGCTGCAGAAAGTAGTGTCAGAGTCAGACCTTGAGGCAGGGTTTATACTGACTCCAAATCGCCCACTCAACCTCTGGGGGTGTACCTGACAGTGTGGAAGGTGCCACTGTGATGCCACTTGCTCCTATCAGGTGAGCCGGGGACAGATTATAAATAACTTTGATTCTCTGGTACAGATGTTGGACTCTTATATTATCCCTGCTATTCTATCATGGCTGGAAGCAGAAGTCCATAACTGTCTTTTTAATAGATGCACAACCTGTCATCAGTAGTTGTACTTTTATCTTCTTATTTTGTTCCCTTAGTTAATACTCGTTTGCTTGCTTTCTTTTACTATTTTTTTCTTTCATAAACAATACAATGAGCATCTTAATGGCTGTAGTTTTTCACTATTTTGATTAATTCCTTGGAGTGATTCCTAGAAAGTAAGACCATTGAATCAAAAATTATAAATACTCTTAATATATTTTGAAGTATATTGCTATTTAGTTTCCAAATATCCCTTCCAATAGCTTTCCAAAATTACCAGTTTTCAGTTCCATACCTATATATGAGATATAAGTTTCACCAATATTTAGATAGCTGTACTTTAAAAAAAATCTATATCATTGCTTATTTTAAATTTCTTTGAATTCTAGAAATGTTGACTATGTTTTTATATGTATTCTGGTATTGTTTTTCTCTTTGTATATTTTGCTTGCTAGTCTAGTAGGGCATCAATATTTTTCTTGGAATAAAGACATTTAACTGTGGCAAATATTTTTTATAGTCTGTTTGCCTTTCACATTTTTAAAACATAATTATATCTGTCTATCTTTTGTGATTCTTCTAACTTAAGTTTTGGAAGTCCTCTCCAGGTTCGATAAATATTTATGTTTTTTATTTAAAAAATTACATTATAATTTTTCTTTCAACAAATATTTACCTAACACCTACTCTGATCCAGTCATTACACTAGATTTTGGGAACATGGTAGTGACCAAGATAGACATGACCTCTGATCACATGGGAATAGGAGAAAGTGGATATTTGCGAGAGCTATTAATCTAATTCTAGCCTCCTACGTGATAGGTGAGAAGTCTTAATTAAGCACCCATGATGCCTATTCTGTCATCTTTTAGAATTTTTTTTTTGGTACAATAGTGTGAAATTATGGTTTAAATGAAGTGTTTTCCAAATTGCCACCTTTTATTACAACATTGTTTATTGGATAGGTGTGTCCCACCCATTGATTTGTGATATCTTCGTGACCTGGAGTCTTTATAACATGCAAGCAGTATAATGTATGTGTTCTGGATTCAGGCTGACCTGTGATTAAATCCTGGCTCTCTACTTATCAGCCAAATGACTTCTGACATGTCGTTTATCCTATCTGAACTTTTGTTTCTTCATCTTAAAGTAGGGTGATAATATTATTTACTATAGGATTATTGTGGCAATTAAGTGCAAAAGGGTTACCACTGTTTAAAAAGGTACTGCATTATTATATAATTGTCAGGTGATCTTGAAGAAAAATTGCCCTATACATTATAACGACATTTTTCTCCTTAGGTGAAAGGTACAAACATAACCAAAAAAAGCAACATTTGGTATGGAAATGAGTTGCATCAAGAAAAAGCTCATTCAGCTAGGTAGTTTTCGTTTAATTTTTTGTTTCTGAGCTAGATGCAAGCATGTCAAATCATTGTTGGAGGGCATGTGCTTTTCCATTAGCTCAGTGGAATTGAATTTCCAGAGCATGTAGGTGAATGGAGTGTTGTATGAACCTGCATGACTTATGATAAAAAAGCAGAGATCTCCATCGGGTTCCTAGATCCAGACTTCCTTGCCTCTCAGTTGCCAGGTGCACTCCTGGTCTCGGGCCTCATCATACTTTAATTTGTTTCTTTTGTCCTGATGTCAACTTCATACCTATTTTCATTTTTGCTTCTGGTCACAAAATCATCGGTCTTGGCTTATTCTGCTCCTTGATATGTTAGGCTCCTTTTCTGGATTTTTCTTCCTTTTCATACTCTTAGCAAGATCCCTTGCATAATTTGCAAATCCATAGCAGGCAGAAGTAGCAGAAGTGGCAAGGAACGCTGGGAAGGTGGAATGGGAGGCTGGAGAGGGCTCTGTGTCCAGTGCCCACCACCTCATGGTTCTCACTCTTTCACGAAAGCTTTGGGGGGAACAGAGGTGACGTGAAGTTGCTGTCATCCTAAAATGAATGTGTTTTTTTCTTCTTCAGTCCTAATTTTAGATTGTTTCCAACTCTGATCTGTTCGTTAGTTGGCATCTCAAACGTCGATAAGAAAGAAACGGTTCTAGGGAATGATTTCGATCTGTTTGTAGCCAATATAATTAGGAGGAAGTCTTAGAAGCAGCGGAGGTCAGTAGCTGTGCCAGGGTGAAAATCGTTATTTTTTAAGTGTGACGTCATCTCTGAGCAAAGTGAAATGAGCCAGAAGACAAATGAGACTGTGGACAGGTATGCCCGATTCGTTTTAAAGCCCCAGAAACACATTCAACCTTACGTCTGCTCAACTCTGATTTTCAAGGAGAGAGAGATTTTTTGACAAACTATATCTTCCCTCAGCTTAATGAACTCTGCAGTTCCTGGGGCACACATTTCAAAGCTGTGGACCTGAGGTGGTCAGGGTCAGAGGCCCAGACACTCTTAGTGTTCAACCTCTAGACAGCATTTTTGTCTCCGCTCCCAACATCTGAAGCTCTGTCTCAACTTTGTGAAGAGCTGCTTTTCCTTCTTCATCTGCATGCTGGGTCAGACATATGGGGACTTTCTCCCTGACTGCTCACCTTTCATGTTCTCCAAAGCCACTAACTTGTCACGTTTATCCATAGTGCAACAGAATCTCTATGTTGCTGCAGAAAAACAAAACAAAACAAAACCAAAATACAAAACCAAAACCAAAAACGGTTATCCTTGGGTCCTGGAGAATCCCAGCTGAAGTCTGATGGAGTTTGAAATCATCCAAGTGGCATTTCTGAATGAGTCTCAATTTCAATATTTTTGTGTTAGGATCAGAACCATGCTGCTGAAAGCTTTAGATAAAGAAAAAGAGGAGAGGCTATTCTTAGGTTCTTTGATGAATGCTGGGGAAAAATTAAGGGTTGGAAAGCTTAAGGCCAAGATTATTAGCTAAGGGCTCCCTGTCAGTTTTGTAGAGATGAGGTGAACTGATTTTCAAGGACCGATTGGTTGTGATAGAAAAACTTTACCCAGCCACTTTGATGACTGAAAATATAGGTTAGTAAATATGGAGATAGCTAAATCTATTATCAACATAAGGTTAATGTATTTTGTGTGTCTTCCTTGTGGAAGCAATTTTAAAATGATTAAAATATTAAGCATTTAAAATTGTTACCTTATTCCTATAACATATATTCCTCCATTTGAAGATTTTTGAAACTGAAAATAAGAGCAAATAATGGATCATGGAAGATTATTTAGGAAGTTAAAGAGCTCACAGAAGATCTAAAATATCTGGCAGTTGTAGATATTTTCTGTAGATCTAGAGTAGAGGTTCTCATCCAGGGCTATTTTGCCCCCAGAGGGACATTTTTACATGTCTGAAGACTTTTACAGTGTCATGGTTGGGGGAGTGCTAATGGCATCTAGTGGGTGGAGGTCAGGGATACTCTTAAACATCCTACAGTGCACAGTACAGCCCCCCCCGTAATAAATTATTCAACCCCAAAAGTCAGTATTGCCAAGGTTGAGAAACTCTGATCCAGAGAGATGAGAACTGACTTTTATTAATTATCTGGTGCCTTGTGTATGTTATCATATTACTCTTCAAGGTCAGCTCTGCAAGGTAGGTACTATAATTCTGTTTATAGTAGATGAGCAAATGCAAGCTGCTGTATAGCAGTGAAGTAACTCACCTAATGTCATAATTAGTGTGGGATCATTCCAGGCTTTGAACCCAGGTCCTTCTGACTCAAAAATCCATGCTTGTTCTTCTTCATCCTTACTACTCAGGAGGTACTCATCCAAGGACGAGTAGCCTCAGCATCACCTGGGAGTTTATTAGAAATGCAGGTTCCTGGGCCCCATTTAGGTCTGCTGAATTAGAATCTGCATTTTAGTAAGATGACCAGGTGAACTGCAGGCACATTAAGTTTGAGAAGCACTACCTGACATCATATTGCCTCTGAATGAAATGATTACCTTATTTTTGGAAATAATATCAGGTGGACATGTACCAGATTTAAAAGGGAAGATCGATATCAAAGTATGACAGTGATTCCTCACCTAGACAGACTTCAGGAAGGATCTGCGATGCCCTTAATTATGTGAAGAACAGAATTTTTATAAGGTATGTGGATTTTGGGGGGTAAGAAGATGGCCTGTGTCTTTGATTAGATTCTCAGAAGGCTCAGTGACCCCCCCGCCCTGCCAAAAAAATAAAGTTATGAATAACTGTTGTAAGGGCCCAATTAATGTGGGAATGCAAAATGATGGCAGGTGGTGCATTTTTAAATGCTTTTCAGGGGCCAAGCAGTAGTCCTTGTAATATGATAGTGGTGAATGGGAGAGAGCTGACCCAGCCAACGTCACTCCAATGCAGTGTTGGGTGGGTGGGGTGGTGCAGGGGCAGGTGAAATGCCACCTGAGCTGGTCAACCAAAACTCTGCCAACAAGCCAAATCCTTTCAGAGCCCTGGAAAAGAACATTGTATCAGGCATAATTCTTTTCATTTTAAGTGACTCAACCTAGCTTCAAAAAAAGGAGAATGGAGAATTGATTCACTTGCATAACTTTAAAGTCCAGGATTAGGTGTGCCTCAGAGCAGGCTTCCTCTGGTGGTTCACATGATGTTACTAGGCCTTGGTTTTTCTCATTCTTTCTCAGTATGGCTCCGCTGCCCTGATGTTGCCCCAACTCTTTAGCTCCTCCATCATGGAAGAAAGATGGCTATAGCAGCTCAGGGTTCAAATCCAGCAGAAATGACTCACAGTCTTAGCATTGAGTCCTATGTCTGAATAGCCTGACCTGGACCATATTCTTGGATCAGTGGTCTGACTCAATCACTGGTGCCAAGAGAACGTGATGCTCTGATAGGCTAATCCTGGGTCATATACCACTGCTGGAGCTGGAGACAGAGTCGGACTCACTGGAATAACAGGAATTGAGAATTGGGACAGGGTGGGATCTCAAATGATAATCTGAGGCAGTTACTGAAAGCAGGGTAGCGTGAATGCATGTTGGGAGCAAAAAAATATCGTGATAATTTACACATTATGCACAGAGTAAATAGCTAATGAGAATGAATAATAACAAATTGGTTATTTATTATATACATTTGGCTAAAGCCTGAAATATGGTTAATGGTGATATTCTTCACCTAATCTCAATCTGAATTGTATCCATTGATTCTCAAACATTCTAGTAAATATTAGGGACAGATTATTTCTCCATAGTATTCTCCTTAGTCTTTGATTTTGGTTATTATTGAAAGGTTAGCTTGTTTTAGACTTTATTATTTTTGAGTGTATAGTATGTAGGCTGAATATCTGAATTAGAATACAGAGTGGATGGATTCTTTAGAAAGAAGTGCTAAATTATTTTCCTTTTGGATCTTCAATACTCTTTAATCACCCAGGTCATTCCAAATTCTCACAGCTTGTGTATAAGAAGCCATTTGGGCAGCTGGTAGTTATTGTAAGATAATGTAGCACCATCGGTTCATGCTTTTGACCCTTAGAAGCACTTCTGAGTCCTTGGAGATACTGAGATTAGTTGGTGAGACTCTAGTTTAGCTCAAGAGACCCATTGGACTGTGGGGTAATCCAAAATTCTGTCTAAGATTTTGAAATTTGAAGTTTACCTAGGTCAGACAGTAGGTCCTCCATGTCTTTTCTGGCCATAATGTGAACCACGGAGCAGCCCAGTTAACTGTGGAGGCACAAGGTGAGTATCTTGGGAACTTCCAGGCTAATCTACCTGGTGTTCTTTTCCTGCAGAACAGACCCTCCCACCCCTGCTCATCCCATTAAACAAACAAACGAACACTTCCTGGGGAATATAAGTGTCTCCAGAGATAGGAGGGTATTTTGGCAGTCCAGAACACCTTGACGGTAGGCCGTAAGTTTGGGATCACAGTAAGGAATCAACACTGTAAGCAATCTCAGAGATGATCCAATTTCACAGTAAGGAATTGACATTGCCCCTTATTTTGCCAGAGAGAATAAGGGACTTGCCCAGTGGTGAAGTTGCAGTCATACCCATGTTTGTCATTGTATTAGGGCATCTTACCTGAAAAATACACCACACATACCTCACAAGAGTGAATTAGGTATCTTCAGTCTTAGCTAACAATCTGAAAATGTGCGATAATATATGTAGCAAATCTAAATTTTTTCTCTTGTCATTCTGAGGTCATGAAATAACTTGGAATCCTAAATAGGATTATATGTACACATAGCATTAGAAAGATTACGTTGCTTGCCTATAGTTTGCTTTTATGGGACTATAGAATGGTTTGTGAAATATGGTGCCAATGTAGAAAGATGGTGATACACATACAGAAGGGTAGATGCCTTCTTGGGCATTTATAATAACCATGTGTAATTGAAAATGTGAAACTTCAAAATTAAGATATTAAAACTTATCTTTTTGACTGTAATGACTATAAGCTCCACTTTAAACGTTCCTATCATGAAGAGTTTACTGAGAAGTGCCAAGAACTGTTTATTTCCAAGAAGTCAAACAGGTCCTTTGACATATTGGAGAGGTTGGCCTTAAAGGATGTGGAATTTGATTTTAATAATGCAGCAGCAGGTTGAAGATTAGACTCTGTGCTCAGGTTAGACGCCAAGAAATCCCAAGCCTTTCAACTGCACTCAAGGAAAAGAGCCTGACTTTACTAAAAGTTATTCCTCAAATTTGGAGTATGTTCCCTCACTTCCACCATTCTGTGCCCACCCTTTTCTGCATGAGAGGCCCCCTGAAAGCCATCCCTGGCTTAGAATTTCCTGATTAGATAGCACTTTGCATTTGCAAAGCTTTCCTAGCTATTTCACAAACTTTCTTCCAGTCTCCTCAAGAAGATTATAAACTTCTGGAGGGCAGGGTGTTCACTTTCTTTCCTGTAGACCGAATTTGGTCTAAGTAATTCCAGACAGTGGTGGAATGACTTTACGGAGAAGAAATTAGATTAGGAAATATGACGAGGGCCTCTGTACAGTGTTGTATATTTAACAAAGAGCTTACATATACATCATCGGCTCATTATTATAAAGACGCTTAGCCAACACTAACTAAATGTCTACTATGGGGCCATATCATTATTTGTGTTCGTGTATGAGGAGTAGAGTTACCTTATCCAAAAGTATGTGCTCCTTCATGTTTTAGTCAGTGTCCTCTACATTAAAACCCCCATATCTTTTCTTACCCGGGGTGGTGACATACTCTGTTCACCACCCACAGGCACGAAGAGGCTGAGGCGTGAAGTAAGAGCTGGGATTGTCTCTGGTGTCCCTCTCAGTCTCGTTTCTAGAAATAGGGAGGTCCTTGGAACAGTTTTATTTCTTCCATCCTCATCCTTCAGTTCTTAGCACAGATTTTATTTATTCTGTGAGAGCTTTGTGGTTCGAAATAAACCCACAGCGGTTGGATGGCTCAGGGCCGTCATCCACCATCTCTGCACCCAGCTCAGCACCCAACTCAGCGCCCATGACTCCAGCTCACTGGGGCACAGAGCTGCTGACATTCTTGTGGTTCTGGAAGCCCATGCCAAGAGGAAGACAAGTTATTTGGTTAATATAACATGGTGCTCAGTCAAGGTTTTTACGATGATCAGGGTTCGAAACATATAGGTCATGTGTTAGAAATCTTCCGTTTGAATTGGCAAAGCCATAGAGCCAGAAAGTAGGTTAGTGGCTGCCAGGGGGTGAGGGTAGAGGGGAAGTAGAGATGGCTCCTGATGGATGTGGAGTTTCTTTTCGGGGTGTTGAAAATGGTCTCGATTGAGATAGTGGTGATATTTGTACAACCTTGTGAATTCACTGAAAACCACTGAATTGTACACTTTAAAATGGTGATTTTTTTTGTATGTTAATTATATCTTACTTAGGTTATAATTTAAAGTATTTCAGAGTGGATAAGGAATTTAACAAATTTTATTGCAATTAAAGAGCTCCAATTGTGCATCATAAAAATATATCAATTAAATAAGTTCTGGGAGATGAGCTGTGAAGCATTCAGGGCTTTGTTCACTTTGCTGGTTGGAAACAGTGCTGTATATACTGTAAGTTCTCAAATAGTGTGCGTAGGTAACAGAAGATGTTTCAAAGCGTTGTCTTAGTAACCAACCATCTAGGGCAACAGCATTCTTTTTTGTTTTTTTCTCATTTTGAAAGGAGCCACAGAATGCTTTGCAATATTTTCATTTTCTATTTGTTCTTGAGAAGAAATCATTAAGACCCTAGCCTAATTATGTAGACTTACTATATTTGTATTTTTTCTTCATTGGTTTTACCTGCTAAGTCATAAGAAGTATTCTTGACACTGATATGACAGTGAACAAGAGAAACAAAAATCTGTGGTAATCATTTCACAGTATATACATATATCAAATTATTATTTTGTACGTGTAAAACTAATATAATGGTATTTTCTTCGTGTGGTGATTTGGGAACACAGGCTCCTTTCATCTTGAGATTGTGTCACCCCTAGGGCCTCAGAATCCTGTTTTGGGTTAGACAAAGAGGAAGAAAGTGAAAAAGGCACACCTGTTCCTTTAAGCTTCAATCTGACAGTGGCACACGTCACCTCTGCTCTCATCCTTTTGACAAGAATTTGGCCACCTGAGCCCGCCTGGCCACAGTGGGAATTGGATGGGGATAGAAAACGAACCCCATGCCCTGGAAGGGGGAGCATGAGCTTTCGCAGGATGGGGAGTCGTCTCTGCAAGACTCTCCAGGGAGATTTCAGAGACAAGCAGGAGCCAGCCTTGTGGAGATCAGAAGAAAGAACATTCCAGGCAGAGGGAAGGCTAAGATAATATAGGTCGAAGGCCGGAAACAAAGTTCAGTGAGGAAGGGAAAGTGGCCAGTGTGGCCAGACTGTGGTGGGCTGTAGGTGGGTGGCGGGGCGGGTGGGTGGGAGTGGCGTGCGGGGTGTAATCATAGCAGATGAAACAGAAAGTAAAGACAGGGCCACTTCATATCTGGGTTTTCTTAGGTTTGGATTTTGTGGAGTGCTGTTAACCTAAAAATAAAAGGCTAAAGTGAGAAGCACCAAGCATTTATTTGAGATCAGAAAAGAATAGCTCTTCAGAAAGCAGTGATTCAGACAGAAGCCCATGGCGTGTTCCCATTAGGAGACAAAGGCAGGAGGTATTTATGAGGAAAGGAAGGGGAACTATTACAGAAGTAGAAGGAAGGCATTTCTATAGGTGCAGATAAGCTAACATAGAGACACTAATTCTGAACTATTTTTAATTTTCAGTCCGGTAGTCATGAGTCTAGGAGTCATACATAATATCTGCTTTCTTGTTCTTGCAAACAGTTCTTTGGGACACAGTGTTGCTTTATGCCCAGTCGAAAGGTTATTTTGCCCTGTTTTAACACTCCAAAGGTTCGAGGTATAAGACGTGCCAGGCAGTTCCCTTGCCAGGGCAGCTACGACTCCATTTAAAGTGGTTCATTAATTTTTTTACTGTGCGATGGGAGGCCAGTGGAGGGCTTTAAGCAAGGGCGTAACATGGTTTCATTGAGATTTTTGAAAGCTAAAAATCAGCCTGATGTATGGAAAATGGATGTAGGGGACCAAGCAGGAAAGCAGGGCACTTGTTAGGGGCTATCGCAATGTTCCAAGCAAGAGACGATGATGGTGTGAAGGAGGGCAGTGGCGGTGGAGGTGCTGGGCTGGGCATGGACTGAGAATTTCCTGAGGAATTAAATGCGGGGGTTGGAGGAAAGGGAGAGAGTGAGGATAACTCCTAGTTTTTGGCAGGAGGGAACTAAAAGGGATGGTGAGAGCTCTTCACTTTCACTGAGGTGGGACGACATCTGCGGGGTGGCGGGAGTAGGTTTTGAGGGGAATCAATTTCCGCTTTGGATGTGAGATATTTAACATGCAAGGTATGTACAGGGAGTGATAACAATTGTGTGAGATCTTCCTCTGTTCTGGGAGCAGTTGGGGACCCCGAATGCTACTTAGCTTTGTGTCCTTGAGTGAGTTATTTTAATTCTCTGTGGTTCTATTTTCCCATTTGTAAAATGTGGATAATAATAATAATAATAAAAGTCTCATAGGCACTGTTGGTGGGATTGCAAATTGGTGCAGCCACTATGGAAAACAGTATGGAGGGTCCTCAAAAATTAAAAATAAAACTACCTTATGATCCAGCAATTCCACTTTTGGGTATTTTTCTGAAGAAATCCGAAACTCTAATTTAAAAAGGTATATGCACCCTTATGTTCATTGCTATGTTATTTACAATAGCCGAGATATGGAAGCAACCAAGGTGCCCATCAGTAGACAACTGGATAAAGAAGATGTGGTAGATGTGTACAATAGAATATTACCCAGCCATAGAAAAAATGAAGTCTTAACATTTGCAATAACATGGATGGACTGGGAGGGTTATTATGCTTAATGAATAAGTCAGACAGAGAAAGACAAATACCATATGATCTCACTTATATGTGGAATCTAAAGAATAAGATAAATGAACAAACAAAACAGAAACAGATTCATAATAGAGAGAACAAACTGATGGTTCCAGATGGGAAAGGGGTCTTGGGGGATGGGGAAAAAAGTGAAGGAATTAAGAAGTGCAAATTGGTCCTTACAAAATAGTCACAAAGATGTAAAGTACGGCATAGGGAATATAGTCGAAATATTTTAATAACTGTGTCTAGTGCCAGATGGGTACTAATCGAGGATCACTTCATAAATTATATAAATATATCTAACCACTATGCTGTATGCACGAAACTAATATAAAACAATGTTTAATGACAACCGTATTCAAAAAATAAAAAGTTAAAAAAATTAAAGATATTAAAAAATGTCTCTTATAGGTAGCTGAGAGGATTAACTAAGATAAGATATGGAAAACAAAGACACTTAGCACAGTGTTGGCATATGGTAAGTACTGATAAATATTAGCTGTTATTATTATTATTAATGCTCGCTGCATATCTGCATATTTGTACGTATCTGACTCTGCCTGATTTTGCAGATTCATCCATTCTCACCCGGGGCTTGTACCCATGTGTGCCTCTGAGTACTGAGTGCATATGGGGGCACCCAGGGTGCATTTTGATGGATGTAGATTATCTCCGTGAGAAGGGAGAGATATTTGAGCTTCTTTCTGTGTGTATGGTGGGTATGAGTAAGTAGGGTGAACATGTGGGTGTGAGTTCTCTCGGTACATTTCTCAGGGAGTGTAAAGTGGGTGAAATCAAAATCACTAGCAGCAGGTGTGACTGGCTCTATAACAAGGCGGCGAATCCCCTGCAGGGACATCCCAAAGGTGTTCAGTCTGGCCAGGCTGATGATATAAACTCATTTGTACACGCCAGTATGACTGTGTTCCCAAAGTGAATTGTTATTTTAATGATGTGTTTTTAGGTGCTGAATGCTCCTAATAAAAACAGCTGTTGTCTTTCAAACAAATGCATCTGCAGGCTGACAAAGCAGAGTAAATCAGGAACAGCCTATGAATACTTGACAGTGGGGTGACACCTTCTATCCCTGAAAGAACACCCCTCCTTGTTAACAGCAGGAGACGAAGGGAAGGGCTGTGGTTCTGGATTCGGACCCCCTGCATTTTCATTTCTGGCTCCACTCATTTACCAACTGTGTGATCTTGGGAAGTTTACTTAAGCAATCTGTGCCTCCTTTCTTATTTGCAAAATGGAATGGGATTAATAGTACCTGCGTAAAGCCATGTGAGGATTAAGAGATAATACATGGAAAGAATTTAAAAAGGTACCTGGCACACAGTTGCCAGCATTGTTATAATTATTTCTCACTGAGCTAGAGGAAGAGGCAGGGAGCGGGGCACTGCTAATGAAAATACGATACTCCTATTCATTAGTTAGACTAGGGAGAGGACGACAAAGCAAGTGCGTTTGTAGCTGTCACCACTGCAGCCGAGGAGGAAGCCGAGGGGCCCAGGGTCGGTTAGCATGGCTGACTGCCTTTGCAGGGAAGCTGAGTTTTAGCTGAGTGAGGTGGATGTGGGCAGAAGAGGAAGAGCTGCTGTTGAGAACACGGTTGGGCCTGAGGGCCAGTACTTGAAGTGTATTCGCTTCTTTGATGTGAGCGTTTTCCTGTGGTCCCCCTCAGCTGTCTGCAGCTGCAGTTCCTCCCTTGTGGGGACACCAGAACACATTCTGCTCTTCTGTCCTCATCCCTGCTTGCCAGGGTTAAGGGATCTTGCAGATGAGAACTGCCCGTGGCCTGCTTTCCCAGCTCCCGTGCCCTTCCCCGCCTTGCAGGCAGTTGATGTCCCTTCCCAGCTACTTGCTTCGCAGTAAGTCCAAGTAAAGCAACTGACTTCCTCATTTACATGTTTCCTTGCCCTGTTGCCCCCATACCCTGTTGGCAGCCCGGAATAATAATGAGTTCCATTTATTGAACTGACTTTCTGGTGCCAGGCACTGTGCTAAAGGCTTTATCAGCACGTCATTTAATGCTATCAACATCCAGCATTACTGTCCCAGATAAGGAGATGGGTCATTCAGCTACACATGGGCAGAGCAGGGAGTTCAAGCTCAGGTCTTTGTTGAGCTGGAGACCTCTAGTCCTCATTCCTGTGCTGTCTTGCCTCCTTGAGCCAACAGAGGGACATTTCGCTCTTTTGGATGATTTTCAACTGGGTCCTCTCTTGCTATTGGCTTTCAGGAGAGTGAGTTTGCACTCAAGTCAGTGATGTGGAATGGGCAGAAACAGTAGCAGGAATCATTGGCAGGGCTTGTCAAGCCTTGCACCCTGGGCCCGGCTGTCTTCTTCAGAATCTCTCACCCTTTGCTCCCCAGCTTTGGTCTCCTTGGAGCAGCCAGTCGCTTCTGTTCCTCCATGCCTGTCCTCTCAGCTCCCTTCTCCTGGAATGCCCTTCTCTTTTCTCAGGCTAGTGAAATCCTTCTCATCCCTTAAGGCCCTATTTAAAAGTCACCCTCTCTATAAGAGGGCTGATGGGCACCTCTCTCCCTCACCCCACCTTTGACTAGGTGGTAAAGACCGGCCTCAGTGTCATTGGATTCTGGTTCATGTGGATGTGTCCCTGCAAACACTGTCAGCTTGCCTTCCTGGTCCCTCAGGTGACTTACACATGGTCCTGTCATACGTTTTATTGTCTTCCTCGATAGTCCTGTGAGTGCAGGGAACCATGCCTATTTTATTGGCCATTGTCGTAGTCAGGGCCTGGCACAGAGCCTGACACCTAGGAGGCTCTTAGTAAATCTATGCTGAATGATGAGAACCACCACCAAAAAGTGAAAAAGTTAATCACTGAGTCATTTTGTTACAAAGCATCATGAAATGGTATCAATTAACTTTTTTCCTCTGCCCATAAATTTTTAAATACTTGAGATGTTACCATTTCAATTACGTAAAAGTCCATTGTCATTTAAAGGAGACAATTTGGTTCTGCCAGAATAGAGAAATATTTAGGACATTTTCCAATAGTAGTAATGTTGACTTTATTTTCAACATCATTTTGAGGAAAAATAATTCTAATCACCCAACATGTGATTTTAATACACTGTATGTATGCTTTCCTTTGTATACAAAAATATGAATCCATAAGCATCATCCTTGTATATTAGTTTTTGGCTTAAGATTATTGTTTTGCTGATTATTAGAAGTGACATTATGCTTTGTGATAGTCCAGCTGTGCGTACTCTGAGGTTCATTCACCTCCATTTTGTCGTGTATCCTCCACCCCAGCTCTGTGAAAGAGGTGAATGATCATGCCTCCCAGTTGTAACTGCTAACCGTGAACACCAAGAAACGGTGACACACACAGCTTGAAACCAGTCTTTAAATGATTCTTTATTGTCTACAGCCATGCCACCCTGAACGTGCCTGATCTCATCTGTTTTTTGGAAGCTAAGCAGGGTTGGGCCTGGTTAGTACTAGGACGGGAGACCGCCCAGGAAGACCTAGGTGCTGTAGGCATTTTCTCTTTTAAATGATTCCTTGTTTGTAGAAAAACAAGTTTTAAAAGCTCCTGATGATCTCTGTGTTAAGTCCCTTCACTTCTCTGGGCCTCAGTTTCTTCATCTACAAAATGAGTGGTTTGGACTAGATTAGATGATTTCCAAGAACTCTTTCTGCCCTAAAATTCTGTTATGTAAGGCCTGGAATTTCAACATTGCTCATATTGTAAAGATTTAAAAAAAAAGAATACTCAAAGAATGAAGCATTAAGATTAATTTGTCTCTCCCTGTTCTTGAAACATATTTTTTATTGTGTGACACAAGTTCAAATTCTATCTTTTTTTGGTGCCTTCTCTCCCTTTATGTCTCACATTCATATATAACTTTCAAGTCATTGATTTTATGGTCATTCTCTGACATAAAAATATCTGTAAATATCAATGCAACCTTCTGATGTAATATAAAAGATGAAGATGGAAAAACGTGATTTAGTATAAGATAATACGTATTTTAACATGTAATTGCTCAGACATGATTAAAAGACAGTGGAGTAGGCAGGTGCCTGCCTCTACACGGAAAACGGCCATGAAGACAATAGCTGTAAGTGTAGACTGCCGTGAGTGTGCTGTGTTGATGGCTCAAACATCTAAGCAATATTGCTATCAGGGTTGTGCTCTTATGAAATGGTGAACAAATCTTGGTGTCATTTAAGATGAAATAATATGTAATCTTCTGTCAGTTTACATGGCAGTTGCATTCCTAGAAAATGACATGTGTTTCTAACCCACGTAGAAAATACTTTGAGTTTACATGTAAAATGGAGTTAGTTTCTAGGATAGGTTATTATAACGTTTCTCTCCCTGCCCCTACCCCATTGTATGACTGACAGAACGTTTGGAAATCAGGTAGACCCCAGGACAGAGGTTCACTGTGTGGGACTGTTCTGTGTTGTAGGAAGTCTGGAATCCCTGGACCGGCCCTGGTGTGTTCCACCGCTCTAAACCACTTCCTGTTTTCCAAACATTTGTGTACTTCCCTCCCTCCGGTCCTTCACCTATGCCTTGTCTAGCTTGATAGAGACTTCTGCTCATCTCTACCTGTGCATTCTTCAAGGCTCAGCTCAAATGTCTTCTGCACAAAGCTTTTTTTCATTGTGAAATTCTGCATCAAATTCCAGTAGCCTTCAGACTCATATTCTGCCTTGAAAGGTGGTTATTTGTATACAGAACGCATTTCCATTTCTCTTAACTCCTTGACTTTATGTTACAGATCATTTTATCTCCTATCTCTCCAAGGCATCTAACACAGAATCTTTCACATAATAGGCAACCAATAAATATTCGTTAAGCATAATTAATTACTCCAAATGACTCTAACAGAATCTTAATGCATTGGAGAGACTTAAACCATTAAAGCTTCTTTGCATAACTTGACTTTCCAGGTTCTAATTTGCATACATTTCTACAGAAAATATTGCTTTTGAAAAATAAAAGCAAGATAGTTATATTAAAATGCTCTTAGAATATTAGGTTGTTGATTATAATTTGGGATTGCTACTACTATGTCACTTCATCACAGTTTGAAAGTTGGTCCTCTCAAATTATTTCTTTTACCTTTTGCTGCTTCATAACTTAATTCTCCCTGGTAATCTCCAGAATCCAAAGTCTGGGGTCCAGTATTGTGGGTAGAGGAATTTAAGATTGGTTATGTTAGGTTTAAGATGGGTGAGGACAAAAGAGGCTAGGCAGTAGGTGGGCAGTGCCATATGTGTGCACTGCTGGGACACCTAGGGTGGTGGCTGCAACTCCTAAACTAGCACCCAGTGTTAAGGGGCTGCAGAAAGTTTACAGATCACAGTAGCCTGACTTCTTTTTCTTCTCATCCATCTCTTTGTAATGTGATCTATTTTTGCATTTTGGAAAATAAGAGTAATGCTTTGGATTATACAAAATGTTTTTAATGTAAAATCCTGAAAATGTGTAGGAGACACCTGGTGGTAAATACCATTATCCCTTTGGGGTTGAATATTCTGAGGCTGCTAATCACTCATATATATGTATCAGGTGTATACCTATGAGTACCACCAATTGCTCCTAACCCTTTGTGCTTCCCCATCCCATTAACATATCACAGCAATAATAGAAACATTTTCACCTAATAAGAGCAAATTTCTATACTATAGGTACTCGGCTCAAAACTGACATTCTTAACGAAGACTCAAATGTCTTGGTCCTTTCGCTTCCTGTAGAAGTGCTCATTGCTTCCATTGGCTTAAAGCTGTGTATACTTGTACTAGACGGAATTGAAGAATTGATTAACATTTATGAGTTTCAGGACAGAAGGTAATTTCTTTTTAAAATAATGCCTATGTTATTACTATTTTATAAAAAGAAAACCCCATAAGTTAGAATGTATATAACATTTTTCCATTGTACTGCATATCTATAGCTATAGCCAGCATTGCTTACAGTGATGGCTATATTTTTTAGGAAACAAATATACAGCACTTCCAATGGACCAGGTGCCATTTTAGGAACTTTAGAAATCTTAATGCATTTAATTCTCATAATAACCCTATGAAAAAGAGACTGTGATCATCACCCCTGTTTTCACAGAGAAGACTGAGCATGGAGATGTTAGGTGGCTTGTCACAGGTAGACTCAGAATTCAGACATGGCAATCTGGTTACAGAAACTGTAGCCTTTACTCCTGCATGGTTCTGCCCCCTTATTTTATACTTTTATTAGGCATTTATTGGGCTGCCGTTATGTCCTTTACGTTGTGTATTTTGATCCCTCTCATCTACTGGTTTTGAAGTAATATTACATCAGTGGAACCTGTAATACTTCTTTGTATCAGTCATTACTTTGTGAAACATTTTCTCTAAAACATAAAAAATACTTGTAGTTAATTTATGTAAGTAATATATGTTTCTCATAGAAAATATGATAAAGAATAGAAAATTAAATATACTCACAGTCTCACCACTGTTAAACATTTCGGTGTATAGCCTGCTTTTTCCTATGGATGTCTACACACACACACACACACACACACACTCACACACACACACACATTTATGTAAATGAAGTTACAAACTATATTATTTTATAGTCTGCTTTTTAATTTAATACCTGGCAACCACCATACATTCAACAAATAATTAGTGACCACTTACCTTGGGAAAAGCACTGTAAGCAGAGACAGACATGGTCCCTGAAAAGAAATGGAATTTTTGTTCCAAGAGGAAATGGCAGATATTAATGATATCAGCACACAAGTATAAAATTGCAGCTGTGATGAGTGCTGCCCAAGATCAGTATGCAGTGTTGTGAGAGCCTCTGATGAAGGGATTTGACCTTGGGGAAGGCTTCCCGGAGGAGGAGCTGGGAGAGCCTGCAGGAGGATGCGGGCCATGCAGGCAGCTCCCTGAAGCAGCTCAGTGCCGTGGTTACGAGGCTGCCTCTGGAGCCAGCCCCTCGGCTTGAATCCCAGCTCTGCTGCTTGCTGTCAGAGTGAATTAGATAAGATGTTTAGCCCCTCTGTGCTTCAGTTTCCTCCTCTGCCTTTCTAGAGAGTTGTTAGGAAGACTGAGTTCATGTATTAAAATTATACCCGGGATTGAATTTATAGAGGGACGACTGAATGATGGTGTGGAGAAGCCAATGCTGCTGATATTATTACATTTCCTGAAAGAAGGAGACATGCCATGCTACACAGGGCCCCAGGGGAAGTATCAGGGTGGTCAAGAGGCAGGTGACAGGAGGCAGAGGAAAGCGGAGGCCAAAGCCTTTGTTGGGGCTTCCATGGGAAAGGCAAGGCAGGGCAAAGTAAGCAGTTTAGGATCGGGTAGTGTGAGTGATTCTGATGGGCTTTGTGGCATAGGGACCATCCCTACTTGTCTGGTACCTGGCCCTGGGATGATTTAGGGCAGGGAAAATATTGGTTTGGTGAGCGAGAGATAAGAAGGTGGGTGGGGACACGGCCTTGGATAGGCTGGTCCGCACATGACAAACATGATCCAGGCAAGCTGTCCACCACCCTGAGGAATTAGCTGGCCTTGGGAGCAGCAGTCTCTCCTCAGATCTGTAAGGCCCCCAACAGATGTCAAAACATCATGAGACACAGAAAATAAAAAAAACTGCAACCAATACAGTTAGTACCTGAAGACACGTTCGACGTAGTACCTGGCTCAGAGGAAGCAGTCTGTATATGATAGTTGCTATTATTAGAAAAGGGGTGGGAAAGGCTGTTAAAGGTGGTCTAGAAAGATCTTATTAGTTGTTTATTTTATTCCAAAATAAAACCATTTAACTTGAGAGAGCGCGTCGCTGAGCAAAGAGACAACACCTCAGCGTGAAACCATGTCTTCTTCAATTGGATGGGTCCATTTGCCTATCGCTGTAGTTCATTTTTCAGAAGTCTGTGCTTTTGTTGAAGTGCTTGCTTGTAGTAACATCTTTTTAGAGTCTACATTTGTACTACCAAATTCATAACGGGAGTCAGTCACATATGGTTCTGTGGAGTGTGAATTGATATTTTCTTGTCATATTGCTAACTATCCAAGTTACTGTTAATATCCATTACCCCAACCTTTACCCTATGTACTTGCTTCCTAAATCCTACCAATCTAAGTTTAAAGACCACCAGCAAAGTAGTTTTAAAGTCTTTAAAGTTTTGAAATGTCTTTGACTCTCTCCACCAGGCAAAGGATTTTTCTTGGCTGCCATGCTCGCTGTCTGCTCATCACAAATTCATCATGAGCATCGTCTCCTCCAGCCTGTCCCATAAGTTACTGTGTGCTCGCCCAGACGTGAGGACTATGGAACTCATTAGCACAGGAAATGAAGAAGTAAAACTAAACATCTTGAGACAATATCTCTTCATTCCCATCAAAGACTGCTTTTGACAGAACAGACAGAGTTTGAGGAAAAAACAAACCTGAATTCTTTAAAACTCAAATCCTGGCAAATGAATTGAAAGAATGTAGAATCTACCAGAATGAGTTTCAGTGTCTGAAGGAATACCTGGAGGGGTCTCTCTTCCGGAGCTCTGGGAATTGATTCTGAAATGCTGGATTGAAGACTACGGTTGGACTTTTAAACAAAAGAAGGCAAATTCAGGCACTGTGGCTTCAGGAGAAGGTAGGTCTTGGCCAGTACTGACTACTTGGTATGATTCCACAGGGAGAAAGATACGTTGTGGACCCCTCAACCCAGGGAGGAGGGTCTAGGGATAGGGTTGTCAGAGAAAATATAGGATGCCTCGTTAAATCTGAATTTCAGGTAACAAATAATTTTTCAGTATAAGCATGTCCCAGATATTGCATGAGATATACTTATACTAACAATTATTTGAATTAAAGATAAAAAATTTTTAGTATAAGTATATCCTAAATATTGCATGGGACAAACAATATCAATAATTAATTTGCTGTTTATCTGAAATTCAGATTTTACTGGACGCTCTGTATTTTTATTTGCCAAACCTGGCAGCCTGCCTGGGGAGCCCTGTGTGTTGACTATAAGGAGAACTGTATTAGGCACAGATTTTAGTTAATTTTTTCAGGAGTCTAAGAAATGAGCCTTTATTCTTTCTATAACTCAATTTAATTTCTCTTTTGAGCCTTTAGTCCAGCTGATAGGAGAAAAAGTCCAGTTAATTCAGGTCAATTCCATCAATTTAGTTTGTTTTCAGTCAATTCAGGATTTTTTTTTTTTTTAGTCAAGGATTCGTGTCCTTCCAGTGTATCTCCAAGGTGCTGGGTGTTCTTGGTTGTCATTTGTCCCTGCTGTCTTCTGCCGAGGTGGTCATGGCCCCAGATGGTACAAAGACACTGATATCTCTCCATTTTTGGCATCCTCTGGGATGACCGTGTTTCCATCTGTTCTTGGGTTGTTCCGTCTGCTGCCCCATTCCCTCACCCTCATGCGAGGAGGCCCCTCTCCTCAGCTAACTTCTAAGTGCTTCTTGACCCTACCGTCTTGCAGATGCTCAGCATTCCTGAACGGAGAATGTCTGCTCACTGCACTACTTGGAGGCCCAGGTCCTATAGTCTCCCCCATAACCCCCAGGGCCATTTCTTCTCTCTGGTTTTTCTAGGCTCCCGACAGAAAGCAGAGCTCAGGTCCTCCAGACTGTTGGGTCCCCAGGTGCATCCTGAGGGTCGCCCTGGCCCTACTCAAAGCTAGCTCGGGTTCAGGGGAGGGCACAGGTCCTACTCAGACACCCACCTGAGCAGCTCCCTCCCTCGCTTCTCTCACTCCTACAGCTTTCTCAGTTCAGCAACATCTCTTTTCTTCCTGGATGTGAAAAAAGTCTTCTTTAGATCATCCTGTAATTGTCTGAATCTGTTGTTTGTGGAAAAAAAAATTATTCCACGAGTTGACCAGGACTTTGTCTTTTGATATCCAACAACGAGGCTTTTGAGAGTCAAAGTTTGTTTTCATGAGTCACCATCTCTGCTATGAGTTTTAAAATTCAAGAGCCTCTTTTGAAACTTGAGGTTTTTCTCTCTTTTTATCTGCTGTGAAAACCTTCTCATAAGGGCAGTGAATTTAAAATGGAGCAGGGATGGGAACGTGGGAGTGGGGAGAGAGAAGCAGAAAATACTTAGAATGGAAGACATATTGTGTGCTACTGCAACGTATTGTCCTCCCCCAATTTTTGCTCTAGAGTTTGCATTTCTGCAAAGAAAATTGACTTCATATTTAATGTGCCTTCCCACACCTGCAAGGAGGCGGAAACAAGGTCTCTGTGTCCCCAGAACAGTCATTCAGACACAGTGACCCATGGCCGTGCCCATGGCTAGCTCTACAACTCCAAGATTGTGCAGGAAAGCCCAGGCCCTCCCCCAGGACTGTCCTTTTCTCAGGTGACTTTCCACCTCCTAGCACTGCCCACTGACCCCCAACTCAGGCCCTGGAAGCTCAGCCACAGGTATAGGAAGATTTTGGTCAAACTGGGGTAAACCTCAGAGGAAGCTTGTACAACTAGGGCTGAACAGCTGCTTCTGCTTCAAGATTGCAGGTATTTGGGCTTATTCTCCAACCCTTGCTTGAGAAATCAATTTGGAATGGGAGACCTTGTTCTCATTTTAATGGTCTTATGGATCTCTTTACAGCTGGTTGAGCACAAAGCCAGTGGGAAATCCAGCTGGGGTGGAAAAATCTGAGGGTCAGGTGAAGAATAAATGAATGAATAGCTGGCTGAGGTGGTGCCTGGGAATGTGCTGCAGGACAGCAATCACACAGAAAAAACTCTCACACCCAGAAATGCAAATTTGATGTTTGGAGATCTTAACGAAGACTTGCTATCTGCAAGCTGGAGGCTCATGAAAGCCAATAGTGTAGTTGCAGTCTAAGTTCAAAAGCCGGAGAACCAGGGAGGCCAATCCATGCCAATCCATGCCAATGCCTCAAGGTCTGAGAACCGGAAGTGCTGCTTCTATTCGGGCTTTCAACAGATTAGATGATATCAAGGTCATTGGTTAAGGTGCTCCTCTTTATTCAGTCTACAGATTTAAATGCTAATTTCTTCCAGGAACACCCTCACAGACACACCCAGAAATAACAACTTATGAGCTGTCTGGGCATCCCGCATCTCGGTCAAATTGACAACTTGAAATTAACATCATGGAGATTTTTATATCCTCCTCACGAGATGATTTTGTAAAAGGATAAAATTAAACACAGTGTCACATTAAAATATTTGTTATACTTTAGGCATTGTGTTTAATACTCCAGATCTTGGACTCCAGGTAATATTTGTCTCAGTTCTCTTTTTTTCTCATTTCTCACCCTAGTTTCCCAGTGCATGAATCACAAAATGCCTGTCTGTGCTACACACAGTGGGGGAGGGGAGTTGTTTTTTTTTTTTTTTTTTAAAAACCTTCCGTGATCTTTTAAGCACTGCACGTGCCACCTGGGCAAATCTGCACATTTTAGACCAGCTAGCACAGAGTCTCCCCGAATGGGTAGGTAACTTGGAAATCATTTCAGTAGAAATGCAGAATGGTTAGTTGAACAACGGGCTCCCCTTTCATTATAGTTCTTATGAAAAGCTGGGCTTGGTGTGCCGTCCAGCTTTGCATTCCATTCATGTTGCAAAAAAAGTGTCAAGCAGAAAATTAAAAATACTTTTATTTCAGTTTTCAAGGATAGAGTTTCATTAAATCTCCAAGATTTAATGAAACAAAACCAACTTTGTTTTTGGGAAGCTTGCTTCTAGGTAGTATGCTATGTTGGAACCATTTCTCTTTGGAAGTGAAGAGAAAGCATTCTTGGCTCAGTAGCCAATTTCCCATTAGTTTGCTTAGCTACTGCTGAGCTCATGTGAGACCCAGGCAGTGGATGAACTTCTCCAAAATGCATGCCTTCAAATATCTGAAAGTGCTTATTTAAGCAGTAACCATGGTGTATATTTAAAATAGAAAAGTAGGCCACAAATATCTCCTTGGGGGTGGGGGAAGACTCAGTATGAAAAATCAACATTGACTCACAAGCTTCTCAAAATCTAGGTCAGTGATCATACCTGTAACGAATTCTTTGATAAATTTAGACTGACTTATAAGAAGATATGTTTTCAATATTTCAGTGGTTTTTCAAGCTGCCTTGACTTCTGTTGTCTCTAATAATGGCCACAGAGCTGTTTGCTGTCGTTTTTTCATATGCTAAAGTCAGATGCATCCAACCGCAATTGATTTTTAAATAGATGTAATCGCTCCTGTCCGAGAAAGCAGTCCACAAACCTTTCCGAACCCAATGAATCACAAGAAAACACTGCCACTGAATCTTGGTCGGTTCCTTCCAACGGCAAACCGCTTTCCAGAGAGGGTACCGGGAGCTGTGTGGTGTCCGAAGAGGAGTGGCCGTTATGGGAACTCGTGCAGCTTCCTCTCATCTTCCAGGTCAGTCACATCGGCTTTGTATTGCGTTGGGAAGATTTAGCTTTTGCTTTTGCTAGTGCTGCATTTAATCATCCTTGGTTCCCTGAAACAAGACACATTCATTCATTCAACTACTCATTCATTCATTCAGAAAGGACCATCATTTGGCGTCAATTTCTATGGCTGAGAGATCCCCAGGGTTGCTCCATTTAATATTCTGGCTCTGCAGAATGTTCTGTGCCCTTCTTGGTTCCCTGTGGATTCCTCTTAGAGTTAGGAGGCATTCGGGAGAGAGGAGGACTAGTACTTGGGAAAGGACTGGCCATGTTCCCCTGCCTCCCTCCCTCCACCCTCTGCCTTCCTTCCTCTTCCCCTTCCTACTTGTCCTTGTATGCATTCCTTCGGCAGACCTCTATCATGGACCCACCGTGGTAAGCCCTGGGGATGCAGGAGGACCGAGATACAGCCCCTAGCCCGGAGGTGCTTTCCATCCAGTGGGAAGGATGCTCAGCCAGAGAACGCTGCACACAGTGGGAACGTGTGTGCACTGCCTCACTAGAGCAGCCACACAGCTGTGCAAGCTGGGAGGAGGGCGGGCCTTGCCTTGCCTGGCAGATTCTGGGAGCCTGCCTGGAGGAGGGGGCCTTCCGGACAGATGAGTGCTGAACGTTGATAGGCTCATATTTATCTGGTGACCTACCAAAGTCATTTAGTTAAAAAGTTTATGACTAGGCTAATGGAATGTGATAACTAGAAGCCTAGCTTTCTTCAAAGCATAAAATCCTAGAATGACTTATGTTAATACATTTTGTTACAGGTATCATGGATTTTATATTGAAGATGCATAGCCTGAGCTTCTGGACAAGGCTGCACTTCTTCCACTGCTGGAATGTATTATCGGAAGCTAGATATGACCCCACAGGGGCCTATTCACGCTCAGTGGTCAAGATTAAAGAAGATAAGTTCCATAAAATGAGGAGAGATACACACTCTCAGGTATAGCGTGTGGTGATGTTCCATAGTTCGTTTAGCTGGGATATGGAGTAGCCAAGAATTACTGTTTCCTCATGTAATTCTGATCAACCCAACAGACCTCTCTGAGTACACTTCCCCACAACTGAAGGTAAGAAATCGGGAAAAAGTGTGAACTTTAACGTGGCTCTTCTTTATCGTCTTGCTGTGGCTGTTTTCCAGGGCTCTGTCCTTAGCATTTTTTCCTGTCTATGCTTTCTCACGGCTTCAGCCACACCCCTGACATCTTCATTCTTTATCTGTATTTCCACGCCCCACTTCCTGAGAGCTTCTCATAGTATTATTGCTTCATCAACAGCTTTCCTGAGTGACCAGTTGACAGTTCAAATGAAGTAGGTGCAAAACCTAAATTATTTCAGGTTCTCCCCCCCAAACTTGTTTTTCTTTCTGTGTTCCCTTAATCTGCTGACGGTGCCAGTAACTTCCTCCATCACTCAGAGCTGGAAATGTGTAATTACTGTGTGGGGGGTGGCCTCAGTCCAAATCGGGACCACTCTTTTTCCATATTCTGCCTAATGACCAGGGTTTGGACAGCACTTTGGTTAATATTTCCTCCCCGTGTTCTCCATATGTGTTCCCTTTGCCTGTCTCTCTCTCTCCTCCTTATCTCTCTTTCATCCTGTATTTCCTGGCTTATTAAACAGAAATAACCTTCATTCATTCTTCCAACAAGTAGTAGCTACACGCCTTCCCTGGATCATAGGCTCACTGGGCACTGCTGACATAGCCGTGAACTAGGCAGACAGAATCACTGACCTCGTGGGGTTTACAGTCTAGTGACCATAATAACAGACTGTGAGCATTTGTCAGGAGCCAGGCTCTAATTCAAGTACTTTATATGTATTATTTTGTTTAATTCTCATAAAACCTGTATAATACTATTATTATCTTGATTGAAATTAAGGAAACTGAATCTCAGAGAGGTGAGGGAAGTTGCCCAAGGTCTCCCAGATCGTTAGGGATGGGTTTGGGCTCCTCACACCTCCATCCCTTGTGGTCCTTTTACATGCAGCCTTTCTCTTTATTCTTATTACCATGTGTGAGTTACATCATGTTGGAATTTGTCTGATCCACTGATCCTCCATGTGGAAGGACCCAAGCGATACGTGTAAAGATACTAATGTGTTGAATAAAGCCAGGCTTCATCTGGAATTGTGTCAGTGCTTAGGGATGTAGGGCAGAGGAAGGAGATCGTGGAGTGGGGGTATTTCTGTATGTCAGAGGAAGCTGGCAGCTTACCAGAAGATTTAGATCTCCGAGGTGGCCTGAAAGTCCTTCCTCAGAATGCCACAACTGCTGTCATAACAGGGTTGTGTCATAACATGATGGAAGGGGCTGGGGGCTGGGGGCTGGAAAGTGGGAGGAAAGCACCTACTAGTTCAGTGTGTAAAATGTCAGGATTTCCTGGATATAAATGAGGCTAGTTCAGAATGTGTCCCTTTAAATTAGGGTGGAGATGTCCCTAGGTCTGTGCTGGTGATTCTGTAGCATGTTGCTTATCGCCATTGACCAAAACAGGAATCACTAACAAAGGAGCAGGTTTGGGAGCAGAAGCCATGCTGCGTCTGGAGTGAATGTAGGATGTGGGAAGGAGATATTCTCTGGGCTCAGAGAAAGAGAGCTGGGCCAGGGATTTGTGCTCATCATGGGGACCGAAGCCAGAAGAGGGAATAGGAAGGAGCATCCAGGGACAGGAAGAAGAGAGATGGGCCCAGGACAGAGCTCTGAGGGGTGAGCAGAGGAGAGTGCAGAAAGAGGAAGAGGAGGGCTCGGACAGGTAGGAGGAAATCCAGGAGGATAAGGAATTAGAAATTGCAAAAGTGAGGATGGATGTCCATTTAATGCATTTAATTAAATGTCTGCTATTCCATTTTAAATGATTTTCTAATCTGTGCCGTGTTGAAACCCTTCTCTCACACCCCTACATTTTTAGCAAAAGTCCGTTATAAATTGTTGGGGGCATGAAGGAGGATCTACAGGGTTCCACATTAAAGGCAGTGTGAGTGAGAGAGGGGACTGCCAGCAGCCCCAGGAAGCCGCCACTGGAAGTGTAAGCCCAAGTAGGACAAGGGGCCCAGGTGGGAGCAGGAGTCTAGGGAGGAGAGCACAGGTAGACCCAAGCATCACTGGAAGCAGGACTGGCCCAGCTTGGAAGTGAACGTCGGACAAATTCCCTTCCCCAGATCCAACAATGGGAAGAGGCTTGAGGAGGGGCGGGCCAGATCCCGCTGTTGAGTGCAGAGCAGCTTTCCAGGCAGGCACGCTTCAAAGTAGAAGGAAAGCCCCGATTTATGGGGATAGTAGGAGCGTCTTCCCAACCACAGTGCCTAGACTCCCTCCCCACACAGGAGATGATTAAGAATGCCCTTTGGAGGCTCATTCTTCATAATCCCCATGCAGTTCTGAAAGGTAAGTTGGGTACTTACACTTTTGACCCCTGCATACTTCTGGAAAGCTAGTGAGAGTTTTTGCAAGGATGCCCAGTCTGTTTAGTTTGATGGCAGAGTGGAGGAGCGTCTGATGTAGCTTGGGCTGCATCACGATGGAGCGCACGCCCAGCTTCTCGGTTCCTTCTTCCGGTCTGTGTGGTTTGGCTCCCTCTGGTGGCCGCTATGAGAACAAGCAGCCTAACTTTTTGGAGTGATGGAACGATGCACAGTTCCGAGAGTCTGGAACTCATTTCTCCTCGGTGCTTCCTGGAGCTAGAACTTGCCCCTCCGTGTGGGACGCATCTGAGGAAGCTGCACCTCCGATTGATGGTCATTAGGGAGATCTAGAGGACAACCGCTATGGTCGAATCAGTTTTAATAGATTATCTGTGACACGGTACCCTTGTTTTTGGCTAGAGCCCTGGGTCACATCAAAGTGAAGAAAACCCATTTCTGGCTGTAGTCATTTTGGGGGCAATGTCAAAGATGAGAATGGACAGACTAAGAGCAGATGTGGTGCAAGGATGGGTCCCAGCATGGCTCCATCTTGACAGATGGCTAGCCAGCTGCTCTCCAGCCTGTGTGGTAGGGAGAATCATCTTGTTTTTAAGTGGCAGATTTTTAATGCCAATGATAAATGCATTACATTACAGGATCTTGTCAGAAGGTTCTAGCAAATGGGCAATCCAGGTTTTCATGACTAGCGTATGAAGCTTTACCTCTGATACTTTCATAAACCTCTAAATATTTGGGGTAAATGAAACAATGATTTATTAATTTTTTTTTAAATAGCTCTCCAGAAAGATGAAAAGACAAAATTCACAGTGAGCACAGAAAATAGGAATTAACTAAGAATAAATTTAACAAGAAGTGTGCAGGATCTTTATTTTTATAAAATTTTCAGAATTACAGAAAATAAGCTTTCAGTATACAGAGAGACATATCATATTCTTGGATGAGGCAACTCAATGTTGTCAAGCTATTTGTTCTTCCCCAATCAATTTATAGACATAAGATGATTCTAATTGATAAATCTGTTTAAATATTCACATGAAGTTTCTATATATAAAACAAAACAAAATACATAAAACAACTGAAAAAATTAGAAACAAAAGACAAATGAGCAATTGGGGGAATATTTGTAATACACACAACTGATAAAGGATTAATACTTCTAATATATAAGAAGCTCTTAAAATCAATAACAAATTGATGAACACTTCCATAAAAATGGAAGATCATGAGGAGGCCATCCAAAGAACATTTTCAATCTTTGTCTGACTTTTTAACATCAGTGGATATTTTTGACCTTGACCTCCTCTTCCAAATATTCCCATCTCTTGGCTTTGCTGACACATACTCCCCTGATTCATCTTCCATTTCTCTAGCTGCTCCTCATCTGTCTCTTTTGCTAGTTCTGTCTCTTCTACGTGGCTTCTAAGTGTTAGGGTTCTATAAGGCTCGTCTCTTCTTATGCTCTACTTTCACCTTAAACATGTGATCTGTGTCCATGGCTTCAGTAATTAATTTTCCATGTGCACATGATTCACACATTTATTTCTCCAGCTGCACTCACCCTCTGAGCCCCAGATCCATATATCCAACTGCCTACTTAGCTCTCCACTTGGATGATAGCTCCAAAGCTCCTCAAACCCAACACATGTGAAACTGAGCTCATGAACATCCCTCCAAAATCAGGTTCTCTTCCAGAGACAGTCTCTCAAGCTACCACCTTGGATCCTTGATATTTTTCTCTCCTTTACTCCCTTCCCCAATCTACTTCATCACCGAGCCCCGACATTTTTCACTTCTTAAACATTTCTCAAACTTGTCCACTTCAACTACCACTGCCCTCTCTAAGCTGTCAGGACTGCTGTATACAGTTGTGAAGATTACTCATATGCATTTAAGATTCTCCTGTGTTTTCATGGCCTGATACCTCATTTCTTCTTGTTGCCGAATACTATTCTATTGTATGAATATGCCACAGTTTATTTATCTGTCGAAGGACATTTGGTTGCTTTTAGCTTTTGGTGATTATGAATAAAGCTGCTATAAATATTTACATGCAAATTTTTATATGTACATAAGTTTTTAAATCAGTTTGGAATACCTAGGAGCATGACTGCTAGATAGTGTAAGACTATGTTTAGCTTTGTAAGAAACAGCCAAACTGTCTTCCAAAGGGACTGTATCATCTTGCATTCCCACCAGCAAAAAATAATAGTTCCTGTTGTTCTGTGTCCTTACTAGCATTTGGTGTTGTCAGTTTTAAAAATTTTTAGCCATTCTAATAGATGTGTAGTGGTATCTTATAGTTGTTTTAACTTACAATTCCATAATGACAAATAATGTTGAGCATCTTTACATATATTATTGTTACTTTTTAAAAGTCCTTTGTATATTTTGGATAGAAGTCATTGATCACATATATACTTTACAAACATTTTCTTCCAATCTGTGTTTTGTCTTTTCATTCTCTTAATAGTTGCCTTTCATAGAGCAGATGTTTTTAATTTTAATAAAGTCTAAATTTATTAAAAGTTAGACTTTCATGGATTATGTTTTTGATGTATTTAATAACTCATTGCCAAATTCAAGATCATATAGTTTTTTCTGTGTTTCCTTTTAAAAATTTTCTAGTATTTCATTTTATATTTGGATCTATGGTCTGTTTTGAGTAAATTTTTTTGTGAAAGATAGAATGTCTGTGTCTAGATTCTTTTTTTTTTTTTGCATATGGATGTCCAGTTGTTGTAGGACCATTTATTAATTAGACTATCTCCATTGAATTGTGTTTGTTACTTTGTCAAAGATCAGTTGGACATCTATAGAAGATTTTTGTTGAGAGTGCATTGAATCTATAGGTCAAGTATCTTAACAATGTTGAGTTTTCCAATCCATCAACATGGAACATCTCTCTGTTTATTTAAATCTCCTTTGATATCTTTCATCACAGTTTTGTACATTTTGCGTAGAGATCACATATATATTTTGTTTGATATATACCTATTTTATTTTTGGGGTGCTATGATAAATGATATTGTGTTTTAAATTTCTAATGCCAGTTGTTTATTGTTGGTACATAGGAGAACAATTAACTTTTATATATTAATTTTGGCAACCTTTAACCTTGCTATAATTGCTTATTAGTTCCTGGAGTTTTTTGTTGATTTTTTTTGCATTTTCTAAATGGGCAATCACATTGTTTGTGAACAAAGACTGCTTTTTTTTCTTTCCCAATATATCTTTTCTTTTCCTGTGTTATTACACTAGTTCGGACTCCCACTGTGATGTTGAATAGAAATGGTAAGTGGAGACATCCTAACCTCAGCTTTTCACTGGCGTCACCCTCCCACCCTCATTTTGCCTCAAAACCTATTCTTTTTTTTTTTTTAACTCTCAGATCAATTGTCATTTCCATGGAAAACCTTCCCCAGTTCATGTTGCCATCACTTTCACGGTCTTTTTATAGTTTGAATTTACATTCATTTGTATGATTATATGATGGTCTGTTTCCCAACCATTTCGACAGCCAGGTCTTTTTGGGCTCACTGTTCATCTACTGCACCCAGGGCTGTGACTGGCCCACTCAAGTGCTCAAGGTTGGCGGAGGAATTAATTCACTAAGAATAAGTCCTGGATTTCATTGGCTTTAAGAAGCAGGCTTTCTCAAAACTCAACATTTCTGAAATAGGATTGCATTTGCAGTTCATGGCATTTAGAATTGATGAAAAACATATAAATTGTTAATAAATACAACATTCTGTTTTGCTAGTAATCAAAGAAATGCAAATTAAAACAACAGATACTATTTTTTTAGGTGCCAAACTGACAATGATTTATTTGTGTAATGAATTTTAAAAACAATAATAATATTGGTAAAGACATGAGGAAATAGGTACTTTTCCATGCTATAGTAAGAGTTTATATTGGGACAATCTTTCTGGGGAGTAATTTGGAAATATATATCTAAAGTTTTAAAAATATTAATATCCTGTGGGTAATTCAATTTCTGATAGTTTCTCTAAGGAAATAATTGGGGTTGTTTAAAAAGACTTGTCAGTAATTCTCACTGGATGACATTTTATATTACTGAAAAATTGACTAATGGTAATCTGTAAAATGGAATACAGTCCATTCATAAGTATGTGTGCTCTCAAATAATTTTTAAGATATGGAAAATATTTATAATATAATATGTTTTCCAATAGACTATAAGCTTTGTGAGGGCGGGAATCATGACTATTATATGCAATATATATTCAACATCTAGCAGAGTACTGACATAAATATTTGTTTAATATGTTAGTAAAAAAGCAGGTATTAAACATTATGTATAGGATGATCCCGATTTTAATTTAAAAAAATGAGTGTGGAAACACAAAAGATCAGAAGTACATACAGCAGTATGTTAACAGAGATTGTCTTTGACACAGTTATGAGGGATTTGAATTTTTCTTTGTACTTTTCTATATTTTTCAACTTTTCTATAATGTACCCATATTAATTTTATCATGAGAAAATTTATTTTCTTGTTTATTCCAGCTATATGTTGGCGCTAAGTGAGTGAACATGAGGATGTGGTTAGTGGAAGGCAGGATTTATGAATGAATATTTCTTGGAACACGTAGTTCTTTGAATTGAGTATTAAACATCGTGATGGACGTCGTCTAATCCAGCCTGAGACCTTGATAGGATTCTGGACCCAATAATCTTCCTAGAATGTGCCGAAGCCCCGGCCTGGGCAGGAGCCCATCCCTTGGCTGCCTGTTGGGACCACGCTTATCTGTCTGCTCTGAGTAGCTGTTTGTAGTTCTTAGGTTCCTTATAGCTCGGCTCATCGCCTTGTTTCTCAGACCCATCTCAGGCCCCTTTGCTTGGACAGCCACTGTGGACAAATGTCTTGGACTCTGGCCCTCAGTGCTTTCTCTCCCTCAGCTCTGGTTTAGTTTTACTGTCCAACTTGAGGCACTGTAGCTATGGTTCAAAGCCTTCGGGCCTCCCTGCAGTGCTGAGGGTTTCAACCTCATCTGCCGTGCCTGGTGTTCAGAGCCTAGAATGCTGCCTGACACATAGATGCTCAATAAATATTTATTCTGTGCATGAATAGTGATCCATGGAAGGGTTGGTAGAAAGAAAGCAGTGGGGCATTCAAGGTCCGGGTGACCTACATTATGTGCAAAGGAGTGGATGAGGAACAAGGAACATATTTATGTTATTAGGTGCAATGATTTGAAATGTAACCAATGGACAAATGTAGAAGTTTAGATACTAGAATGTTTGAAAAGAGAAATTCTAAAAATGATGACTTTGCAGTATAATGTGTTTAACTGGATCTTCAAGTTAAAAAATTCTGTATATTTTCATGTGTGTATAGTGAGGAGTATAACGCCCCCCCCACCCCCACCCACACACACACAGTATGGTCCTTTTTTCATTCTTATAACATTCTGTTCTATCTATTAAAGCCAGTAATTCAAGATAGTTACAACAGAGGGCAGAATTGTGTAAGAAATTTAAACAGCTTTTTCTCGTTGCCTGAAAATCACCCCCAAATACAAATTACAGCAATATATGAATTGAGCTGTAGAAAATTTGACCCTCTGGTTTGCAGAATTTACACACCAAGATTATTTAAAACCACTAGAGTTATTTTTCATGTCATAGTTTAAAATACTTGGTAACACATGTAAACCTGAACGAGAGCAAAGTGATGATCCTTTGAAAGAGAAACACTGAAATATGGATAAGATATTTAACTCCTGTGTGTGGTGGGGGTTCTTTGTTCCTTTCCAAATACGCTTTAGGATTATTTGCTTTTCTTTCCATTCTAGTGCTGGAATGCAGTCTTTTTGAAGTTACTGCCAATTAATTTTCTTTATTGTGACATCTTTGAAGCTTATGGGCCAGACCAGTGAAACTGGAGAGTTGTTCTCAAGTGTTGAGAACATGTTCGTGCAGGTAATTAGAGGAATAATTTTAAATCCCTCCAATGCTGTTCCTTTTGTGTTAGGTATTTTAAAATATCATTTACCTTTGTTCCTTTACAATTTAGTCCTCAAGTAGAGGACTCAGTTAATTACGTTCACGAATGAGGAAGCAATGATTTAAATTCATGCCCCAAACTGTGTATTACAATGACAAGAAGCAGTAAATAGATGGGAAGCATTATAGAATGAGTGAATACTAATAGGTGTCATTTGGGGAGAAAAAAAGGAATGTTCATAAAGTAAAAATGGAAATTAAGTAGCGGATTGAAGTGAACTAGTAAAAGACTTGTTAAAGACTTGGTTATAATTTTTATAAGGATATGGGGAAGTTGATTGATTATCTTGCCTCTGTATTGATTTACTTTTCCTGAAATCTGAACTTTTGGCTTTGTTGAGTAAAATGAATGTTTCACTCATAACATATAACTATTAACTGTGTTTAGGATGACATTTAACTACCCTTTAAGAAAATTATGTTTTCACTGATTTCACTGTAATTTGTCGACCAAGGATAGTATCACTCAAGACAAAGCTGTCTTTATTTTAAAGCAAAGACCTTCAAATTTTCATAGAGCACTGTCCATCGACACATCTCTATAGAAGGAATTCTGTCTAATGAGATTTGCAAGTCCCTTTACGGCAGAGACCATGCTTATCTACCAGTTTTCGTTTCCTCCATGGCATGTTATAACCCGCAGGTGTGTAACTAATGTGACAAATGAATCAATGAATCAATTCGAATTTGCAAATACTTCATGTCCTTAGAAGGTAGCATGGAGTAATGAGCAGAGCATGGGCTGTTTTCAGAAGGACTCATGTTTAAAGCTTTTTGGCACCTACTGCTGTGTGACCTTGGCAAGAATGTTAACCTCTGACTCAGTTCTCATTGTTCTGATGTCTGTCTCCTGGGCCTGTAAACAGGTTTAAGTGAGAACATGCACAGTGCACTTCACACAACGTGTGGCACAGTGTAAGATCTTAAGAACTGGTAGCTATTTTGTTATTACTGTTCATGAGTTATAAAGTAACTGAGGCTTAGGTTAGAAATCAGAGAGTTTGTTTTCAGCTATTTTGACTACTCTTTCATCTTTTGGAGAGTAGAATCCATTGATTCTCTACTATTTTATGATGATTGTAGAATTTCGCCCTGCCCTGGATGGTTTTTTTCCCACAAGGTCTAGATTTTCATTACTGACACGTGTCTGTCTGGAAGCACCAATTATATTATTAAGTCATTATTAAGTGCTTGATTGCAGTCATTCACCCATTCATTCATTCATTCATTCAGCTAACATTCATTGAGGACCTGGCCTAGCCCTAGCACCATGTCAGGGGTTGGGGTGACAGCGCTGAGCGAGGCAGGCAGTTTCTGCCCTCATACAGCTCCCGGTCTAGCTAGAAGTCGCTGCCAACATCTACATCAGTGATGAAGCATGACTTGTGAAATATGTTGGTTGTGAGGTGATAAAGCTGGCTTTTCATAGGAGCTGTGCCAAAGCCTAGACATTCAAAGAGAATTTCCCACTTCATAGCATTCCTTTTGGAGGCATCGATCCTATGATTCTGCTCTCAAAATATTTTTGCAACAGTTCTTTCAGACTAGCCACCATGGAGACTATTGAAAGAATTTTCTTTAGGCTCTGAAGGCACTTCCAAAAGAAAAGTTCTAAAACTATTTTGGACCATAACGACATCTTTGAAATACGTGTTAAACGTTCTTGAGGGAAAAGATCTTGTTATTTGTGGTGCATACATGCGGTACTAGACCACTTTTATAATTCCTTCTGCTGAAGGTGTTTTAAAATTTTAATGTAGTGCTTTTCAATGGGGAGACAATTTTGTCTTCCAGGGAATACTTGACAATGCTGGAGACCTTTCTGATTGTCACAGCTTGATGGGGGTTGCTGCTGGCATCTAGTGGGTAGACGCCAGGAGTGCTACTAAACATTCTACAATATACAGGACAGTCCCCTACAGCACAGTTATCCTGCCCCAAATGTCACTGGTGCTTGGGTTGAGAAACTCTGATTGAAGTGATATGTTGGTTAAAATAAAAGTCGGTCTCATTACTCTCCCTACTACTATTTCATAGTAGGCTCCCTGGGCAGCAGGATAATCAAAGGGTATGTTTGTGAAGGGGCCTCAGTTTCAGCATGAGAGGCTTGCTCGTTAAGAAAATGTACAGAGCAGAACATTGGAGATGTACAGGCCTGGGTCGGACACCCTTGGTCTCCTGCTTGTTAGCCATGTGAGCTTGGGTGTTTTATTTAACATTGTCAAGCCTCAGTTTCCCCAGCCCGTAGTAGAGAAGTAATATTCTCTATTTCCTAGGGTTTCTGTCTATATCCATTGAGGTCAGGCATGGCAAGAGCTTAGCTCAGTCCGTTCTCCATAGGCGGTGACTAGTACGGACCATGACCTAAGGATGAAACTGTATTTGTGCTTCCAAAGCACTGTGAATATCAACAGATATTTACTGAATGCCAACGGGACCCAAAGCTTAACGCTCAGATTGTGGGGTCTTCGCCTTCAAGAAGTAGATAGTCTGAAGTAAGAGGGGGAATACAAGACATGTCTTTGTAAAGAGGAAGCTGACAATATACAAATGCCAATTAGTATTTCTGGCAATCCGGGCAGCGAGACTCAGGGGCGGAAGGACTCCTGTAGCCAGGTGGTGGGTTGAGAGATGTCAGCCTCTCTGTGACAGGGGCTTCTGCCCCACTTAGACAGATTGGCCAGGATAATGGCCATGGGAGCAAACCCTGAGGATCTGAGTTTGGATGACAGCAGTAGGGAAATCCAAAGGGGAAACTGGATTTAAAGAGGAAGATGAGAGATTTTAAACATTTAAATTGCTGAGTTCGCAGTTTGGGAAAAATATGCAAGTGGAATCTGCAGCCAGCTGAGAGGAATGTAGGATTGGAAATCTGGAGAGAGACTGGGGAGACATCTCCCCACATGTGACTGCTGAGACCCCAAGAGGAAGCAGTGTCTCTGGATGACTATAGGAACTGGTTATTGGGAAACTAGTTATACTTTAAAGGAGAAAAGGGAAAGAGGACCTAGTGAAAGAGTGAGAGATTGGAAGAGAATCAGGATATCATAGTTTCCTCCGAGTCAAGTGGGAGTGGCTGACAGCATCAGTTGCTCCTTAGAGCGCTGGACAAATGAGGATCGAAAGAAGGCCCCTAGGTCTGGTGAGTAGAGGTCAGTGGTAACGCCTGGGATGGAAGCGGTGTATGCGAGAGGAGCCGAACGGCAGGGCTTTCGGAGGTGGGTGTGTGTTAATGAAATGGAGAAGCAGCACATGCTGATACCTGTTTGAGATGTTTGTCAGTAAAAGGAGAAAGATGAAAAGTCAGAATAGTACCAGGTTCAGGTCAGGTTTGACCAGGATGTGTGTGTGTGTGTGTGTGTGCGTGTGTGTGTGTGTGTGTGTGCGTGGCTGGGGAGGCAGGAAATGAACCAGGCAGAGAGGCAGATCGAGATGCCGGTGGGGACTCTGTGAGGAGGACAGGACTCCGAGAGTTCAGAGGCAGGGGCAGGTCCTTGGGAAGGAGGTTGGGCGTCCCTTCCTCTGAGATAAGCAGAAGGGAAGAAAATGGGTGAAAACACTGCTAATTTGAAATTTAAAAGACAAGGGCCAATAAGATACACCAGAAACTATAATTTGCCAATATCTATTCTGTCTTTCATTCATAGTAAATAATGTGCCCTCCTTCTGAGTTTTTAGCCCAGAACATGACTGTCTGGAAAGGACAGTCATGTCATTTTCCCAACTTTTTTTGACGCTAGATATGAGCATGTGCCTAAGTTTTGGCTGATGGTATATGAATGGAAGTGATATGGATAACTTCTGAGAAGTTTCCATGAAGTGAAGGGTGTACTCTTTTTCTCCTTTTTCCTCCTTCTTTCTGGTAGGATCGTAGATACGATGGCTGGAGATAGAGCAGCCATTTTAGACCAAGAGGTGTCCTGGGGAATGGAGATCAGGCAGGGTCAAGAAATGACATAAAAGGAACCTGAGTCTCTGACATTGTGGCTTGTCTGTAGCTCTGGGCCACCCGCTTCCTGACTTTTGCATGAGAGAGAAATTAAGTTACTGTTACTTTGGGTTTTCTGTTACTTGCAGCCAATTGTAATTCTAACTAATCTCTAAGGGCAGTCTTTCAGAGTAGGTTTGATCTCGGTAAAGTCAACACGGAGGCCATCTTTGAAGGGGAGGCTAGGGAGAGTGAGCAGCAGGGGTGAGAGACAGGACAGCTGCTGAGAGCGGGGCACTTTTAAGAGACACCTGAGAGGTGCGTGAGAGAACTATAGGCCCACAGCCCAGAGGTCCCTATTACACCTGGACGCTTTCAGGGCAGAGGAGATAATATCTCAGAGCAGTTGTAGCCAGTTTGCAGGACTCCTGTTGGAAAGCTCTGCATCAAGTGGCGGGAGGGCAGTTTGACATGGAAGATCACTTTCAGCGGGTGAAGGAAAGTAGAAAGGCTCAAAGTCTTTAAATTCACAACAGAGAGTCAGGCTCAGTCAATCTTTTCCTGGGCTACCATTGCAGTATAGCATAAAGTGATACATGAGCAAAGGTGATGATAATGCTGTCCGTTCAAATAGGGCCTTATTAGTTACCAAGTATATTCACATATTTTTTGCTTGTATTAATCTTTCTGAAATAAGATATTAATAGTAAAATGTCTCTAGCTCTCACTTCTTGCACTGGACATTGAAAAGGTTATAACCAACTAGTATATTCTTATGTGTTGATAAGGTTTTGATAGAGGAGCGATTTGAGGTAATGAAGTTTAAGTATCCTTGAAATAGAGACATTAAACTAGTAAAGGGAATTCAAATTCAAGTATCTAAGCAAAAACATGCCAAACATAAAGTTAGCAGTTGAATTCAAGGATCACATAGGAGTGTTTTTAGGTGTTCATTTGAATTCTAGATAGTATCCCCTCTGAGACCTTTAACCTACGTAAGAGATTGTCATGTTATTCTTACCTTCAAAAGTTTTATTACCATTAACTAACGACCTGTGAAGATATTTTTCAAAACTTATTTTTAGTTTGCAGCGTCTCTTAATAAATGTTTCACTATAACCATCATTTTATAAATGTTTAGAATTCCCTGAGAAATGATATAAATATGTAATCTTTTGCAAGTTTATTATGAAATGAGCTTTTCTTGGGTGGGTACCGGTGGCTGTGCCTGATCTAATGATGTGTCCCCTCAAGAGTGGTGTTCTTTGCATTTTGTACAGAGTCAGTCTGTGACAGAAATGCTTCTCAAAGTACAGACTGCTATTGGAGAACTCTATCTCGAAATAGGGGTGACTCAGGAAGGGTTCCAGCATCTCAAGAAAGCATGGATGAATCTGATAGACTTTTCACCCAGCGACTTAAAAGACACCAGGACTTAGTGAAGCAAGGAGGTAGGGCGGACACGTGCAGAAAGCCTAACCTGTTGTGTTTCACAGCCAGACTCCTGGGCTAGCCCCACGCACGATGAAAGGGAAGCGAACGCGTGTACTTTATTCGCTCGACTGTTTTGGCGGGCAGGCGGACATGTAGGGGAGTCGGCCGTGAAGCACTCCTCATGGGACAGGCCACCCTTTAAGAATGCCAAAGGCTGCTGTGATGCACCCCAGAAAAGGAGAAGGCTTTGAGCAGTAAGGGGGCGTTCAGAGCTCGACTCCAAAGCCAGCCTTTCCTGGTTCAAATCCCGCCTCTCTACTTACCAGCTCTGTACCTTTAGACACGTGACTTAGCCTTTCTGGGTCATTGAAAGGGAGGGATAAAAACAGCACGTACACTGCACGTTGCTGTGAGACTAACAGTGTTCACGGGAGACGGGAGAGCACACAGAATGGTTCCTGTAGCTCAGCACTCATTACCATTACCGGCAGCCGTTATTTGATGCCCGAGGCCACCATGGTTCCACTGTTAGAGCAGAGACGAAGAAGGTCTAGTGAATATGATATTAAGCATTGGTGACTCAATAATTGTCAGACTAAACTAAAGGACTCTAGACTAATGTCCTATTTAAATGGGCTCATCAGTTAGCTTTTGTTGCATGACAAGCCACTCCAAAACTCAGTGGCTTAAATGAGAGCCATTTATTATTGATTACTTTATTTTAAAATTTTCTTTTATTTTTAAATTACAGTTGACATACACTATCATATTAGTTTCAGGTGTACAACATAGTGATTAGACATTTTTATAACTTATAAGGTGATCCCCCTGATAAGTCTAGTACCCACTCAACACCGTCATAGTTATTACGATATTATTGACTATTCCCTATGCAGCAGCATTTATGATTGCCTACAGGCCTGTGGGGTGGCTGGAGGAGTCTCCTGGTCCAGGGTGGGCTCAGCAGATTTGGGCTGGGCTCAGGCAAACGTCTGAGATCAGCTGGCAGGGCCGATGGGGCTGGCTGTTCTAGGGCTTTACTTAGATGTCTAGTAGTTAGTTGTCTGGCTGAGGTGACAGAGGCGGCTGGGCCACATGTTCCTCATCCTCCAGGAGGATAGCCCAGGCCTGTTCTCCTGCTGGCTGTAAGATTCCCAGAGGGAGAGCAGAAGACCAGGCCCAGGCCCAGAACTGGCACATCGCGCTCTTCTGCTGCATTCGATTGGTCAGAGCACGTCACCGGCTTCATTCAGGTGTGAAGAAGGAGGCTCAGCCTCTTGATGGGAGGAGGCGCAGTGTTGCATTGTGAAAGAGAGTTGCGTACAGTTACTTTGGAGACTTCCAGATGTTTTTTTTAAATTTATTTTTTTAATTGAAGAAATGATTTTAATTTTTTTTTCCCCATCTACCTCTCCCCATCCCCAGATGATTTTACAATCTACCATTGTGGTTATAAGATCAAAGGTCACCTTGGCAAGGTACTTACTACCCTCCCTAGGTGTCATCTGTAAATTCACTTTTAATTTGTTGAATGAGTACTATGTATAAAGAAGGCACTTTATGCTCATGATCTCTTTCATCCTCAAATATATCTCATATGGTATATATCGTTATCCCCATTTTACAGATGAGGAAACCAAAGGTCTGAGAGATTAAATAACTTACGCTACTTCAGCTCACACAGCTTGTACATCTGGAGCTGGGAGTCCAAGCTATGCCTGTCTGATCCTAAAGCCTGTTCTCATAATCCCTTGCTCTTCAGAATCTCTTCTAGTGTTGACATTTATGAAGCTATAATTTTCAACGTATAGAGTCTTGCTTCCAAGTTGTTATCCTAATGCATGCAGGGCTGGTCATGGGCATGCTGGGACCTTGGTGAGCAGGGGACACCAGGATGGGAACCAGGGACACTTACCTGGTTTCTTGGACTGGCCCTCAAGAGCCAGCTGAGCAGTCCAAAGCACAGAGCTCCAAGGAATCTGGCAGACCTTGGCTTGGTAAAGACAAGTGTGGTTCTCCAAGGAGGCCGAACCAGCAGGTGGGGTGGGGGCCCGAGAACAGGGATGCTCGGAGTGGACTGGTGGCATTAGCAGCAGCTTCAATGGGAACCCTCTGTAGTACCAGGCTCCTGACAAAGGTCAGGCAGGGATTCAGGGCCTGGGCAAGCAAGGAAGGAGGGGAGGGGTGAAGATTCCAGCCTGACGTGAGCTCACACATTCAAGAGCTGTTCACCGAGCACCTGCTGCGCACCAGCGTGGTGAACACAGGGTCACCAACTCTGCCCTCTGAAGGAGGTGACACGCAACACACAAGTGAGCCGACAAATTTGATACATACAGGTTGTAATAAATGCAATGAAAGCTGCAAACAAGATATGGAGGCAGAGCGTAAGCAGGGCAGGGACCACTTGTGAAAGGGTGGTCAAGAGGCCTCTCTGGGAGAGACATTTAAGCGGAGACTTGATGGACCACAGGAGCCACATGCGACGAGGGGAGGGGCTAGTCCTGGCAGAGGGCACGGCATGTGCAGAACCCTGAGGTGGGAGAGGGCTTGGCCTGTCCTAGCAATGGAAAGAAGCATCCGTGAGCAAAGGGCAGGAGGCAACTGGGCCCTGGTCCTGTGGGGACTGGGCCTCCAGCAAGCATTTGGATTTTATTCCCAGTGTGTGAGGAAACCACCGCAGGGAGTTAGAGTGGGGATGGCATCGTCTGATTTGAATTTTGAGATCATTTTTGCTGCTATATGAAGAAGGAGACCAGGTACGTGCTTGCCTCTCCTCAATGCCCAAGTGCAAGGTGTGAGGTCCTGGATGGAGGCGGGGGAGGAGTGCGGTGGGCACCGGGCAATGAATGACATAGTACTGATGATCATTTAATGGTAGTCCTTGGTCATTAATACTGAATTCATAACACAGTTAAATCTGCTTTTCTTTACTGCTAGTAATGCTATAATGACACCTTCTGGGAACATTATTATGTTTTTTTTCTTCCCTAAAGAAGCATGGTTTAGAAAACACTTTCTACTTTTTAAGACTCTGTATAATTGTCAGAATATTTAACTCTCAATAAAGGAGCAAAATGTTGGGCCTCTGCAGAGGGCACATTCTCAAGGAAGTGTGTATCTCGGTTCAGCCCATTTATTAATTGGGTTTCTAGGGCTTATTCATGTGCTTCTTGTAAGGCTGTATCATCTCATTGTTTCTTATTACAGGACAGATCTGACTACCTCTGCAGGACTCGGTTACCTTGGTGATGACTGGTTTTCTACATCCATATTCTCATTCTATTTCTGACCTGTTCATTTGCAAAACAGGCTCAGAATTTGGTTTCAGTCTATTCTCTTAGACTCTGTAACTGCTGGGCGCACTCAAATTTGTTGCATGAAAACCAGCCCCCGTGCAGTGTAGGTCAGTAACTGATTAAAGAAAAAAACCCTGGCTATTGGCAGTGATGAAGAAATGATATAAATGCTCTGTCAGTTGACATCTTAACTCTCTTGTGGAAAAGAAAACCTGAAATACCAACTTCTTTGCCAAAATTTATTCCCCGCAGGCAGTGTCCCGAATAGCCTGGCAAAGTCAGCGTCTGAGGAGTACTTAAAAGAAAATCACATTTTGGAATGTGCTGCTGAAATTTCCGGCCTCCTGGACAACAACCCCCACGACCAGGCTACCAGGAAACAAACCGAAGGTGTTCTGATGTAAACATGTATTTTTTTTTCTTCAAAATTTTTGTTTTCTGTACTAGCTTTTATTGTTATGATTAATATACCTAACCCACACTTATGAATCCATTTCCCACCTAAGTGGGTTATGAGATGCTGAGCGTTTCTGTCCTCTGGTTCAGTGGTTCTCAGCCAGGGGCAATCTTGCTTGCTGTGGGGCCTTTGACGGTGTTTGCAGACATTTTTGGCCGTCAAAACTGACCGGGCTGCTACTGGCATCTAGTGGGTAGAGGCCAGGGATGTTGCTAAACATTATACATTGCACAAGACAGCCCCATAACAAATTGTCCAGCCTAAAATGTCAATAGCGTGGAGGTCGAGAATAGTGCCCTAGCTTCTTATAGAGATGTATGTACATCCTTATAAAATCACTTTGAAGGTCTTGAATCTACTATTATGAACTGCTCTGCTGTTCTGTATCTTTCTATATAGAATAAAGAGATGTTTATGAGAATTGTTTTTGATAGCACAGTGAATGTAGGCAATGTTTATTATGCCCAGTAAATAACACGCATGTGTTTAATTTTAGATTTGCTGCTGGAAACACTTCTCTTGCAAAAATGAAATTTCAAGAATGCTCAAATATCAGGAGAAGTTGGTTTGGGGAGAAAGACATCTTAGTTGGAGAAGTTATGGAATTTTTAGTGGATTTACTATTTTTTCCACTAAGAGATAGTGAAAGGTAAGTTTTTATGAAATGTTTTTAAAAAAGTAATGTATCTCCCCACTCCACCACCACCACCAAAAAAAAAAAAAAAGCCCCACAAGTGGCAGGGAGGCCTGGGGCCACCCATCAGGGGTGTCTCACTTCTTTGGTTCCAGCCTCGGAGGGACTCACCATGCCCGAGAGTTGTGTCCCCATCAATTTGTCAGGATACTGACCATAACGTGTTTTAGCCCACAAATTGTGCAGAGGTTTTGGCAGTAGGAAAAGTGGTGAGGAGTATGAGGTCACGGTGAGTGTTTTCCAGCATCATTAACATGCCTTGGGAGGAAGATGTCCTTACCTCAGGCCACTGTGCGGGCCTCAGCGCATCGTCTGTGGCACCATGGCCCACTGGTCTGTCTTCTGCAAGACCTAGGCCAGAGCCTGCAGTGTCTCATGCCAGGCTTTCCTGCTACCTCTCCTGGCTGCGGAAGTCCTCTCGCTCTCCTGTGATGTCTGGGGCTGTCCTCCGCTTCCCACGCAGGGCATCGTTAAAGTTACTAGAGATGAAATTATTCATGACACTGGTTACAGAAGAGTAAGGCAGCCTTACTCAGGCCCTTCATGATAGGTGCAGGGCCCACTATAAAGGGGTTTTGCAGAGGGGGAGAGAAATTCGGTCAACTCTGAATACGTGTGTGTGCGCACGCGGCATCTGTGGGTAGAAAATTATTAAGAGGCTACATCAAGGGTAAACAGGGAGCGTGGGGCGAGGGACGGAACCTGGCTAAACTGACTAAGAGGATTCTGCTGAAGGCAGGCCAAGCTGATCAGACACTACCTGGGCATGGAGAAGGAGCATGACTAGATATCGCACAAAGGTCAGATAGCAAGGATGGCTAAACTGAGCAGGATTCTTGCTAAAATTAGACAATGCCGAGATGAATACGGAAGTCCAAAAGTGGAGGGCTAGTTGAGAAAGAGCTCAGCAGAGCCTGAGTAGAGTTTGGTCAAGGAGAGTCTCTTCGTCAGCATCTGCGTTTAAAAGAGGGTGTAGGTATTGCCCTCCAGATCTAATCAGTGTGAGCGTCTGTCAGGTGCGGCCACTTCTCTTGACAGGTTGGCATGGAAGGAGGTTCTTTGTGAGTCCACAGAGAGACATGGACACCTCGCCCTTCCTTTGACCTGGCCTACACCCTTTCATAGCCGATTCAGCTGACCAAATGGCTGGGGACATGCTAAGTTAGACTGGGAAGTTGTGAAGTTTTGGTTTTGTAGCTCCTCTCCCTCCCCTCCCTTGAGCTTTCCACTTTCTTTGAGATAATTTCCCCCAATCTCTCACCAGAAAACCGCCCTCTGCCAGCTTTTGCTCCCAGGAAGCACGTGATGTTGGTAATCTCTAACACTGAAGTGCGGATCGGTGTGGAACTGTTGTCAGTGTTTACCTTCCCAGAGCAGCCCAAATAAGGGAGTACCTGAGGGTAACATTCTTGGTGCCACGCAGTGGTGGCGAGATGGTGGCCTCTGGGGTCCAATTGCCTGGGTTCAAGTTAGTAAAGTGAGAAGCTGGGCGCCTCCTTAACACATTGATATCCCATCCGTTTCCTCAATGGTAAACCAAGAGAGGTAACAGTATCTCCCTCACAGGATGATTGTGAGGACTTAAAGGTCCTGTATGTAAAGCGCTTAGCAGAATGCCTGGCATGTACCAGAAGAGTCAAATTGAGCTGTTAGCATTATTTTGCTACCCAGTGGGTACTTTTTGATGCACTTGATACCACATATACCTCCTTTTTTTTTGCCTCTTAAGACCAGCCCTGTGAGCAGAGAACAGGACATTCTTTAGGAAAGCAAGAGCTTGACTGTGGAACCCTTGCCTTGGAAAAGAGGGATCTAAACATGTAGCGTGCTGACCGAGTCGTCTCTGCTGCCCAGGCTGCCCCACCACAAATCCAGGGCCAGCAGGGCCCGAATCACGGACACTTAATGTTATTGCTGTCCCATAAGGGTGGACTCTGTGTCATATATTTGGATACCTTCTTTCCCAGCCTCGTTGCCAGTGGTCAACCTTCCGGAACAACTGAGAAGCCATTTTCCTTGCCGAAGCTTGTCCTCAGGTGACCTGTCCTCCACACTGGGTAAGACCAGGAGGTGTTTTTTGCTGCATAACTGGACTCATCTCTCAAACACATGTAGACCCTTTGTCCTGGTGGCGAGGGCCGCTCGTGACAGCTCTCCTGCACTACAAACATGATCTGAGGGATCCTGAGGGCCTTGTAGAATGAGGATGGGGAGGGATGGATAACCGAGGTCAAATTTAAAAATCGATAGTAAAAAAAAGGGATAGAGAAGAATGAACAAACTGTCTTAGGAGGAACAGGGGTACGATTTCATGAGATAAATGTCATCTGCTCTTGCTCAGCTTTGCACCCTTTCATCGGACAAGTTTCTTTACTTCCTCACTTTTCATTTACTGTCACTTGTCTTCTAACCCCGCCGACTCCCTTTTGCCCGCACCTGTGGAAGTCATCAGGAACATTCTAGATATGTCTCTGCACTTTGACTTCGTTGGTCCTCACCTGCTCTAGTATTTGACAGTCGGTCCCTTCCTGAAACGATATTCTCCTGGCTTCTGAGGTTACCGCCCCCATGGACAGCCTCTCTGATTATGCCTTCTCGGTTTCTTTCGTAGGTTTCCTCTTTCTCTCCCTGACTCTTGTCCAAAGGTGGCGTTCTCTTGGGTTCTGTTCTTGGACGCGATGCTTGTCTCCATCTTAGCGCCTCAACCTCATCTGCGTTAGGGCTTCTGGCATCATTCTAAAATGATGGCTTCTCATCTCCTCCTCAGACGTGTCATCAGCTGCATGCTGTGTATCCAACTGCCTATCGGACTTCTCCATTTGGGTACTCCAGAGTATTGGGGCAACATTCTGAAGATTGAACACATTTACCCCCCTTTCCTGACAAAACACTGCTTCTCCCATCTCACCCAGTGCAGACAGCGTGGTATCATCTTAATAATAGATCTTAAGGATGTTTATTATCAGTCACTATGCTAAACACACTATACATTTTCTCATTTAATCCTCACAACGGCTCTCTTATCCTCATTTTGAACATGAGAAAACTGAGGTTTAAGAGATTAGGATGCTTGCCCAGCTTCGAAGTGGTAGAGCCAGGATGAGCACATGGGAAGTCTGATTGCAGAGCCTCTGTGCCTAACTACGGTGTCACTAGCCAGCCTGCCCGACGTTAACACTCAGGCTCCTAACCATGTCAGTCTACTGCGCGTGTAGATGCCCCAGTGCTGCCAGCATCAGGACCACGACACTCACTGTGACACCACACCTCAGCAGGTCTCCTTTCATGTCATCCTCCTTCCTCTGGGTCAACCGGTCTCCCTGCCTATACCCTCACCTGCTTTAGTTTACCCTCCACATATCCATATCCTGGCGAATTTTCTAAAATGCAAATAAGATCACATCATTCTGGTAACGAACACTCCAGTATTAAATCCCCAAACCCTTAGGTTTGAATTCATACCCTTCACGAGTGGCTGGTCCTTGGCTTCACTCTCCAGTCTCTCCTCCCAGCTCAGGAAATTCTCTAAGGGGAGAGATTAGTCTGACTCATCTTTGCATCGCAATCCTAGTGTCAGTGTTTAGTGAATGTTTGTTGAATGAATGAATGACTGCAATGCTTTTTCAATGCAAAACTTTGAATTTCTCTTTTCCAGAATCCAAAGGAAGCAAGCAACTGAGTATTATAAATGAGCGATAATAGTAAAGGAAATGCAAGCAGTCTGGCCAGCTCTTCACTTGTCAGAAAGCAGCTGAGCATCAGCCTAAGCGATACCTCGTGTAAATTATGCAGTTGCTCATATCTAATTCTATTAGAAGCAGGTGACTTTTTCCATTCTTTTGCTTGCATACTTTGCTTATTTTAAAAATGTCTTCATTTTTGAAGCAAGCAACTCCTGTTCCACATACTTTTCAACTTTTTTTTTTTTGCTACCTATTTACCTACCCTCATCAGGAAAATGTCTTAGTCTGTTTGGGCTGCTATAACAGAATGCCATAGACTGGGCGACTTAAACAGACATTTATTTCTCATAGTTCCAGAGGCTGGCAAGCCCAAGACCAAGGCACCAGCAGGTTCAGTGTCAGGTGAGGGCCATTTCTTGGTTCATAGATGGCTGTTTTCTTACTATGTCCTCACCTGGTGAAAAGAAGGGCCTGAGAGCTCTCTGGGGTCACTTTTATATGGGCACTAATCCCATCCATGAGGGCCCCACCCTCACGACCTAATCACCTCTCCAAGGCCCCACTTCCTAATATAGTCACCTCGGGGCTTAGGCTTTCAGCATGAGGCTTTTAGTGGGGGACACAAACATTCCGTCCACAACAGAAAGTAATCTTTGAAAAGTCTTTTCCATCCCATTCTTCCTCCTTTTGCGGTAAAGCACCATGGCCAGCCATACCGCTCTCTTGTCAGTGTGGACTCCCTTCTTTCTTCCAGTTCTGTTTTAAGACGCCGTTTGTACAGCAATAGCCTTTTTATACTTACACCTGTGACCCTAAAGTAACACATGACTGACCGGAAATGACAAAATGGCTCGTCGCGTTGGACCCACCTTTGATTTCACTTAGAGAACGTAGGACTCGGAGCCTCAGACCTGGCCCAGAGATTTGAAGGCACTCTCTGATCAAAGATAAAAATTAAAAACTTAAAATGAAATTAAAGTTAAAAATCGAAATTAAGAATGTGGCCTTAAATCTTACTAGGAGGCGAGGTTGGGCCCGTTCACTCCTCTCCCACCTGTTGCTTCTGCCATCGCTGTCATTATCCCTTCACGGGAGGTGTCTCCAGTCTTCCTCTGCATTTCTTCCACCAGAGCCTTAAAATCACTCCCTGCGGTTTACAGCGAATGTTCGGTTTCTTCTTCACTGGTACTAACTCAGTTAGGTGGAATTTATTTTAAGAGCAAGGGCTTCTGGCGTCACTCTTGAAGAACTCCTCAGAGGCCAGATGAGAGGTGAGGCCGACTCAGGCTCTGCTGTTGCCAGGGACAGGGCGGCCGGACCTGATCTTTTACTGCCTCAGTACTTATTTGGCCCAGTAATAGTGGCTGCTCAGTGAGTTCTGTCGTTTGCCCGGAATGGTGCTGCCAACTCGGGAATTGAGGAGAATGGAGAACTGAATTGGAGGCTACAAATAATGCTGGGACAGCAAGCTGGAGACAGGCCGCAGCTGCAGGGTGAGGCGGGGGTACTCAGGGCTGTGAGACCCACAGGGCGGTGCATCTCAACCTTTGTGCCTCCGATGAGTGGGTTACTGGTGTGACAAATAGAGACGTGTCAGCCCTTGCGTGGCTTCATTTATTCTTCTTGTAGCCTATATGAGAAATCTCATTTTCTATAAGAGCAGTGACTATACTATTGGGGCTCCTGAAACAGGATGCAATCTACTTCAGAACAAAAGTCTGGAGAAACTTTAGATTGTCTTGACTAGGAGACAGGGAACACTACTGTCATTTAGTGGGTCGAGGCCTGGGATGCTGCTCAACATCTTACAATGTCCACGACAGCCCCCACAACAAAAAATTATCCAGCCCAAAATGTCAATAGTGCTGAGATTGAGAAAGCCTGACCTAAACCTACCATCTTCCCCAGCATGTATATTTGTCATTCATTTTACAGTAAAACATGATTGATTTTAGCCTCGTCATTTGCTGAGGGAGGAAAAAGGCTTAAAATATTTGCTACATGCAGGGAAAGAATACTTTCTGTCTATCGATTAAGGAGTTTGTGTGTATGTATGTGTGTGTACATTTTTTTTCCCAGTAAGGGTTTCCAGGCTGAGAGCATGAAGGATTTGTTTACAACCAGAAAACAAGTGAAAATCTAGAGGAAATTAATGAAAAGGGAACTAGTATATCTAATCTGCTTGCTTTGTATAGGATTTTGTGTGGTTTTGGTGTCTGCTCTATGATGGAAGAATAATACACTTATTTCCTTTCAGATAAGAAGGCATCGGTAATCACAATTTCAGTGTATTCGTGACTTCTTAAATAAGTCTCTACAATACGTTTTGATTTTGCAATCGGTTTTCCATGTGGTTACGATCAAGAACTTTTCTGTAAGGAGCCCATTCTTGCCACCATTTTATTGTTTTTATCTTCTGCTGTTGATTGAAGTTGATCATTTAACATAAGGCCCACTTCTGGCTCACAGGAATATTGTAGATGGTTAGTTCTGCTGGCAGTGTGGGATTCTTGTACTTTTCTTTCAATCTGTGACAGTGAAATTAGACCAGAATCTTCAGTACTGAGGATGACAGTATTGGGAGGAAAAGTAGAGTGTTTATAGAAACTTTTGAATCAAGTTGTCCTTCAATATGTAAGAAATATTTTTAGTTTTCCTGTGTAGAGGAGGAAAGCTTTTCCTCGACCCTCTTAAGGTCCCAGGCTGGGACTGAAATTAAATGGAAAAGACAGAGACTGCCACCCTCGTTCCACTGGGCCCTGAGGACAGAAATCTGGGAGGCTGACTTTGGTAGGAAGTTCAGCCTTCTGCAGCTTTTGTCAGAGGATCTCCTAATCACAGACCAAGCAAGGTGTCTCAGTGATGGAAACCCACCTTCGTCACCCAAACATTTTTCCTCTACCCTGCCTAGGTTCTCCCACTGCGGCCCTGTAAAATTAGACTGACAGAAGACAGATTAACGAGAGAAAGTCAAATAGAAGTTTCTTAACATCTGCATCACCCTTACACATGGGAGCACTCAGTAGTGGCTAACCCAAAGTTGTGGTTAGAATGTGGGGTCTGTATCCCTAACTTAGCAGGAGAAAGGGGTGAGGAGAAAGGGCACTAAAGGAGAAGCAAGGGACTTTTTTGAACGATAAATGGGCCCTTAGAATGGACATCCAACATCTGTCTGGGGTGTGGTGCTAGCTTCTTGTGTCCTGAAAGAGAAGATCCAAGTTTCTCTTGGAGGTGGGGTTTTATGCTGGCACTTGAGTCCTTTTGGGGGGGGCTCTGATTTTAGGTACATAGAGATTTCAGGAACTCAAATGCCTCCAGCTCATAATTTATATGTCAAAGTGGCATACCTTGGGATAGCCTACCCAGATCCTCTTTACCTACCTTTAATGGAAAATGTCTATCTAAATGGAGTGTGCTTTCAACTGTTACGGTTTTAGATTCTTCTGAGTAGACTTCATAAAATAAGTGAGCCAGAGACCCATATGGTTGGGTCTCTTCACCATTAGGTATTTTTAAAGAAGGCTTAGGCCCTTTGTCGTAAAAGTGTGTTGGAACATTAGTCATCAAAGTATGCCTCTTTAAAGTCCATACTATGCATTTTTTTTTTTTTTTTTTTGCATCGAGGATAAAGAAGACCTGTGGTATACTGACAATTACACTGCACTTATTCGAGTGTTGAAGTGCTTTATATATCATAATGCACGATGGAGTTGTGAGGATGTATTATCTTCCCTGACTAGTTTGTAGATCTTGGGGGATTTGGGGAAATCATTTGCCTTATAAAGATAAACAAACCTCCTACCACCCCCACCTTGGAGAACTCAGTGGGAACCTGCCTCTGTGAATGGCAGCTCAATTGTAAGTCATTGCTGACCTGTGCTTGGTGACTTTGGTTTGGAATCTCACGTACGGAACTACTATTTGTTTCCTTTGTCTGTAGCTCGTGCCCCTTGTGGGGACAGTTCCTTCGGTGCTTTGCAGGGAGCTGCTTATCACTGTGAAGTGGTTCCCTATGTTCCCCAATACAAATTTTATGAATGCCATGTGGCCTGTATTTCATCCTAAGTTCTAAATTTGGCGACAATGTCTTGGTCTTTTCTGGATACAGTAACAGAGAAAGACAAAAATAGATGGAAACAGGTTCCTTGTGCTTGAAGGACCATCCTAAGTGTTCTAGGGGATACAAAAACAAAAGATGACGACTCCTGCCTTCAAAAGATGATGACTCCTGCCTTATTTTGTTAGGAGGCAAAACAAACCTATGATAACAAATATGACACATGAACAGTTTAAAGTATAGCTTGGTTGGAGGTGACTGAACTGGAGTTTAATTTTAACTCTGCCATAATCAGCCATTTGACCTTTGGCAAATCACAACTGTTACTCATTCAAGGTTCATGCGTGCAATGCTTCAAAAGGTCGATATTCAAAATGTCAAGGTTCGGAATAAGGTAAGGTTTATTGATCGAGAAGGCACTAGCTTGAGAAAATGGGGGCCTTAACGCTTGTGCAAATCCATCTTAAGAGAGCCCCAAATTCAGTCAATCATCTTTTATGTCAAGAGGAGGGAGGAGGAGTGGGGCAAGGGGTGGGTGGGTGAGGACAGTAGACAGCTAGGTGCTAGCAGGGATTCAAGGAAGAGTGCAAAATCTCCAAATCTCTTTGTTCCTGGTTGGTCTGTGGACCCCCGCTGGTCTGAGTCTGGTCTCGAGGCTCCTGTAAATCTTTGAGAAGCAGTCATTGTTTTGTACATATTTCCCCACCTCTTCAGGAGAGGCGTCTTCTGACAAGGGGGCTGTTTTTGCAAGATGCTCAGACAATATCTATAGCAGGATCTATTAGCCTGAAGGCCATGGGAGAAATGCAGGCTAGAGTTTGTGATAGAATCAGAGGGGAAGGGAGGGGAGAGAAGGGAGCAGGGGAGGGCGAGGGATCAGGAGCGCATTTCATTCTGTTATACAACCTCTCTGGCCCAGGTCAGTCTCTGGGCCCATCTGTAAAATAAGGGTGTCCAGTTTTGGGGGGCCTTCTGCAGAGTTAATACTCTATGCTTAGATATAAAGGAAGATAATAACCAGTAGCGGGAGGATTTTCAGGGAAAGTCTCTTGGGAGGACCCCTTAAGGAAGTGGAGGATGTCAGTTGGCAGAGAAGGGACACTTCTATGCCAAACAAAGGTAGGAGTAAACAAAGATGTGGCAGGGACCCCTCGGGAGCTGGCGCGAAGGGCTATGAGGAAGGGTGGGACAGGAGGTAAAGAAGCAGGAAATTGTGGCAGTGTGCCAATCCGAAGGCAGTCCTGCCTGCGGGCAAGTGGAGATTTAAGGCCGAAGAAGGCTTGGAGGCCATGTTCCTCTCGTGGGCTTGTTCTATTTAGGAGGTTGTTTTGGAAACTCTTTGAAGTTACTTAGAGCCCATCAAGGCTTCCTATAATCTGTCCACAAGTTCAGAGTGAGGCAAATGCCTATATAAATTAACCCTGACCCTCCTTATCTCTTTATTCTCTATCCCCTCAGCTATATTTTTCTTCATAGTGCTTAGTAATACCTAAAATTATATATTTATTTGTTTCTTAGGTGTTTTTTCTTTTAAATCTGCCTCCCTTGCTAAAAAGAAGGGACTTGATCTGTTTTCACCATTGTATACCCAGATCTTAGAACAGTGAATAGTGGGTGCTCAATAAACATTTGCCAAGTGAACGAACGTAAGACGAAGGTACCTTTGCTAATTCAGATTTAGCTTTCCACTTAAAAAAAGCAAATATTGATGATTAAGTGTGTTTTAATGTCACTTACTTATATTATCATAATTCATTCAATCATTCATTCATTCAAGATATATTTAGTTCACCTTAAAGTAGCAAAAACAGATTTTATTCAGGACTGTTGTAACATGGGAAGAGATAGTATAGAACTGGGCTCATTTCTGAATACAGCAGGGGAAAGTTGGAATTTATAGCCAAGGAGAAGGGTGGGGGGCAATGGAAGGAAAATTATTAAGATGTACCATCAAGGATAACGGGATTCTGGCTAAATGGACCTAACAGGATTCTCGCTGAAGGCAGGCTAGGGTGATCAGACACCACCTGGGGGTGGAGGACGAGGAAGACAACTAGCTGCCTGGTGAGGATCAGATAGGATGGCTAAACTGACTTAGCAGGATTCTTGCTAAAATTAGACAATGCAGAGATGAATACGGAAGTCCACAAGAGGAGGCCTAGTTGAGAAAGAGCTTAGAAGAGTCTGAGTAGAGTTTGGTCAGTGAGAGACTCTTTGCCAGGTGACAAACTCTGTTTTAGTTCCTGGGGATATCGCAGTGAACACAGGCCAGATAGGGACCAACACTGCCTTCATTGAGCTCATACTGAGGCAGATGGCTGTCAGACAACTAAATACAAGCTGTTTAGCTGCAATTGTAGAAAGCGCTACTCTGGAGCTGGTGGTTTGGAAACTAAATACATAGTAGCTCAACTGCAGTCGTGGAGAGTGTTATCATGGCAAAGTACAAGCACTAACAGGGGACCTTGATCTGTGAGGTGGAGGGGCACGCATGGGGGATGCTTCTCAGGAACTGATGTGGAAAATGAATCTGGAAGATGAGGAGCTACTCGCTAAGTAAAGTGGGGAGAGGGACAGGAGTCATCCAGGCAGTAGGAACAGAATGTATGAAGCTGGGGGGAGCTAAAAAGGCCAGTGTGGCTGGAGCGCAGAGACCAGTGCTGGGGAGAGGGTGCATGGGGAGGGTGTCAGAAAGGTGCTGGGCCAGTCATAGGCTCCTAGGCCCACTCAGGGACTTGGGATGTTATCATAAGAGCAACTGAAACCCAAAGCAGAGGGGGTGTTAGGAACTTAGAGTCATTTGTTTATCTAGCGTAGTGTTGGGGAGGAGGCAACCTTCCAGCTCTTTCAACTGGTCTAGTAATTAAATCTACATGAAACAGATTAACAAGAGAAAAATAACCAAATTTCATTACATATGTGTATATGGGAACCCCACATACTTGAGAGAGTCAGAGGCAGAGTTAAAGTGTATATGGCATTCTGAGCTAAGGATGAGTGAAGTAAGATGTCTTGGGGCATCAGAGGGTAGGAAGGTCATTGCAGGATGATATGAACAGATGTTCAGTAATTAGAAGTTTGCCCTGCCATACAGATAAGTCAAAAGGTTATCGCTGATCACTTCTCATTATGGGTAAGGCCCCTAATTTAAATTCTTCTAGGTAGTTAAGGGGGGTACAGAACTTTCTCTGAAGCCTGAAGAGTCTCAGTTGCCTTTAGCTTAAAATAATCTGCATACCACAGAGGCATATCTTGGGGTGACTCATTCTAAACCCCTGCAGTAGTCATCACAAGCAGATTTCTAATACAATACGTTAAATATGTTAAAGATTCCATCAACATATTATGAATCCAGAGTCACTTTTTAAATTTCTTTCCAATGTGAGTATTTTGACCTCGCAAACAGACTCTGAACAGGGGCCTTGTGATTTTTCTTCATATCTTCAAAGCATCAGAAACGTGCTAATGGTGTGGAAGTACTCTGTCAGTGCAGGAAATGTGGGGAAGTGGACTAACAGGGTCTTTCTGGGTATTTGCACAACTTGGGTATTCAAGAGAAGCCGTTGGCTGTGCTCCAGGCTAACAACATTGAAAGAAATGATTTAACTTGTACTTTAACTTATTGAAAACAAGAATCTTTAGTTGACTTTTCAGATTTCAGCTTGGATTGTAGATTAATGATAATAATTGCTAGTTTGAAAGTCTTAGCACTTTCCTTCATCTTGTATTATTATATTCGATCAGCACGTAGAACACAGTGTAATCCTCCAAGGGGTGTGAAGATAATGGGCTTCCAGCGATGATAATTCAGATTTTAATTATACTCATAACATTTTAATGCATGAGATTATAGTAAGCACATATTAAAATGACAGATTTATGAGAGGGTGATAAATCCTGTCTTTCTTCTGATCACAGTTTCGTGAGACACTTGCTCAAAAATGAAATCTTTTCCTGTTGCAGAAGTCCTTTCAGCTCATCTCATCTCAACTCTGATCCAGTTTCCAGAACAAACCTAATAAAACTGTTAATTCCAGAGATTACGGTACTAATCCTGACTCTAACAGGGTTGTGTGTGTGTGTGTGTGTGAGTGTGTGTGTGAGTGTGTGTGTGTGTGAGATTTATATTTCAAGCTACCTCTGACACAGAGCAATCTCATTATTCTCATTCTCTGATAAGTGGTTTATATCTGCCATTTCAATGGGAGAAAAAAACCCCAGAAATGTGGTTTTTCATGTTCCATTATGTCAAACTGGGTGTTCTGTACTGACTTGTTTATTTTGGATGAAGTGTGATAGATGAACATTATGTGACTTCCCTCTCCCTGGAGTTCTTTTTGAAAAGAAATGCCAACTATATCAGTCAAATGTAGAAGGAAGAACTTAAACAACAGCTCCAGAGGGTGATTTTCAGTAGGGCGAGTCAGTCTTTTTCTCCTCATTTGATTTAAAACGCTTGGCTCAGCCAAAACTCTCTTCTCTACGGCAGGCAGTAAGTCCCTTAATCCAAAAAGTCAGGTAAGTGATATAGACAAAATTTGCATTTTAATTTTAACTTTAACATATAAATGCAATTCTTTCCCTCAAATTTTAAATTTAGGATCAAAGTCTTTTTATTTATTTATTTATTTATTATTATTTTTTTAATGAGTCCTCTGATTGGTATTAGATGTCTCTTTCTCAAAATGCATCGTTCACAATTTCTAGTTTTGGCTTCTGTAGGGTGAGAACTTGGATAATTGTGGTGCAGTATGTGCAGCATCTTTGTAGATTGCTACCTTTGGCCTCCCTCAACCTTTTACAGTTGTCTTGCCCTCTCGTAATTTAAAGGAATTTCAAAGCATTCAGCCTATTTTCATAAAAAACAACTCTCTTTCATTTTACACTTATATCTTATTAGTTTGTACTATACTTAATTCAATTACCAAAATTAGACTAACAAACCCGATCGACTCTTGGTCACACTGGAACTCAATAGTGAGGAACAGAAGTTTGCCAGCACAGTAGAGATGTACCTACCTGCTTAGCTGCAGGCATTGTGTGCCCTGGGTATCAGGCAGTATGTGCTGTAGAGGAAACAGAGGGCCCTGGTTAATCCAGCAATCCAGTTTATGTCTGTTAACAGAGCTTCCTTTTCACTTGTGTGGGTTTAATAGTTTTTAACAGGTTATAAATTTGTAAACGCTCTTGGTTGCAGGAATGTGTCAAAAAGCCCTCATAAATGGATAAAATCTTTAAACCTGGAGGGGGACTCTAGAGATCCCTCAGCTAATTTTAAAGCTGAAGAAATAGCAGATATGTCCTATGACCTACCCCAGTGCAGTTGATGGGAGAATCTTAGGAATTGGTTATTAGAATCATTGAGTCTCAGAAAGACCAAGGGACATCCCCAACCTTGAAGGTAGTAAGTAGTAGACTTAGGACTTAGAACCCAGTCCTCTGACCTAAATCCCATGCTCGTTCTACTGTTTGTGGTCTTGTTGGGAAGATAAGTGCATAAGAGATAATTGCAGTCCAATATGATCTGTACTGTGACAGACATTACTAGAGGCTCTGGGGAAGCACATACGAGAGGCAACAAGGAAGACTTTCCAGAGAAAGCGACTTGGCTGTGAGTCCTGACAGGTGTTTGCCTGGTGAAGGAGGTGAGGAAAAGCATTTCAAGCAAGAAGGATCAGCGCAAGTAAAGGCAAGGGAGGGTGAATTAGGGTGGTTTCTTTTTCCAGAGAAAATAGCAAAGATACCACTTTACTTATAAAGTATTGAAAAAGAAAGGAGGAGGGGCTAGGAAAATTTAGCATTTCAAATCTGAGAATGGATTTTCAAGGAAGTTAGTGGGACCTTCCCACCTATTCCCACCCCCAGTTCACACTCTGTTGGAAGTAATGTGGATATGGCTCTGTCAAGAAATACAAAACAGATGGTTCTTTTCTAGATGTACTTTTTGGGAATATTTCCTAAGGAACCACTGTGACAGGGAGAATAGTGTTCTCTTTTCCCACTTCTAGAAGTTATGGTCCTTGGATCCTGGGGACCTGGATTTGAATCCCATTTCTGCTCTTTTCTGGGTTCGTGGATATAACTTCTCTGAGTCTTGATTTTCTTACTGGCCAAAGGAGATCATAATGTCTGCCTATGGGGTTATTCCGAAGATTTAATGAGATAATGTATGCAAAACAACCAACAGAGTAAACAGTGAAATGTTAGATGCCTTCCCCATCCAGAATGAAGATTCGAAGTGGGAGGAGGGTAAGTGACCTCTCTCCAATTTAAGTGAACCCATCCTGGTCTGTCTTTCTTCCCTGGGTTGGGAGGACTAACCAGGCTGGATAGTGCCTCCAAGCCGGTACCGATCCAGAGGGAGGATGGGGTGGAGCGGGGTTGGGCCCGAGGCAAGGATGTTCTTTCCTGGCTGCTACTGTGCTTGTGCCAGAAAGAATAATCAGATTGTGTCCAAGAAAATTCTGAAGTCAAAGCTGGAAGTATAGGTCCAGCTGTAAGTGTGGGCCATGAAGGTAAAAGGCCCCAGGAGCCAACGTGTGTGACATGAGAAAGAGTCCATGGAGCATGAGCCTGACACAGTGCGTGTGCCAAGGGCACCACTATGTGACAGTCTCAATCCTGCAGCAAGTCAGATCCTCTTATGAGCAGTCTGTGGGATCTGCTTATTCCCATCCAGAGGATCTCTGAGAATGAGTTTTTGCTCAGCTACCACATGAAACATTCTGGTTCTGTTTTTTTCCACTTCACTTGTAAAGGCCAATTAAGGCCAATGCAGCATGACCATCCTGAGCGGGGTAATTCACAGGTGCATTCTGTTGAGCTAGATTGGGACAATTGGCAACATCATAGGGAGTCATGAAAATAAGTAAAAACAAAAAAACACAGATTGTTAAGCAGAGACAACGGCTGAAATGATCAGATTTCCAGCAGAAGCTGTGGGCAAGATATGACTTAGGCTATGACCCATGAAGCAGAGCTGCAGAGAGAGAAGATCTCTGCAAATAGAAGCCACAGCTTATACTCAAAAGGACAATCCAGTTGGGGGAAGAGGCAGCCTAGTGCAGCAGTCAAGGGCAGGGGCTTGGGGATGAGGCGGACCTGGGATTGCTCTACCACAAACTGGAGCAAGTTTCAGTTTTTCTCATCTTTAAAAGATTTGAACATACACTAAAAATTCTCTGGATGGACACATGTAGGAGAAGACTGCGCAGATGGGGACCGAGATGGGATTTTTCACTTTATACGTTTTCATTTTTGAACCATGTGCATATATGCCCTTTTAAAAAGAGTAAATGAAAACAAAAAGACAAGTGATTATAGTTTATACCTTATAGGATTATACAGGCCTGATGGATGGTAATTACATAAATTTGCTGTTATCATTATTATAAATACAGGGATGCTGGCTGGGTCATCTCTCAGTGTTTTTTTGCCCTTAAATACCCAGAAGTCTCTATCACATATCCAAATGGATGCCCTATATGAACTGGCCTTGCATTACGCATATTATCAATGGTACAGATTCAGCCTCTTAAAAGCAGTCTTGTAAATGGATAAAATGAATAAATTAGTACCACTTGCAAATTAGATTGTAACATGTATTTCTTTCTTTCTTTCTTTTTTTTTTTTACTTTTAACACATTATAGGAAATTATGTTAAATGATTGGCAATGGCAACTGGCAAAGATCCAGCAGGTCTGTTATTGATATATAACATATATAACCTTCACCTATATTCACCAGTTGTTAACATTTTTGCCACATTTGCATTCTCTCTGTCTTTCATACACATACAGACACATACATAGTTTTTTTATGAACCATTTGAAAGTTGTAAAGGTGACACTTTTATTTCTAAATACTTCAACATGTGTCTTCTGAGTACAAGCACATCCTTCCATATAATCGCAATACAATGATCAAACTCAGGAAGTTTATCCATCACTTAAGACAATTGTCTAATGTATAGTCCATATTCAGTGTTCCCAAGTGTCCTAGCTGTTTACTTTTTGATTCAGAATCCTATGTAAGATCTTCCTTTGCATTTGGCTAGAGCATTCAAGGAGGCTTGTTTTGTCTTTCATGACACTGGCATTTTGAAGAGTCTAAGTCAGATTCTGCCCTACCCTCCTTGTCCCAGTGTCCTTTAGTTTCTATCTTTCTGACTGTTTCCACATAACTAGACTCAAGTTAAATGTTTTTGGCAGGAACACTATAATAAATAATGTTCCAGTGCCACCTTTTATAATATTTTTCCCCCTTTTAAGTGTGTGAAGTCAGGAGTAATTGTTCAAAATTCTAATATTCTTATTTTCAGATATCCAGCAGGTCAGTTATTGATAAGTGACTCTTGTCATCACATCATAATTGAGGCACTGGGCTGTTTGTGCAGATCACTTGATTTAAGGGTGACCTACCTGGGGTCTCTCCTTCATCAAACCATGGATTCCTGCAGTGAGTTCCTCTTCTGTCTTACAAAGAAATATACTCTGGTTATTCATGTTCTGTGTATGACCTCTTGACAGTTGTTGATCTTTTGCAGCCTTCTGAGGGAAATTGAGCAGATCTGGAGTAGGAGATGTTGGCCTCAAGGAGGGAGCCAGCAATATTCTGAGGATTCTAGGAATGGCACCTCACTATGGGAGCACTTGCTGAAATTGAACTACCACAGTGCCCAGAGTTCTAATACAGTGAGTTCTGCAATGTGCACGAATGCAGATAAGCTACAGAGGGCTAAAAGCGTGGACTTGGCATCTTACACAATTTCAGATAAATCAAAAGGTGCAGAAAAGGGAAAAAGATTTTGAGACCCATTACTTCCATTTCTGCTGAGGAAAAGACCCAACAGAAGACACAAAATAATATTGAAATGTAGAATGGCCCAAAAAAAGAAGCATCGGAGAGAAAAAAAGATCATTGCTTTTAGATTATTTCTGTAGGTAAAATGTATGGTGTAGTAAAGTTTTCACAGTTAAGGATTTTTGTCAGCTGAAGTTGAGAGTGGAAAAGACCAAATTACCAGCATCCCCTGCTATGGCCTCTTAGCACAAATAATCCCTGCGAATCCATATCTGAGCTCATCTCAGAAAGGTAGCTTTTTCATAGCCTAGATTATAGTTCAATTCCTCAGAAGTATTTTTTTTTTTTTCAGAGATCTCAGTTTGAGAGAAAAATCGTCAAAGACCTCAAGTGATGCTAATAAAGAATAAAAATTATCATGGGTTCTTTCATGTCTGTAATTTTTTTCTACTTGTCTTTAGAACTCTTTGATGAGATATTTTCTTTTATAACTCCTAGGAGTGATGTTAATCAAGGTCTAGGGATTTGATTTTTTAGCCCCTTAAAATATTATAACACATTTTGCTAAGAATAATTTTTAGTGATTCACACTTCTATGGTAGGTATATGAATGTTGATCTCACAGGGTTCCATATCTAAAAAGTATACTGAAGCAATGTAATAAAGTTCTACTTGTGTTACTTTTATATTGCTATAGTTTATCTATTTTGAATTTATGAATTAATTCTCCATGTAAATGAAATTGACAATTGCTACTACCGAAAATTTAAAAATAAAACACAAATAAGAAAAGGTATAAGTTGGAATAAATTGAAACCATAAAGTTTAAAGTACCAGAATCCATGGACTTGATAGCATATATGTTTTAAACATTTTAATTGCCTCTCATTTTATCAATGATTTGTAAGATACTGCCCATTAACTCCTCAGGATTACTTAATGGCTACCTTCTTCCTTATATTCTAACTAAATTTTATCTAGTCTGTTAGGAAGCCAAATGAAAGAATGGGCTCAGCTATATGACCTTAGGAAAGTTATTTCCTTTCTCTTAGACTCATGTGTTACTTACCAAATGGGAGAAGTTTTTTTTTAAATAAAATTAAAAAAAATTTTTTCACTTACAATTGACATTCGACATTATTAGTTTCAGGTGTACATCATAGTGTTTTGACATATAACTTACAAAGTAATTCCTCCCATAAGTTTTAGTACCCAGCTGACACATACATAGAGTTATTACAATATTATTGACTATATTCCCTAAACTGTACATCCCTGTGACTATTTCATAACTGCCAATTTGTACTTAATCCTTTCACCCTTTTCACTCAGCCTCCCAAACCCCCTTCTATCTGGCAACCATCAGTTTCTAAAGATGGGAGAAATTATGCACCCACTTTTTAGGATTACTGAGAGGATCACATAAGATAATGCCCACAGCACGTTCTTTGATACAGGTAGTTATTAGCTGTCACTATTTAACCCAGAGGCTTCGTTTTTTCATGAAACATCTCCTGACCACACCCCTCCAGCCCACAACTTAAGCCTACACTAATGCTCTGTTATTCGTCTTAAATCGTGCCCCACCTATTGTACATATGGCGGTATGGCCTCCCAGGCAAAGTGCCAGCCTTAAGAATTATTCCCCATGCTCCACCTAGCGCCCTGCTGGACAGTAACCACAGTAACCAACAGCTTGGGAAGTCCTCGCAGTTCAGTGATTCTCAGCCGGGGCCTGGGTGGGCTGCGTCAGTCTTTCCTGCTGGAGCCGATTCTGCCCCAGTCGCGTGGTGGGGATTACCGTTTACTTGGCTTTGGTAGAACCACAATGCACAGAACAGGTGCAGCCTAACAGGTCTGAGAGAAGACAGGTGCACTGAGCCTTTGAATGTGGGCAGGAGTTGGGTAGCCAGGAGCAGGAGCTGGTAGCGGTGTCTGGCGTGCTTCCTTAGCGAGCCAGAAATCTCGGGAGGGGCACTGGCCTTCTAGGCTGTGTAGTGAACGGTTGAGGGGGGGGGTGCCCTTCAAACACATCAGCCCACGTGTGAAGCGTCGGCTCAACTGCCCCCTCACGGGCTGCACTGAAAGGATCCAAGCTGGATTCGTCCCAGACCCGCTCCCGCGATCCACGGAGATCCAGAATTCAGAGGTCATTAATGTCGAGAGTTCATCCCCTAAAGCCAGGGCCTGAAGCACTGTCAGCGCAGCCAGGATGAGGGGACAGTCACAGACCGCGGGAGGAAGAGGCTGCAGAGTTCGGCGGGTGGGGTGGTGCTAAGGTCACGTTTAGTGGCCCAGGGGCGGTAACGAGTCATCCCCTTCCATGTGGCCTCCTCCTGATCTGGCGTTCGCCCAACCGCTCGGCCACCTAGGAAAGCCGCAGGTCAAGAAGTGCCTGCTTTCAACACGGCTCTTGGCCCTTGCCGCCCCACCCTTGCCTCCCAGGCCACGCGCCTGCTCGACCAGGCCCCACCCATCCCGCACACGACCCCGCCCCGCACAGGCCCCGCCCCAGCTGGGCCAGTCCCCGCCCACGCTAAGCCCCGCCCCGCCTAGGCCCCGCCCCCGCGGCCGCCGAAGAGGTGGGCCGCGCCGCCACGTGCTCCGACGCAGGGAGCCGCCCGCCGGCTGCGCTCAGCCGGGGCAGAGCTTCGGCCCTTAGGCGCCACTCGCAGCTGGGCGGCGGAAAGCATGGCCACGGCGGCGGTGGTGGTGACCCGTGGGGCCTGCGCATGGGCGGCAGCAGCGGCTCTGCGGGGCGGTTGCGGGACTGCGGCCCGGGGGCGGCCGGGCGCGGGCCCCGCTCGACCCTTGTGCACAGCACCTGGGACCGCCCCGAGCATGAAGCGCTACCTGTGGGAGCGCTACCGGGAGGCGAAGCGGAGCACGGACGGTGAGTGCGGCGGCACTCCCCCGAATTCCTTGTACCTGGGGAGGGGCCCTTCCCGCCTGTCTGGGGCGCCAGGTACCCTCCCACGCGGTCAGCCTCTCCGACCCGCGCGGGTCCAGCTGCTGACCTCTAAGGGACCCCAATTCTGACCCGCGGTCGCCCCCAGCCGTATCCACGGGCAGCATCGCCTCTGCAGTGCGATTCGGGGAAACGCGGAAAAATGCGCCTCCAGAAACTTTACAACTCTTGCCTTTCTCCTGCTGGGAAAGCTGTTTTATAAATTCTTGGGATTTTTTTTTTTAACCAGAAATCTGCATCCAAAGCGCTTGGTGTTGTTCCCGAGATTCTACCTATGTTGCTCGGGAGACGTCACCCCCACGCACCGTTAGGTGTTTTTATTAACAGTAATAATAGTAGCAGTCGGAATCCGGCAGGCGGCGGATTACTCTGGAGCGGGGTTGCTGGGCAGGTGGCAGTGTCCGGCGGCTAATCTATTTTCTTTGTTTTAGAGTAGGATTTGCTGTGCTTGAAATAGGAGGGGGTCCAGACTGGGAGTGTCCTGGGCTGTCTGCCAACCTCAGTGAGGAGGGGATTCCAGGGAGTGACTATGTTGTGTCCAGGTGTATATAAAATTAGCTTGGTTGTTAGGGGAATAGGGAGAGACGGAAAGAGGACCGAGTAAATACCAGTGCCAGGCACATAGATTGTCTCCATGAATTCATCCCATACCTACCAGGGAGGTGCCACATCCCCTTCCTATATATGGGAAAGGTGAGATTCAAGTTTAAGGAACCTGGCCAGGGTCACACCTTTACTCGGATCTGTTTTAGCCCCCTAAGCCACTGCGCTCTTATTTCCTGTGCTCCCCTGCCTTCCAGAAGCCGCTGACCATTTGGAAACTGGTGTAAAGGGCCATTGGTGCTGCTGCTTCCGTGTAAGATTTAGAGTCGAAAATTTTAAATTGATTTTTTTTTATTGGTTGATGGTAGTGGAGGTGGCCCATAAAGATAGGGAGAAACTATTTGGTGGGAGAGAACATTTCGTAGGATCACATTTTCCATCTTTTGGCCAGAAGTCAGTTTAATGAAAGAAGGCAATTGGGCTTATTTTCTGAGGGCATTCAAAGTGGCTAGCAATGCAGAATGCTATGAAGAAGGGCTTATTTTTCTTAGTTTTCCTTTGTTCAGAGTTAATTTTGCTTTGGTTTTTCAAATGGTTGTGTGGTATGGTGGAAAGAAGACTGGCTTTGGAGACATTGGAAATTGTAGGTCTTTGGTGAAAAAAATATAGATCATCTAGCCCAGCTTTGGGGCAGGCAAGACTTTTTTTAACTGAATTTTTTCATTGAGATAATTGTATATTTGCATGGGCTTGTAAAAATACAGGAAGATCTGGCATATCGTTTACCCATTTTCTCCTAGTAGTAACATTTTGCAAAAACAGTAGTACAGTATCACAACCAGTATATTAATGTTGATACATTTCGCAGCTCTTATTCAGAGTCCTCTAGTTTTACTTATATGTGTCTATTTAGTTCTATAGTTTTTTCCTTCATCCAGCACAACAGTCAAGATACAGACCCTTCACTAAGAGGATCCTTCATATTGTCTTTATAACCACACCCCCTCCCTCCTTTTGCTCTCTCTAATCCCTGGGGCATTATGGGTTCTCCATTTCTAACATTTTGTGGTTTCAAAAATGTTACGCAGTCGGAATCATACAGTATGTAACCTTTTGGAATTGGCTTTTTTCACTGAACATAATTCCCTGGAGAGTCACTCAAATTGTGTGTATTATCTCTTGCTGAGTAGCATTCTGTGGTATTGATGTCCCACAGTTTCACCTTGTTTAACCAGTTCCCTTGTTGAAGGATATCTGGGTTGCTCCCAGTTTTTGACCATCATAATAAAGCTGCCATAAACATTTGTGTACAGATTTTTGAGTGAACATATGTTTTCATTTCTCTAAATGCCACGCCATTACTTGGTTGGATGGTAATTGTATGTTTAGTTTTATGAGAAACTACAGGCAAAGTTTATGCCATCCTTATTTTGTGGATGAGGTTTGCCGCTTGCAGCCTGTGAGACTCTGGGAACGCCATGAAGCCTCAGTTTTCTCATCTGTAAAATGGGATGCTGGTAGTACCAACATCATAGGGTTGTGGCGAGGAAGGAGTCCATCCATGGAAGGTGTTTAAAGCAGTGCCTGTGACTGAGACAGCTGAAGCGTTGGGAGGGAAGGATCCACATCAGGCCAGAGTCTGGGCTCGGGGTGTGATAATCCCAGGGGGATTTTGGAGTATGACAGCTGGAGGGAGATTTTGAGATTTATTAGCTCTGTGACCTTGGCGGCAAGTTGTTTTCCTCTCTGGCTTGTTTTCTGACTGTAATCTGGGGATAATATGAAGATTTTTAGTGTGGCATGGCACCCCGCAGATCTTCAGTAGATAGCAGCTGTTGTTATTAATTATTAAATAACTCTTTCACTCCTAGACACACTTAGTAAGGGGTGGAGGTGGGTCAGTTAGCTTAGAGTCTAGGTCTCCTTCACCCAGGGCAGCACAATAACTGGCTATGTGGCCTTGAACAAGCCTCCTGAGTTCTCAAGCTTTGGTTTCTCCCTTTGTAGAGTGAGGCCGCTGGACAACTAATGTGTGAATTCTTTCCAGTGTTACAGGTCTGTGAATCAGGTATTCATGGGCCCCATCCCATCTTCACACCCCAGCATATGGTCCCTCTCTCACCCCTGCAAACACAGGGACTTGAATCTGACTTTTCCTTCTTTGCCCTGTTTGGGGCTGTGCCATCCCTACCCCCTTTAGCTGAAGTCTGTATGAGTATATGCGCCCAGCCTGCTTTCCAAGCATTTATTAAACACCTAGCAGTGGGCTTAAGGGCTGTTGGTTCACAGCTGGACAAGTCTGAGAGCGAGAGGCCCACACACAGTAGCTGAGCCAAGCATGGGACCTGTGTTGTATGGATAAAGAGACTGGTAAACATAAGTGACAATCCAGCTTGGGGAGATAAAGAACGGCCCCAGGGGCTCTGAGACCAGAGCAGATCACTGCTCCTGGTTGCAGGAAACTTTGCCAAGGCTGACGCTTGAACTGTGTCTGTAGGAATGAGAGGTCAGAATAAATACTGATATTCACACAAAAACGTTTTTGTTGTTGTTTGTTTCAGTTACAGTAAGACTAAAAAATTTTGTTTTCTCACTTCCTGATGATTTCTTTCTGGCCGTTTGATCTCTTGCTGTAATCCAGACAGTCTGTTCAGATATCTTCCCTTTGCAGGGACTCCCAGAATGAAAGATGCTCTGGGAGTACGTAATTTTTACTCTGTTTTACCCTTTCTCTTTTACCCATCCTTTTTTCTCCACTTTAATTAAAACATTTTCAATACACTTATTTCTGTGAACTTTATTTTTAGATCAATTTTAGATTTACAGAAAAATTACATGTTTCTATAAACTTTATAAGCAGTTTCCCTTATGATTAACTTTTGCATGACTGTGGTACATTTGTCACAATGAACGAACCAATATTGGTACAGCGTGAATATGTATAATATTAACTAAGGTCTCTACTTAATTCAGAATTCCTTAGTTTTTAACCTAGTGTCCTTTCCTACTCTAGGATCCCATCTAGGATAGCTTGCTAGATTTAGTTGTCATATCTCCCTGGGCTCCTCTTGGCTGTGATAGTTTCTCAGAGTATCCCTGTTTTTGATGACCTTGACAGTTTTGAGGAGTACCGGTTACATACTCTGTAGAATGTCCCTCAATTGGAATTTCTTCCTTTTTTTTTTTAACTTGAGATTTTTTTGAAAGTGTAATATTTATAAATCCTGTATGAAACTCAGCTCAAAGAATAGGTTTTCTTTTTCTTTTCTTTTTCTTTTTTTGTATTTTCAGGAACAGAAATAATGGTTTGTAACCTCCAGCAAAATTTTCTGTAGAACTGTGGTTTTTAACCAGAGTGAGGAGACTTTTGTATCCCCACCCCACACCCGAGGAGACATTTGGCAGTGTCTAGAGACCTTTTTGATTGTCACAACTGGGGGAAAGGGGGTGCTACTGGCCTCTAGTGGGTGGAAGTCAGGGATGCTGCTAAACCTCTTAAAATGCAAATCACAGCCACCCCACAAAAGGATAATCCAGCCCCAAACATCAGTTGTCGAAGACTGAGAAATCTTGTCATAAATCCATGAATTCTAAGAAATCATTGGGACATTATAACTTAAAGGGATGGATGTTTTTGTATGTGGCCTGTTATTTCCTGTTAGGATGCATGCTGTGTCTTTGAACTTAATCTCTGGCCTTCCCCATGTGCTCATCAGCTATTACCCTGTTACGTACAGAATGGAAGCATTTTTGTCCTCCAGGAGGAGCTGCTCCAGCCCTCTATTTGGAGAGCTTGGTAGGTTTCCCCCCTTTAAAGTCATCTCGGAGCCTGGTCTATTTAGAATGTTTGGCTACTTGACTTGGGCTATAAAATATATTAAGTTGTAGAAAAAAGTATGGAGATTAGCTTGAAATGTTAGAAGCTTTTGCAGGGTGTTGAAGGACTTGTTCAAAGTTCTCGGTGTAGAGCATTGAATACCCAGTCAAAAGTTACGTGCTTGGTAAGGACTGTAGCGCAATCATGCAAGCTTAGTGTGTACAGAATAAACGTAAAGTACAACCCTTCGGTACCTGTGAGATAATTTAAAAAGGAGACCTATGTTCCACCGTCTTCTGAGAGATGTGGTTAAAGATATGTGGAAAATATATGTTAAAGATTTTTTTTTTTTATGGATAAACTTATTAAGCTAGTGAATCAGAGCCTTTAAAATGCATGAAATCTCCTAGGGGGGAGGATATAAGTGTAGCATTCCCCAAATGAATTTGACCATGGAGCCCCTTTTTTGAGGTAATAGTTCAAAATAGAGGTTCTAAAGAATATACTTTAGGAAGTTCTAAAATGCCCAGAGTTGCTTAATTGTTCAACCAGAAATATGCCTTTTTCTGTATCTTTTATGTGCCAGTTACTTTAGCTATAATGCTGAACAAGGCAGGCATAGCTAGGGTATCAATTTTCAACCTTTTTGTTCTTAGGACTATTATGCACACTAAAAATTATTGAAGACCCCCAAGTTTTTGTTTATATAGGTTGTACTGATAGTGATTGTTTTAGAAATTAAAGCTGAGAGATTTATAAAATAAGTATTCATTCATTTATTTAAAATAACAATAACAAATCTGGTACCTATTAGCATAAATGGCATACTTTTTATGAAAAGTGACTGTTTTCCAAAATAAAAGAACTTTAGAAGAATTCCTAAACTTTTTCTAAGAACTTTAGAAAACCACATTTTTGCAAACTTTTGTAATGTCTGGTTTAATAGAAGACAACTAAAGTCTCCGATCTGATTCTGCTTCCGTCTAGCGCAGTATTAGACATCATGAAGCCTCTGGAAAACTCTGCTGCACATTAGAAGAGAAGAGAGAAAGAGGCAAATAATCTCTGTATTAAATTCTTTTCACTTCTGAAACAAATTAGCACAAAATCTGGTGACTTAAAACAACATGAATTTGTTACAGTCCTGGAGATCAGCAGTCTGAAATGGGTCTCATTGGGCTAAAATCAAGGTGTTGGCAGCCCTGCATCCTTTCTGGACCCTCCGGTGGATAATTTTCCTTGCCCATCCAGTTTCTAGAGGCTTCCCGCATTCTTTGCTTTATGGCCCTTTCCATTTCCAAAGCCAGCAGTGGCCAGTTGGTCTTCCTGACCTCACGTCACTCTGACACCGTCTTCTGCATCCTTTTCCCCACTTAAAGACCCTTGTGATTACATTGAACCCACCTGAATAATCCAGGATACTTTCTAAAGTTGGCTGATAAGCAGCCATAATGCCACCTGCAACCCTAATTTCTCCCTGGCCATGTAAGGTGGACACACAGGTTCCAGGGGTTAGGATATGGATGTCTAAGGACAACCATTATTCTGCCTACCACATTTTGAGATTATTATAGGAATAGTTTTGAACTCAAAGATCCCCTGAAAGTCGGGGTGTCTGTGTGAGTGTAGGGGGAAGTTCCTGGGTTATGCTGATCTAAGAAAAATGTTAGTTGAATGGATGAGTCGAAAAAAGGAGAAGGGACATTTATGAAACACCTACTATGTGCCAAGTACTATGCCAGACATTCAACTTACATTTTGTTGTTTGATAACTGTGCCACCTTGGACCAGTGACTTCTTGGCCTTATTTCCCTATCTGCAAATTGTGGATAGCAGCGTTTACCTCATGGAGTTCTTGGGACATTAATTGAGATAACAAATGAGAGGGGCCACTGCATGGCACGTGGAAGGCGTTGATACTCATTCTTTTTCTGTGTCCTCTATACGTTGATGAAGAATTCTTCATAGTTTGCCTAGTGTTTGATCTTTTGATAGGGCTAAATTTTCTTTCGCTAAGAAGTTTTCCCTTTCTTTTGAGCAGTTAAGTTTGTTTTTTATTAAATGACTTATTTTAAGATTAGGTTGTCATTAAACCATTACTATAGTTTTATTTCAAATGTGGTGGCAGGTAGTTTTATTTTTGGAACTTTGGGAAGTGTGATGGATTTCTTCGGAGCAGTCAGAATTACAAATATTACTTACAAAGTAATAAGAGATATAATTTTAACTTTTAGTGGGAGTAGTATAAATGTCATATATATTATTAATTATTCAGATGAGTAATTCTATTTGTCATGGATTGATTTCCCCTAGAGATGATGCAAAATATCTAACTAATGAAAAAAATGAAAGCTGCTTTTTAGATTAATAAATGCAGTAAAAATGAGTTCTGAATTGCTGCCTACTCTGGGGGCGTGCCCAGCCTAGTGTCAAGTTCCTCTGTCTCCACCTGGCAGAGTGCCATTTCTTGGTCTCCCTCACTGCCTGTGATGTTGCTCGTTATAGTTTGTGCTTTATTGTGATTTTTATTTATAATCCCTGCACAGTGCCCTGTACCACGTCTGACACCATAGTAGACGTGCAGGAAGAGCTTACTGAAAAAATTCCCGAGAGTGTAGGAAGTGGTAAAACCAGTTTACTAAAATACTACATGCCGCTTGATTTCATTTATATAAAATCCTAGAAAATACAAACGAACCTGACCCAAAGAACAGCAGGGGAGGGGTGGAATTCAAAGGGGCATGAGGAAGTGTTTGGGGGTGTTAGGTGCCCTCATTATTTGTATTGGGATGATAGCTTCAGTGTGTATATATGTATGTCAGACCTCATAAAGCTGTGTACTTTATGTGAGGTTTACTGTATGTCATTGGTTCCTCAATAAAGCTATAAAGACAAAGAAATAAGGAAAGGACTCTGGTTTTGCCTGGTTTGAGACAGGTACCCAGGCGATGGGAGCCTAGGAGTGGCCCAGCGTGAGTCAGATGTTCTACTCTGGACCAACACCTGGGGATCAAGGGGTGAGGCTGGGTCCTGGACAAGCTCAGAATTTGTGTGTTCAGAAGTGGGGACAGGTCATTTCTTTATCTAAGGGTTGGTGTGTGCTGGACATGTAAGCCCACAGATGTTCACTTTCATAACGAAAAGGACACCTCGGACATCTTGACATCTATCATTGGACTAGAGATTTACAACTGAATGATTATTGGAGATACTGGAGAAAACGTTTTCTGGCTAAAAATAATTGCATTTAAATCTCTAATAGTAGCACAGGCTTGTGAATCGTCTGTATCTCAGGTCACGCTTTCTGCTTGACTTGATTCCCCTCACCGTAACTAATTATTAGCAAAAAGGATATTAAGTGGACAGAGCCATGCCCGATGACATTGGTTGGCAGGAAACAACATTCTAAACATAAACATAAAATTAGCATTATGGTCAAATTTTTCCCTAACATATCAATTGCATCAGAACAAATTTACATTTTTCAGACAAGCATCATTGGCAAATCTGCTTGGCCTTCGCCCAAGCCTTACTTCACGCAAGGAAGTTGTGACTTGTGAAGTTCGCTAAGAGAAAATCACCTAAAGTGGATTTGTCATTTTCATTTTCATTCGGCAATTACAGATGAGGAGTTTAAAGGTTTAAAATTCGGATATGGAACCTTGAGTTTACTTGCTGTGGAGACAGTGAAGAAAATGTAGGTACTGTTTCACCTTATGAACCAAAGCCCCTATGCTTTTTTATTTTTCATATATTTTTAATCTATATAGTTTAAGAAGAAATTTTGAAATCTTGTTGTTTTCAATCTATATGTGAACTTTTGAAAGAGAAATTGACTGAAGGAAACTGGACTTTGGGTGGTAAACACACAATAGAATATACAGATGTTAAATTATAATGTACACCTGAAAATTATATAATCGTATTAACCAATGTTACCCCAATAAACTCAATTAAAAGAAAAGAGAATTCGAAGTCATGTTAAGTAAATATGAACTAATTCATAATATAATTTGAATATTTATGAATATTAATGAAATATGTAAATATTATGAAATAAAATCAGAAGTTGAGATTTGGTCAGATGAGGAAAAACAAATATATTCAATCTCCTCTAACTTTGGCTGATGCAGGATCATAGAAATATATTACAAAGAAGTGTGACCTTGAGCCGTTAATCTTGTCTCACCTTCACAGGGCCTCACATGTGGTGCCTGGCACATGGCACGTGCACATGGTTATCAGTCACTAGGATGACTTGTTGGTCCACCAAACGCCAGGAGTTGCATGGGAAGCTGGGTGGTGCTTTATGGGGGAAAGTAGAGTTTTTTTTTGTTTTTTGTAATCTCTCAAATTCTCCAGGAAAAAAAAAAGTTGTTTCTCCCTTTTCCCTCCCCTTTCTTTTCTCCTTCTGAGACTTCAGAGCTGTATGTTCTTTTTTCTAGAAGAGTTTGAAGTCTAGGGCATAGATTAAAAAGAAAAATCCTAATTTATCAATCATAATTAATAATCTTTAATTAATAAAGAAATGTGCCACCTTAATGTCTCTGGAATTGTGGTTTGTCTTACCAAAAAAATTGAACTTCAAGGATTTTTCCAGTGCATTTCAGCTTTTCTATTTGATCACAGTCTTGTTAGCACAGTTTGGTTCCTGAGGTCAAGTATCTGAGATGTGCATTTGGGCCCTCACGTGGCCCAGGTTCTTTATTAAAGTTTTGCTTTATTAATGTCACTGTAACCAAATCTTTGTATATAGATATGTATCCACATCTCTGCATATTTCCTTAGCATAGATTCCTGGAAGGAGAATTACTAGGTTAAAGGGTATGAATATTTTTAAAAGACTCCTGGTGCTTCTTGCCAGTCTGCTTTCCAGGAGGCTTGAATCGATTTATATTCTCAAACGGTAAGGAGTGAGGCCGCCCAGTTCCAGTTACCATCTAACTCGGTGTTCTATTATTACAAAGAAAACAAGAAGAGAACGCCTCTCCCCCACCAAACAACGCTACAGATAACAACAATCGCAACAAAAACACTGCTGATAGGAAAATGACATCGTACTTTATTTCTTAGCCAAGTAACACTTGCTTGTTATAGGAATAAAATGTGAATGAAATGACAGTAAAACCATTAGTAATTTCATCTTTAAGAGAGAGCTGTTAACTGTCTAATTGTTTTAATTTGCTAATTTTTAAAATAATTAGATTGGTTGAACCTTTATGTTCACTAGCCATTCATTTTCCTCTCTTGTGAGATATATCTTTTATCTTTTTATTTGTGGGAGTCTTGTTTTTATTATAGATTTGTGTGGGTTTCTTAATATTAAGGACATTAGTCATTTGCTGCTTGTCTTAATTTTCATCTAGTATACCTCTTCCTCTGAAATTATTGTTTTTGATATTTTTTGGATACACACATGTTTAAAATTTTATGTTATAAATCTGTCGATATTTTCCTCTTGTGATTTATTCTATTGCTTTTACGTTTGGAAAGTTACATTCTATTAAGAGATGAAATAGTAATCTATATACTTTTTAATCTTTTTAATCTTTAAAAAATTAACTCTTTGATTCACATATTTGTTTTGCAGTATAGTGTGAAGAAAAATCTTGACGTTCTTTCCAGATAGTCAACCAGTGTTTATTTAGTTAGACAAGGAGACAGGATATTCCAGGTGAATTTAATTCAAGTCAGTACCCAGCTATAGTATATTGTGGAGAACACAGAATAGATTACTCATTGTATTGAAAATAGGGCATATGAAGAAGAATTTAAGATTGAAAAGATGGATTAAAGTATAAATGGGGCATGCCTTTGAAGCCATGTTAAAAGTTAAAATTTGTAGGCAGTAAGAATTTTGAGTAGCTGAATATCTTGAAATGAACTTTTACTTGAGACTCCTTCAGTTGCAAGCAATAGAAAATTCAACTCAAATTGATTGAATTTAAGCAAAATAAATAAGTAGATAGATTAGATAGATAGATAGAGAGATAGAGAGATAGAAGAAATTTTATGGGCCCGTGCAGTTGAAAAATCCAGCTTCAGGCATGTTGATCCAAGTTTAGATGATGTTCATGGGTTGCTTCTCTCTCTCGACCTTGCTCTTGGCCTCTTTTTCAGATTCCTAGTAGTGACCCCTCACATCTTCATAGTAAGTTCAGAATAGAATGCCTGTTCCTTGAAATTCCCCTACAAATTCAGAAATGTCCTTGATTGGACTCCTTGGTTCACTTTGGCTGCAGGGAAAGTTTAATGATGATTGGAGAGGGTCCTGTGCTTGCCCTCAACTAATCAGTGAGGGAGTTCAGGCCTGTTCACATGCATTCCTCCTGGAGTCAGGAACCTCCAGGAGACCATATGATCTGAATGTTGGGGAAGGGCAGTTTCCCAGAGAAAGTCATCATACTAGAAAAATAGATGGTGTATCAGTCAGATTAGGCTTGGTTTTGCTGCAGTGACAAGCATCACCAGAATCTCAGCTTACTGGCTTACAATAGACAGCTATAGCTAAAGTGTATTTCTCACTCCTGGAAAGTCTACTGGGGCCTCAGGCAACTCTCCAGGGCAGTTGCCCTCCGTGTGGTGGCTTAGCCTTCCCAGCTTCTTCCATCTTGTGGTGTCTCCATAGCACATATGTCCATGATAGGTACAGTAGGGAGAGGGAGCGTGCTCTGGTCTTGAAGCGGCACATGTCACTTCTGCCCACAATCTTTCGGCCAAAGCTGGCCAGAGCCAGGGCTGGGGAGTGGAGAGGGAGGATTGTAATTCTCCCCATTTGCCTGGAAGGAGAGAGGAATTGAATGTGAGTAAACATGAGGCGGCACAGCCACACCGGTGAGCACGACCAACCAGTGCCTGTAGCTGTGTTTACCACAGGCTGCCTTCGGGATCTCATTGTCAGACTCATTTCTTAGACCCCTCCTGTCTCGATCTGACTGGTTCCTGGGATAATGCTGAGAGCAAGTAATGTATTTGGTAAACTTTTAGAGCTTTACTTACCTAAGGGCTGAGTGATAATCATGTTGCTTTTCTGAGAACATTAGGAATACTCCTTGGCATGACTCGGGCCATGGAGTTCTACTCGGCAGTGTCCCCACACACTGCTCTGTTAGGCCCGAGGCCTTTATTAAGGTACAGTCGTTTAGCATTTCTGAACATTGAAGGGGACAAAGTCCTTGGCAAATATTGTATTTCCTAAACTCAGGTCTTTATACAGTTTAGAAATGTTTCCTTGACTAGCTGGGAAATGTCTGAGTTCTGTAACTAAGTCCTGACTTTATTCATTTCTCTGTCAGTAGTAAAGATAACATTTAGGCAAGGAAGGAATTCTTGTTATCTTTAAAAAAAAAGCAGAAAATGATATAGCGGCTATGCAGTATGGCAGGTCCTCAAAAAAATGAAAAATCGAATTTCCATGTGATCCAGCAATTATACTTCTGGGTATATATTCTAAAGGAGTGAAAGCAGGGGCTCAGAGAGATATCTGTACACCCATATTCATAGCAGCATTATTTGCAATAGACAAAAGGTGGAAGCAATCCAAGTGTCCATCGATGGAGGAGTGGATAAGCAAAATGTGCCCCCTCTGCCACATTGTTCTCTGAAAAGGCGTTTGGCTTCCAGCTCAGGGTGGCTGCGTTGGAACCGCGCTCAGAGCTTTGGCCAGAGCAACAGAGCTGTCTCTCCGTTTCTTTGTAGCCTTGCTCTCATCGTTAGGTACTAAAGGAATTCACTTTCTAAATTTGTACCCACTCTCGTTTCTGTTTTGGGAAAGTACATAACTGACTAATCAAGAGCCCTTCTGTTTATATTTTAGAGTCTGCAGTTTAGACAGACTGTTTCTTTCTTTGTGAGTGGCTGGCATTCTTTCCTTTTGCCTTTTAAGTATTTGTTACAGCCTTAACACTTTTTTGAAGTGGTTGCAGGGGATGTCGAGATCCGTTTAAAGCTCCTGGTGTTCCTCTTATTTATTTTGAGTGATGGCAGGTTAAACATCCGTGCTTTCTGGTGATGATGTTTATGTGATAAATACACCCTGGGCTCTCAGTCCAGCAAGGGGCTTGGTTCCTGGGCACCTTTAGAATATTCGTTATATTCTGTCCTAGTAGTGTTTCCTTGAGAGCTTCGGATATTCTTCTCTGGTGATAGAAGGGAAGAGAGACTTCATTGCCAACACCATTTCTAAATATAAACTTCTAATGTAAGCAGGCTGTTAGAACTTCCCTTGGAAAGTTTGGTTGTGAAACTAGAGGTTTTAGTCAATCTATAAGCCACTCCGCTTCACTTACTTCATAAGGACAATGCCACATGGTCAGATTCAGAAAATAGCATCATCGTGGTACCCTATTGATTATATAAGGCCAGGTCTTTGGGATTCTGTGCTGAAGAGCTTGGGACTATAGGCTTCCCCCTTCCTCAAGACTAGTTCTTGTGAACTGTCTGCCTTTGAGTTTCTTATAATGTTACTGTTTCCTGTCAAGTTGTTTTTATTTGCAAAAGGAAAAAAAAAAGCCAAGATTATCATCTCATTGATTTTGACAAAAGAAACTAATGAAGAAATGGAATTGGTGAATCTCCATTATCTGTTTTCAGTAGACTCAGCCATATCTAGGTTGTCAGTGGGAGAAACATTCATTCATTCATTCACTTGCTTTCATTGGCCTGGAAATTCTGTATGGGGATGTAAAGGTTTGGTTTTAAGTTAGTGTGATATGGCAACTGATTACACTCCAGACCATGAATGGGTGTCAGGGGTTAATCGCCATGAAATATTCTGTAAGATCTGTGTGTACATTCTTCTGGGGAGAGGATTCTATATATAGCTTCTTTAGGTTTTCAAAGGGATCCAAGCCTCAAAACTGCAAAGAGCATTCTGAAGTGCTGAGAATACCTCATTGCAACTGGGACCGTCCTCTGATTGGAGCTGTTACCCCTGCTAGAGTAGTACCTTTCGAGGACTTCAGGTGGCCCTTAGCATGGAAGCGGATAACACAAGCCATTCCTAGTTAGACCAAGGTGATCAGAAGGGAAAGCGGAAGCACTGTAAACTCTGGTAAAAACTGAAATGGTGAAATCGAGTCCATTTTATTTTTGGAAACAAATGCACCCTTCTCAAATGCTTATCGATTCCCATGATCCTGGGGAAGGGAGCTAACAACATAGATTCCGGAACCAGACTTCCTAGGTTCAAAGCCCAGGTCTGCCATTTATTTAGTGGGTGTGTGTCCTTCAGCAAATTATTTAATTTCTGAGTGCCTCCTGTGTCCTCATATATAAAATGGGTTAAGAGTATTTGCCTCATAAGGTTGTTGTAAAGATTAATGAGGTAATGTAAAATACCACATGTAGTATATGGTAAATGCTTAATAAATATTAGCTCTTATAATGGAGCCAGGAGGTTGTCTTTAGTAACATAAAGAATAGTAAAATAAGGACAGTTCCATTTTTAGTAAATATGGATAGTTGAATTTTTGTATGCATGTGTTGGTTGTTTTGTACCCGTCTCCAGAAAGTTACCTGTCTTCAGCGTTTGTCTACTTAGGAGCTGTTTCAATAAATTCTGGTGCACAAACATCATAAAAGGTGTAAGAATGCTGTCACATTCTAGCAAAATAGGATAGTTAGTATTCCTGTCACAAAATGTTTCATGATGAGGTTCTTCCCATTAAGTGACTAACTGTGAAAACTGGATGAGAATATCTGATTTCCTTTTTGTCTTTAGAAATATATTGTAAAGATTTTGATCCTAAATTTCATCTAAGATATGGTTGCTGAAGACTCATAGTCTGAGATTTCACTTACATGATCAATTTCTCCATCATTATCAGGTGCTAGAGAACCTCTTTCTATCTCTTTACATTCATCTCCTGACTCATCTAATAATTGTGAAATGTCTTCTTCTGTCAGTGTTATTCTTTTCGCCATTATGGGTGGAAAATGGAAAATTATGAATTTCCAATTGTGTTTGATGAAAGCTAAAAAAAAATGACTGCAAAGATGGTATCTTCAGAATCCTTTTATACCTTCTTGAAAATGATATAATATGTTGGACAGTGCAGTGAGGGAACTGAAGGATGATGTAGTGAGGATTTATTTTGCGATTGTACCATCCAGACAATCTCCTATCGTTCTGCTTTCTTAATTTAGTCTTTTTTTTTTTTTTAAATGATAGATGGAAGTAGTCATGTAACAATGAAATAATTCCTGCCATGGAAAAATAGCAAAATGTTTCAAGACGTTGGAAGAATAAGATCATGAACATTTCATATTGCCTCTTAGATTTTTAAAAAGGTCCAGTGGACTTATGGAAATTGTAAGGTAGAATGAGTTTTGGGAAAACTTCCAAGAAAAAATAAGTCTTGAAATAGCTATCCATACACACAGTTAGAACTGCTCAAAAAAAGAAACTCTGAGCTATTATTGGATCCAGGGACCCTGATGGTAGGTTGGGGGTTAATCACACTTGTAATAAACCATCTGAAAGAATCTGAAAAGTAAAGACTAACACAAAGATACTTATTGCAGTGTTATTATTATTTTTTTTAATAGGAAAAAACCCCAAATGTGTAGCGTAGAGTAATAGGTTGACTTGGCATAGTATACCTAAATCTTATGTAATGATTTATAAGTTTTGTTCTCAGAAAGTCTGTAATGATAAGAGAATGCAATCATGGTAGAATATTAAATTTAGAGATCATAATACAAAGCTGTATATACAGTGCGAGGTCAACTATGTAAAATATATACACAAAACAATATTGGCAGCAAATACATAAAATGTTAATAGTTTTTTTCTGGGTGATGACATGATTTTTAAATTTAGTCATCTGTCTTCTAAAAATCTATAATTGACCTGTCTTATTTCACAAACAAAGCAAATCTTTTTGTGATGTTGACAGGAATATTCTTTTGTAATAACAGTTTTATTAAGGTATTATTTACATACTCTACAGTTCACCCACTTAAAGTCTCCCGTTCAGGTTTTTAGCACATTTACATCAGCTCTTCAACCATCACCAATTTCAGATCATTTTTACCACTCCAAAAAGAAATTCTATACCCATTAGCAGTCACTCCATTTCTCCACATCCCCCCAGTCAACCACTAATCTTTCTGTCTGTGCGGATATGCGTATTCCAGACCTTTCATATCAATGGAATCATACAACACGTTGTCCTTTGTGACTGGCTTCTTTCACTCAGCCTGATATTTTTAAGGTAAAACAAATCGCTCTTGCACTTTCGTTTACTCATTGTATTTAGAAGTCACACTAACCCTTATTTATTATATGGTATAATGTATTCTTTTTTTCTTTACTTCCAGAATCGGTTCCTTCTATCATGAGCAACTTGCTGAATCCAGACGCCATTTTCTCCAACAACGAGATGAGCCTGTCGGACATTGAGGTCTATGGCTTTGACTATGACTACACCCTGGTGTTTTATTCAAAGCACCTGCACACACTGATATTTAATGCTGCTCGGGACCTCCTTATCAATGAACACCGGGTAAGAGCACCAGGGGCATTTTAGTCTTCTTCCCCTGTCCCTTAGACATTTCAAGAACAGCCGTGAGCCGACCTGGCCTCATGGCGCCTGGCACATAGACATCATTTGGTAGGTCGTGGCTGAATGAACGAGTGGAATTTATTCCAAGTCGTGGCTGAATGAATGAGTCTAATTTGTTCCAGTCTATCTGGAAGATTGTGTTTTTTTTTAACCACTTTATTAAGGTATGACTGACATGTGAAAAGCGGTATGTATTTAATGTATGAGTTTGGGAATGAGTATACACCTGTGAAACCATCCCCACCATCAAAGCTGTAAACTCTCCGTCACCTCCCAAAGTTTCCTCCTGCCCCCTTTGCTATTATTATTATTTGTGTGCCTGTGTGTTTTAAGAACACTTCGTATAAGATCTGCTTTCTTAGCAAATTTTAAGTATACAGTACAAATTATCGGTTGTAGGCACCATGCTGTAGAATAGATTTCCAGAACTTGCTTACTTGCATAACCTAAACTTTGTACCCAGAAGATAGTTTGTTTTTTTTTTTTTTTTTTTTTTTTTTTACATCTTTAGATGTCTCTTGACAAAAAACTGTCCCAAGTTATGCATTAGAGGGGCTCTACCTGCAGAAATTTCTCACAGAGCAGTGACCTAGTTTCTTCCAAAGTCTGGGGCAGGGGGCGGGGCAGCCCGTTGAGTTCTGGTTAGAAGGAATTCTTCAAATGATGGCCGGTATGTTTCGTACTGGTCTCAGCCTGTCAGTAACCAGTGTTGTGGCGGGACCAATCCTTGTGGTTCTTAGGATCGCAAGGTGCCCTTCAGCAGTAACCATCAGGAAACTGAAAAGATTTGGGCTTATTAGTTACAAGACCTGGAAGTTACACAGCACGCCTGGGGCCGCACAGTGAGGTCGAGGGGGCAGATGGGGCATGGGCCTGGGCTTCTGCTTTTACTGGAGTCAAGGGTGCAGGGGTGGCTGTAGTTTCCTAGGCTCGCCCTTTATTGGTGAATTTAAAACATAAGAGCAGGAATTTAAAGCATGGGAAGAGAAAGCAAACAAGTAGGCCAGTGGTCATTTACTGAAATGAACCAAGATCTCTAAATCGAAGGAGCTACATATAGTAGCGGGAGGCAGTCTGGCTCCGTATCCAGTTGGTGTGCCTGGCAGTGTGTTTATTTGAGATTTAGAGGGGATGCCTTTTTGAAATGGATGCTTCCAAAATCCAATCTTAAGTCAGGCACTTGGATTACAAAAAACAACAACAACAAAATGTCAGGGCTTGTCGTATAAATATACAATGTTTTACCTTCATCACTGATTTAAATCACTTCAAATCACGTCTTCTGGTGCATAGTATTGTGGAGAGTTTAGAATAAGGAAGGAAAAAAGAAACACTCAAAACCTAACATGCTTTCCTCCAATCTAGTGTGAGTACACATTTCAGGAACCAGGGCGAGATGCATCCTCAGAGGTCATTTGGACTCGCGCCCTCGGAGAACCCCCACAGCGTCCCAGGACGTGCAATTTGAATCTCCGTCTCAGACCAGAGTGCGTTACTCCCAGAGGCAGTTCTGATTTTGGGGAGATTCTTCCATGGGTCGAGAAATGTGCTTCATACAGCTTTCAGCATCAGTCTGTCTTCTTTATTCATTCCTTCACACATTCCTTAAACCTTTGTTAAATATCTCTCTGTGCCAAGCCCCGTCACAGAAGCAGGGAGGATGAAGGTGAGAAGGACTCAGGTACTGCCCTTGGACACCCAGCAGCCTAGTAGGGGATCAGTCAGGTAGGCAGATGAATTATGAAGCCACCTGGTGGAGGCCTCTACAGACATCTGGATAGAGGGCGAAGGATGTGTGGAGGATGGTTGGAACAACTTTCTCTGCCAGAGGGAATTGGGAAAACAACAAAAGAAGGTGATATTTCAGCAGTCTGGAAGGAGTGTCTCAGCAAAGGTGGGATGCATGGGGAAGCCTAAAACTGGACTGTTGGAGCAATAGGCTGGGTGTTATGCAGACCAGCTGTTATGCCCCCAAACCTTCTTTATCAGGCCGATTATTCTTAGTTCTTTCAGCCATTCTCATTTGGCCTTTTTTCTGGTCTTTTCATCATCTTGGTCACGCTCCTTTGCGTGTGCTCTGGTTTATCCCTCTCAGATGTGAGACCCTGAACTGGATATGTTACTGCAGGTGGGGTCTGATGGGTGTGGAATAGAGGGAGGCCATCTCCTCCCTCATTCTGGATACCATACCTTTCTTAATGCTGCCAGAATTTCCATTAGTTTTGTATCCTCACCATCGATGCAGTGTATTTCTTGATCTCCTCAGTTTTTGGTGATCAGTGGATTTAATAAGCAGCTCATCTTGTCTTTATGCAAAATACAGAAATGGCATTTGCCAAAAATAACATTCCCTCTAGCCACCAAGCCAACAGCCAGCTTTTTTTAGTTATGGCCACTTTACCAGATGTCAACCCATCTAGCCATTTGCCACACAGCTGCGTTTCTCTGTGTATTCAAAAGACTCTCTCCTGTCTAAGCCACAGCCCTTTCCTTAACTGCAAGGATGGAAGCAGAATAAGAACTAGGTAGTCCTGCGCTTGCTCTCCCGTCTGCCAACCTGTACCACCTCCTCACCACCCTGCTGGGAGATCGAGCTGAAAGGGGTGCTGTGTTGGTGCTGGCTTCCTAGTCCCAGGTCACCTGCAATATTTGCTGTGACTCTGCTATCACTCATAAAGTGAAGGCCATTGTTACTAACAGCACCATCTGTTGATTGTCTGCTAGGTACCAAAAGCACAGGTTCTAGAGCCCGATGTCTGTCTGGGGTTCGAATCTTGGTTTTCACCACTTATTTCGTAGGTAATTTTGAGAAACGCACCTCATTTCTTTGGGCCTCGGTTTCCTCCTCTGTGAAGTGGACATAGTACTTTCCTTACAATGTTATTTTGATAATTAAATGACTTAATTTATGTCAAGTGTGTGGCACATAGAAAACAATAAATGTTAGCTATTACTGTCATTTCTACTCTGCATGACAACCCTGCAAATAGATATTGTCTCTGTTTTATAGCTGAGGAAACCAAGGCTTATGGAATTAAGCCAGTCATTCAAGGCCACAAGACCAGTAGGAGGCAGAACCAGGATTTGAGCTTAGATCTATTTACTTCCAAGGCACAAATGCTCTCTCCTTTATTCCACGTTGCCGCTTGTGGAATTAATAACACCTTTTGTTTGTAGCCTATGGGTTTATTGTTCGCATGAAGATAAAATATTCATGAAGATTAAAAATTTATGAAGATAAACAATTTATGAAATTTGAGAGGTGAAATAGAAAGGTGTAATCATTATGATTAGGAAAGCTTCTAGGTTTAAGATCATTGAAATTTCATTCCCATTGTGTCTGTTTGTTGCTTTGATGAAAGAAATATGTCATAACACTAATTATATCAGGAATATTTATAGCGTCAGTTAGGCTTATGCAGATTTTTCTCTTACTTTGGATTTGAAAAGAATTTTTCTGAGATGCTGCTGGAAGCATTGAGTTTGGAGCCGTTTTTCCTGCCAAAGACTAAATGTACTAGGGATGGAAAGACATCTGCTTTTGAGATGCACAGTAATAGAACAGTAAGTGTGCAATTGAGCATCTTCCCAAAAAGCAAATGTAAAAGTTCCAGCTCCTTCTTAATTACCCTTTTTCTTTTTTTATAAGAACAATTTTTTACAAAAATAGACATAAAAAATACTGGGTAATAACTCTGTTTGTATCTTAATTCCACACGTCCACCAAGGGATGAAAAAGGGAGTGTTAGAAGAGGTCTTGACTTCATGTCTCTGATTCACGCCCTCGTCAGTGTTCCCGATCATTAACTGGCACCGACGTCAACCCAAAACCTGGAGGCCATGACGGGATCCTTGACATCGTCCTGTGTTCCACGCGTGATCTCTCAGCACATGCTGCAGGTCCTCTCTCTCTTTTTAAAAAAATAAACATTAAGAAGAGTTTTAGGTTTACAGAAAATTCTCAAAGGTAATATCAAGAGCTCCTGTCTATGTAGCCCACACCTGGCTTTCCCTGATGTTAATATGTTACATCACTGTGGTACATTGATCACAACGAAAGAACCAATATTAAATTTTACCTACAGTCTGTACTTGGTTCAGATTTCCTTAGTTTTTATCTAATGTCCTTTTCCTCTTCCAGGAGTCCATCCAGGACACCACATTACGTGTAGTTGTCATGTCCCCTGAGGCGCCTCTTGGCTTTGACAGTTTCTCAGACTTTCCTTGTTTTTGATGACCTTGACAGTTTGGGGTATGTTTTAGGATGCCCGTCTCTTGGGATTTGTCTGACGTTTTTCTCATGGTCAGACTGGGGTCATGGGTTTGAAGGAAGAAGACCACAGAGGTGAAGGGCCATGCTCATCACCTCTTATCCAGGCTCCGTGTGCCATCAGTGCGCCATCACCGGTGACGCTGGCCTCGGTCGTCTGGCGGAGGCCGTGTTTATCAGGCCTCTCCATTGTTCACACTTCTTCTCCCTTCTCATGCTGCACTCTTTGGGAGGAAGTCACTCTGCAGCTGTGAGCTCTCTTTTCACTCATTCAGAAGATAATTCATTCAAAATGCGTCCGGACTCAGTCCACTTCTCACCTCCCCCACGGCCACCACCCTGGTCCAAGCGACCTATCGCCTCCCGCCCGACGGTGCAGCAGCTTCCTGACGGGCCTCCCTGCTTCTGTTTCTGCTCCTGAGTCTGCTCTCTATTCAGCAGCAAGAGAGCACCTTTAAATATCAATCATGTCACTCCTGGGCTCCACCCCCTCACGCCTTCCCACCGCGCTTGGAACGACAGAGGCCTTCCGTGCTCCCAGGCCCCTGGCTTCCTTGCCAGCCCCTCCTCCCACCTGCTCCCACTCTGCTCCCACCACACCAGCCTCCCTGCTGCTCCTTGAGCTGCCAGGCGTGTTCCTACCTTTGTGCCTTTGCATTTTGCTCTCGCCATTGCCTCTGCCGTAGAAGGTCTTCCCTGGCTCCAGGCAGCCCAAGGCCTTGCGCCCGATTTTTGTTTTTTTTTTGAGATCTCTGAACCCTTAGACTACATTTCGTTCGCAGTCCTTATCACTACACCGTGTGTTCACTTGTTTACGGTCCGTCTCCTCTTAGTAGAATGGAAACTTCTTAGGGTCACAGACTGTCAGTCTTGCTCATGGCCATATTCCCAGTGCACAAAGCACGTGCTCAGTGAGTACTTGGCGTCTTTGTGGAATCCACAGTGAAGTGAGTATCGTGCTTGGTGTGGTACTGCCGCTGTGATACAGGTCATTTTGCCCCCACTTCATGTTTTGTGTGGATTTTGGGGAGCTGCTGCTTATGCTCTTCTACTCTGTCTCTAATTAGCCTCTAGTTAGGCTCCTTTAAATATCATACTGGGGCCTCTGAAAAACGGATATATTTATAGGCATCTTTACCTCAGGGATCACGGGCAGTGTTGTAATGTTGAGGTCAAGCTGTGGTCAGGGCTCCGTTATTAGCCAGGAAGGGGTGCATGGCCAAGCTGCAGAACTGTAGGAGTCACCCACATGGGAACCCCTGGGTTTTCTGCAGTGTTTTGGTCTTAACTTTCCTTGAGGCTGTAAGAGACATTTCTATAGCATTTTCAGAGTGATCTTTCTCTGTCCACACATACTAGCCTACCCAGATTGCCCCGGGAGTTGGAGCAAATTCAGGTACTGAAGGAAACCAGTCTGGGCCTAAATAAGAAAACTTTTAATAAAAATCTCAAGTAAAAGTCCTTTTATCTATTACTTCCTGCTTCTAGGGATAACAGTAATCTTTATGACACATTGGGTGAGTCATGTTTTTCAGGGTGGTGGAAAGTTTCTAAACTATGAAGAGTCCAGAAAACCTAGCCGTAGGCCATTGGAGAGAAGTGTGACATCCTGGCCGATGTGAGCAGCTTTGACTTCCTTGACTGGATGTTGCCATGAGCAGTTATTCCTAGAGGTTCTGCGTGTGTGTGTGTGTTGGAAAGGGGCCGTGCAGTTATTCCTAGAGGTGCTGTCGTGTGTGTGTGTGTGTGTGTGTGTGTGTGTGTGTGTATTGGAAAGGGGCCGTGAGGTCATTTAGGACTTGGCTGCTTGAATGGGGAAGTACAGCTTAGGGGCAGGAGCGGAGCGTAGAAATCACCCCAGTTCAACCAATTGATTTCCCATGTGAAGGAGAGGCCTGGCGAGGTTAAGGGACTCACCTGAAGTCCTCCAGGAGCGCAGCAGCAGCTTGTGGGGCCGGTCTGACAGCCCAGCCTCCCGATGCCCCGTCCTACAAAGCAACGCAGTGTTCTCCAATGCGTGCCGGAGTCGGCCCTGGCTCCCCGCAGGAACCTTTTAACTCAGTCCTTTCTGCTTTCACGTAAGGTAGGACTAATGTTATTCTTACCTTGTAGTTGAGAGAACTGAGGCCTAGAGAGACAGGTGACCTTGCCTAAAGTCACCCAGGTAGCACATAGTAAGACTAGAAGTTGGCCTGTGTTCTGCATCATGACTTGTCCTGTGGAGACTCTTTCAGCCACTTCTGTCAGGTTTCCAGGTCATCTACTTTGGTCTCTGGACCATTTGAAAAACCATTGTGTATCTATCAGGAGTGGCTCCCCAAGAATACACAGTGACAGCGACAGGCAGGGGAATGTGAGTGGGCGTGGGGCCATGTCTCAGTGTGATGTCTTGTGTCCTGTTGGGGAGCCCAGATAAGCCCTGTTCAAGGAAGGAGCCCCAGACTTTGCAGCAGGCCATGGACAGAGCGTGTATGCTCTCCTATTCGCATCCCGTCTCTCGGCTAAAGTAGCACAGAACCGTGAGTCCCCCCAGCAAAGTCACTGAGCCCTCTGGGTGGCGGTACCAGCTGTCACAGGAGGCAGTGAGCATCCAGCATGGCGGCTCAGTGTTGGGCTAGCATTGATTGCAGGGTGGTTGGGATGGACTTGGGCGGGACCCGGACCTGGCTTTGAGTACTGGCCTGACCTCTGTTTATCTTTGCGATTCTAGGCAGGCTCCTCGGCCCTCCTTCTCAGGTTAGTCAACAGTAAAATGGACATGGGGTACCTCTTTCATGCTGGGGAAGTAAGGAGCAAATAAAGTCACAGAAAGTGTTTAGAACAGTGTGTGGCACATGGCCAAGACTCAACAAAAGCCTCTCTCTCAGAAACCCCTTATTTGTCACTCCTGAGTTGAAAGGGGACTCCAGAGGTGTGGGGTCCTGAAGCCTCACTTTGGTTGGCAGGAGTCTGGTGCCGTGTGTTAAGTTCCGGGTGTGTGTATATTAAGTACGATAGTGAACAAAGAGAATCTTGCAGTGTTCAGAATTCTTGGGAACGCCCCTGAGTGGCAGTGTCATGTAGCGACTTCTTGGTATACGTGGCAGGTGTCAGACAGATGAACCCAAATGTGACATTTGAGTCAGCACTTTGTGCAGCTTGAATTGAAAACTTGCTGCGTGCGGTTCTGCCTGGTGGTACCGGGAAATGTTCCCATGCCAGCGTGACTCTGGCCGTGAAAAGGAGCCATGTGTCCGTGCAGATGGGTTTCTCGTGCCTCCTGATCATCGCCTCAGTTTTTACTGAAGCAGTTTATGTCACAATTGGAAAGTTCTGGTGGCACAGAATCGATGTTCCGCCCTGCAGGTTTGTGCTCTGCGGGCGGAGGGGGCTGGGTGGAGGGGAGAGCAGGGGCAGAGGCCAGAGCCTGACTCCTTGCCCACCACGCCCCAGCTGTGTGGTCCAGGCCTGGTGGTTTTATCTGGTGCCTCAGATGTCCTGTCTGTAAAATGGGAGTGGCAGGGCCCGCAGTGCTCGGTACATCAGTTCTGTCAGTGGAGTAGCTAGTGTTCTTATTCTGAGCAGTAGATAAGGAGGGAGCTGGGATTTTCACATAGTTTGAGGACCGGTTTAATAACCAGGAAGTATCAGGGGAGCCGAGCTGCCTCCAGAAGTCGTGCACGTTCTGAGTCAGAGCATTGGAGCAATAACTCGGAACCACGTGCTGAGAAGGGGCCTCTGCAGGCCCGAGTGGGAGGGGGCTGCACCGACAGCTGTGGGGTCCGGCCCCTCCAGTCATGGAGGATGAGCAGTGGCCAGCCGTCCAGGTGAGAAGAACGATGAAAACAATATGGAGGGGCCTCTCTGAAAACTTTTCAGCTTGAGTCTCTCCATGAAACCTGGTAGTAGGTTCATCGGGGGCTGTGACATGCGGGTGCTCGAAGGTGAGCTTGATGGATGATGGTCGACAGTGTGTTAAAGGAGGTAGAGGCAGATGGGCTCTCAGGGATCGGGGAGTCTAGATGCAGAGGGAAAGGGGGGAGGGGGCAGTTAGGATCAGAGAAGTTGGGGAGATGAGGCCTCGCCTGTGATGGGCAGATCAACAGCAAGTGAGGCAGGAGGGAGGACTCTGGGGCCAGGAGGTTCTCCTTCCGGAAGCAGAAGGACACGATGTGGTCTGCCCCTTTTGACCCCACCTTCCCGGCCAAGTGCGTTAGCCACCTCGGCCTTTGTACGAGGGCCACATCTGGACACTACCTTGAACTTAGTACATCGTTAGCTAAAACGGGTTCTTTTCTTTCTTTTTAGTATCCTATGGAAATCAGGAAGTATGAGTACGACCCCAGTTTTGCAATTCGTGGACTGCATTATGATGTGCAGCGGGTAGGTTTAATTCTCATGTGTTTCTTCAGTTTAACGGTGTTTGGGAATAAAATGTACTCTTGGTGTTTTTCTTTGCTCAACACATAAATTGATTTAAAATGTTCTTTTGGGCTACAGAAATGAATTACTCAAAACATCTTTGGAGTAAGTCTTTTTCAAGAGACTACATATTAGAAAAGCATGAATACATTTAGCAATTTGGGAGATACCATTTATTCCCAGTATCCCTTTTTGGTGTTTTGAGTTGCCAGTTGTCACATCTTTTTTTTTGCCAATAGGCCATTTCCTTAATGAATTGCACAGTACCTCTAATCAGCAAGCAAACCTTTCGGAAGCACACAGTGTGCTCCCTTGTTATGACAACTTAAATGCGGATGGGGTTTATAGTGACACTAGAATTCTCATTAAATATGGAAATTGTTGTGCATTATTTACGTGTGCCTGTTGTTTATGTTTTTGAAGGCAATACTGATGAAGATTGATGCTTTTCATTACATCCAGCTGGGAACTGTCTATAGGTAAGGGTAAGAGGAGGCAAATTTAATTCACCCAAAGTAACCAAGTGGCTTTGAGTTTCAAGACCCACTGACTGTTGAGTGACGAGGAGGGCTGCAGTGTGTGTGTTGGGGAATCATTTCCTCCCTCCCTCCCTCCCTCGTTCAAGATATTCATCGGGGCCGGCTGCCATGGTAGATGCTGACGGTTTGGCTCATAAGCGTGTTCTCAGGGAGCTCGGGGTGAAGGGCGAAGCCACACACATAAACCGGTGACTGCAGTCCGGAGTGACCAAGGTGACGATGGACATGTGCTGAGACAATCAGGAGCTCTCTGGAGGACTCTGTGAGAGGACTGGCTTTCTGGAGGCGATGGCCGGCCAGCTGAGTTTGTGTCCTGGAGAGGAGGTTTGGGTGGGGAGGGGTGTTGGAGTGAGTGAGCACATTCTTCTTTCCACGGTGGTCATCGAGTGGTTTGGATATTAAGACTTTTCTTGTGTTGGAATTCGTAGAAGCACTTAGCTCAGTCAGCAGTCTTTGTAACGTTGAAAATGAAGGTTTTTACTTTTTTCTCATTCTTAAATTCGTGTGGGATTTAGGAGTGCGGTTTCCGTCTAGATTCACATAAGGTACCTTAAGAGATGTGTATATCTCACAGATTCTTTGCTGAAGTTAATATTTGTTTATACAAGTAACACACACACACGGTTATAATCAAATAGGACTAAAAATGCCATAGCGGACAACAGCATCCTCTGTCCTCCCTCCCCCACCCACACCCCTTAAACTCTTCTTGAATTAAAGCATTTTTCTCCTTCCTGTTTCTAGTGAATATACTCATTCTCCTGTTTCCTAATTTGTTAATTCTGAGCATCGTCCCTGCTATGAGAGACGAGGATTCGGTTCTCTTGCACGCACACCCTCTTCTCCGGCCTCGTTCTTCTCACCTCGATAAGATCTTTGTATCTGGGTATATATGACCGACCATCATTGTTTGCCCTGCGATTATTTGTTCCTGGTACAGTGTTAGGTCTTTCTTAGATTTCATAATAACCTCACTTTTTATTTGCTTAGTTTTCAGTGTAGGTATCTCTCGTTTTTCTAAATGCTCCATCACTAATATCAAGCATGCATTTATTTCCCAACAATTCATATATTTTATGTAACCTGTCGTTTACTTTTTTAAAAAGTTGACAACTGCCTCTTGCTCTGATCTCCACTGATGGCTCATCCTTGGACTTGTGTTCGCCTCTTTTCCTGTCCTTTGGTTCCCATTGCTTCTTTCCAGCTTTACGCCCTCATCTTGCTGGAGCACATCCTCTAGGAGCTGCCTGGTGTCCTGAAGGGCTGAGACTTTCTGGGATCTGTGGTGGTTCATCAGTTCTTCCCTTTGGTGTCCCCTTATAAGCCCCTGTTCTCAGTGTTGCTAAGTCAGGTGCCTCCTTTTCATCTGCGATTTGACTTCCAAAAACATGTTGAAATGTCTCGTTTATTGACATCTTGGCTCTCATTTTCTTTACTTTTTGAGCAATTTATACCCAACTCTTTTATTGTCATTGAATGGTGTTTCTGGAGGGAGAAGAGGTGGTGGTGGTGAGGAGAATAACAATAATCTTAGTAATAATAAATAGCAATTAATAAATATTGAGTCTTGCTATGGGATACACACTGCCACACTGCCATTTATTTGCTTTAATGCATTCGATCCTAAAAATAACCTTATGAGGTAGAGGTAGGTACTTATTAGTCCCAGAGATGTTAAATAACTTGCTTAAGGCCACACAGAGGAAGAATTCAGACCCAAGCAGTGTGGCTCCAGAGTCTGTGCTCTTGGCCCACATGCAGTATGGACTTCCCGAAAGTGCGAGTGATAACTAGAAGTCCCTGAGCAGATCTTTCGATTTATTTCTCCATCTGTGTTTCTACCATCAGCCCCCTGACTCAGACACTCATTCCTTCTCTTCTGGGCCTCACAGTTACCTGCCGTGAGATCCCTCCTGGACATCGTTGCTCAACTGATTTACCTAAAACACTGCCCTCCACCAACCCCTCCTCTCTCCTGATATCCTGGATGGCTGCTCACCGTCTAGAGAATAGAGCCCAAACCCCTTAGGTTTTCTGCCAACCTTCACTTCCTCTTCTTTTGTACATAGCTCCTTCGCTTCTTGGATTGGTTAAGCCTCTGTGGCAAGCGACTGAAACCCAACTCAAACTGGCTTAAACAAAAACACAGTGTTGGCTCACTCATGGTGCAGTCTGAGGACCGAGCGGTTGCAGGTTCGGCTGGCTCCAGGGGCCAGATAGTTATGGTCGGACCTCCTTCTCGCTCTTGGCCCTCTCGCTCTCGGGGTTGGCCCCCTCTCAGGCAGGCCCCTCTCTGTGGTGACCCTGGCAATACCGGGCTTCCATCCCACCAGCTCCAGGTTGACAGGAGAGGAGGAGTTTCTCACCAGTTTCCACCAGTCTCAGAGGGAGCAGATGTCGGGCAGGTGCAAACAACACACATAGTCCTTTCCTCCGAGTTCTCCTTTCTCACTGCTCGGCATCTGTTCACACTGGCGTCTGCCAGGAAACCGATTTCTTTCCTCTCTGCTTCTCGGAATCTCACTCATCCTTCCTTCAGGGCTGACTTGTGGTGAGGCCTCTCTTCACCCCTCAACCCGAAATGGTCTTTTTCTCTTCTCTTCTATGGTCACATGATCTTGTGGCTCCTCTAATTGTCTTATCTCATCTATAGATACCTTCGCCGCTGTGATAAGGCGCATGGAAAGGCGAGGCAGGAGGATCCAGCGAGGCATTTGGAGGAGAAGGGAGTGTTCAGCTTTAGGACCTGGGAAGATCGCTTTGCGCTCAGTGCTGAGGGTGTGGCGGGCTGAGGCAGCAGGGGTGCATGGGTGGGCTCTGGAGTCACACTCCTTGAGTGTAAACCCTGGCCCCACCGCTCACATGCGTGTGGCCTTGAGCAAACTCTTGACCTCTCAAAGCCTTGGTTTGCTCCTCTGCAAACTGGGCATGCTTCCAGCTTGTCTTACAGATTAAAGCATGCTTGGAACAGTGCCCAAGGCACTCACACTACAGGCATGCATAAACGTCTTCTCTTTCTTTTCCCCTCAAAAGGGGTAATGGATGAGTGGATGGCTGGGAAGCATGCTTCTGCCTCAGCCTCGCTTGTTTCTGAGACCCGCTGCATGTGAGTGAATTTTACGTTTTGGGTTGTGGGAGTGAGCGCCTTTGGGCAGAGGAGGCGGCAGACTGGCTCTCCACTGCTGTCCCATTTTGTACCCACATTCCCAGTTCTTAATTAGAACCTTGAGAAAAGCTAGGGTTGGTCGTTCCCATCACAGTCCCACCAGCAAAACTTTGACAGTGCTTACCGTATACCAGTTACTTTTCTGTATACAGTAGCTCATTTAATCTCAGGAACACCGGGAAAGAGGTACTATTATTGTTCCCATTTTTAAAATGACATGGAGACCTGGACACGTTAAATTCCTTGTTCAGGTAATACCCCTAGTAATTAAGGGAGCCGGGATTTGAACCCCAGGCAGGACTTGTTCAGATCTGTGCTTTTAACCTGTATATGTCTCATAACCGCACAGGGCTGTGTAAAGTAGTTTTCATTTTGATTTCAGTGTTGTTTTAGGCTGCATTCAGATACGGTGACAGGCCGCCTTAGCTGGTCAAAGTAGTTCTGCGTGGTGCTCCATCTGCCTCCTGCAAAATTCAGTTGGCTGTAGCAGACTGATTTCTCTGCTCCTTTTGAGTGGACATTTGGTTACTTAGGCCTTAAGGGTACAGCTCGTGTGGCCAGGTGCCTGTGACTGTTTAAAGGTAGCAGTGGCTTCTGAAGGCCTGGGCTGAGCCTAGTGTGGAGGCAGAGGATTCACTCACCTGGCACAGTTCTTTTACTTTTGTATTTTCTTTCTAAGTGTTAGGGCCTTAGGAGTGTGCACGCCTGACTGCTGCCGCTTTAGCAGGAGCTGTTTGCCAAGTTCACTGTCGAGAATGATCTGGCTTAGTGCCAGTATCTTATCTGATTTCTGGAGCAAAGATAAACGGAAATAGTGCCTCTTTTGTTTTCAAAGGCTAGTAGTAGTGGTAACAAGTTAATTATGATTGGAGACAAAATATTGATGAATCCACTCAGGTCTTTTTAAAAGTAATATGAGGGTGGAGAATGAAGGAAAGAGTCTGCAAATATATTTTCATTGAAGTTACATATCAAACAAATTATATTTTATATGTACTTTAACACTGGCCAAGTGATTTTGAATGCTTAGCAACCTATCCGTATTAGTTATTAGAATTCTTATTGAATTATTTATGCTCTCATCGTAGCTCAGCGTGGTGTTTCCATCATTCATTCATTCTGTGGTTTCCTCATCATGGAGTCTGTTTTGCAAGCACCTTCTCTTCTAGAGAAGGGATAGATGAGCAGCGTTTCCCTTCATAACACTCAAGAGTAGGCGATTCCAGGTGAGGAGATATTAGGTCATTGAGTCCCAGGTGAAAGCACCTGCTCACAGTGCTGGTGGCAGAGGCAGGGGTGAAATCTAGCCACTCTGACTCCAAAATTTATTTTTCCCTGTGTATGGAGGAGCTGGATTCATTTGCAGATTATCCTGCAGCTCCTGGAGGCGGGTAGACGGGTGGACATTATCTTGGCTTTTCGCAGATAAGGAAACTGGCCTTCACTGTCGAGCAGTGTTTGGGTCACATCTCTCAGGCAGTGCCCAGGCTTCCCGCCTTGTGTCATAAGGTTTAGTCCACCCACGCCCCGTGCATGACTTTTTCCATCTCAGCACTGAGGGTAGAGTATCAGAGGGCACGAGGTTGATGGAGACAGAACCAGCCATTCTCTCCCTAATGTAGTAAAAACATTAAAAAGAAAAACACCTCGAAGCAAGTCATTAGGAAGCCTTATATCTTGTCAAGGGAGGCAGTGTGACGTAGTGGTTGTAGAGCCACAAAGCCAAAGAGCCAGTCCCGACTCATCACTTTCCACTTTGGTGACCCTGGGTAAGTGTATGACTTTTCTGTGCCTCGGTTGCCTCTGCTGGAAGAAAGAAGAAAAGTGCCTCCCTCCTAGGATTGCTCAGAATTAAGTGAAGGACTATGGAATTCATATGTCTGGCATATAGTAGGTGCCATGTGGTAGTAGCTATTATTTTTTTCTCTTATTACCAGTAGAATGGCAGCAGTAGTAATAGTAGTAGCATCTTGTCTGTCTGTAGCAATTACCGGTGACACACCTCACCTCCTTGTGACAGCAACGTCTTGCACCTCAGTCGAAAAATCCTAGCAGTTGCCAGAAATCTGAAAATCATTGCTGTCTATAGCTGAGCTCTTTAACTGCACTGCCTGTCATTTTCCCAGAGGCCTCAGTGTTGTCCCTGATGAAGAAGTCATTGAAATGTACGAGGGGTCCCATGTGCCTTTGGAACAGATGAGCGACTTTTATGGAAAGGTAATGAGAAATGCTTATTTATTAATTTAAAGCAGCCTGTCTTTTTCCTTATCGAAACATGGCCCGGGAGATGTAGGGTGCTGAACTCTAGGCTCTTTGAGTGGTCATAGGGAATTGACAAGGGATTTGGGGATAGTTTTGAGAGACCCTGGGTTTGAGAGAGAATGGTATATTAGCGGCTCTCGGAGTTCTTTGATGATTCTCCTTTCATAGTCTTTTCCTCCTCATCTGACGAGGGCTTACACCTTCCTTGTACTTACCCATTTGCCACCACCTGCCTGGTGTGTCCCCACTTTCTGGATTAAGTCCTTGGAGGCTGTGCTGTCACCTCCCCTGGGATTGAGGACAGCAGGTTACTCTGTGCCTGAAGGGAAACCTCTGCTTTTCTAACTCTCGTGGCTCTCTTTCCTCTCTGACTTTTCGTTTCTTGTCTTATCAGAGGCATGCTTTTATCTGTATGACCAAAATGCAGTGGAAGATGCCCAGTCAGCTGGTAAACCGAGTATTCTAATTCGCAGGCATTCAGAGAAAGGCTCTTTTTTAAGCTCTCACACGGGCTGTGTGAGGTGCTCAAACTCAGGAGCGTTAGGTGGCTTGTTCTGCCAGTCCACGGGCTGTAGTCTGTTAGCTTGTGCTCCTCTGTGCTTGATGAGAGAGTGTGAGCTGGGAGTTGGATGGGGCACAAAGGAGGGAGGAAAGGGAAAGATGGTTAGACTTTTGGGGGGGAATTGGGCATTTCCTTGGATGCACCAGTTAACACTTGCGCAAGATGTCAGCTCTGCCATGAATGATGAGAGACGAGGTGAACATTTTTACTTTTAAACATAAGAATTTTCCTTTTTTCATGGAGAGGGGTCCAGATATTGACCAGAATCCTCCTCAGTAAACGTAAAGCCTAGCTCTGCCAAGGTGCTGGCCTCCGTTTCTAAAGTACCCCCTCCCCTCTCCCCTGCAGAGTTCCCATGGAAACACCATGAAGCAGTTCATGGACATCTTTTCGCTGCCGGAGATGACCCTCCTGTCCTGCGTGAACGAATACTTCCTGAAGAACAACATTGACTACGAGCCCGTCCACCTGTACAAAGATGTCAAGGTTGTGTCCACAGCGAGAGATTACGATGCCGCATCCTTTCCAGCGAAGTAACAGAATCCTTAGCCTCCTTTGTAGGTTAGGAGTTCGAAGTAGCCCCTGGCTGGGGACTCTTGTATTTGCAGTTTATCCCTGAAAATTCTAAGAAAGATGTTACGTTAGGAGAATTAGAGATCAGTCAAATTCGTTGTTAAGAGTATGCTCATGTTGTTACTTGGATTTCTAATTCTTTCTGACTGAAGGCCAGGTCCAGGGCACCCGGTCGGTGGTGGAGGGGGTGGCGAGCGGAGGTGGGGGCCCAGCCTGTACCCAGCTCACCCCCAGCGTACCCTCAGGGAGGGGTGACTCTTCACACACACAGAGAGGGCATGCACGTCTCAGACCGTGGCCCAGGGACTGCAGCTGCCCAGAGGTGCTCCCTTTTTCTCCTGCACACAGAGGGTCTACATAGGCTTTCCGAGGCCCTTCCGAAGCTGCAGGAATCCAGTCGGAGAGGGATACAGACAAATATAAATATTTAGGTGCATGTATACACACCTCGTCTATATAACTTTTATTTATATATTTTAATTCATATTCACATGTGTTTATGTACTCTTTAAGGTGTCTGAACTTTTTTCAGAACTTGAAATTGATTATGTATAATTTAATGTGTATATTTCTAAGCACTTATAAATGTATTTATATTAATATATATTTAAATATCTTTTTTATATTCATATTCATATATTACTATGTTTTTATTCTATGTTATGACTAGTTTAAAATTTCGAATGCCCAAATCATGGGTTTTAGGAAGATAAAAGATGAATTGTAGTTTCCCAACATCAGTCTGGTGTTATTTGAACTAAATTGCAATATTTAGTTTCTGGTCTCCTTTTTGTGCACACAAATACTTCATCTTCAAGAATCTTTAAGAATCACTTGTAGTTATGTAACCCTTTGCACTCAGGAGGAGCGCTGTTTATTTGAAACTTCAGTTTTTACTAGTATTACTGTCACCAATAGTGAACATGTATGCAGAGTTTACTATGTTTTAGGAACTGTTTTCTGAGTGCTTTATGCGTATTAACTAATTAAAACCCTCATAATGCTCACTTGAGGTAGATACTATTATTATCATCACTCTCATTTTATAAAGAAATTGAGGCACAGAGAGATTGAGTAACTTGCCCAAGGTCACACAGCTAGTAAGTAGCAGAACCTGGATTTGAAGCCAGCAAGTTTGGTCTGGCTTATTCTTAACCAGTGCTTTCTGCCCATGCGAAGTTGAAACAAGCCTGTGCTGGAAGGAAATCGAGGTTATAGTCCAGAGATGCTCACTCTTGACAGAAATCTACCAATTCTCCAAGGCTTATGGCCCAGTTTGCCCGCAGCCCAGTCCCCTGCCATAGGCTCCAGGAAGTTTCCATGTGGCCCCAGGAGTGCCACCTGTGTAAAAGACCTGCTCATTGCCACCTGGGAGCTGGGCTGTGCTCTGACACCTGCCAGGCATCAGGCTGCCACACCCCTGGGCCTGCAGAGGGGTTAGCTGCCACCTCCTCGTGTCTGCTGGCTGGACCATGTCTCCGCCTGAGTTACGATCTCATTGACAGTTCCCGCCTCATTGGTAGCACTGAAGAAGGGAGGATCCTGTCATTGGTCCCTGCCTCTTCTTCTAGATTACTGAACCTGTTGTTGGGGTCTAGGGAAGGGTGCAAAGGTGAAAAGAGCAATAATGCTCTTTGTCCAGGTGACCTGGAATCATTTGTTCATGATACTGCATGAAAGTTACGGTTTATCACTTGGGGCTTTAATTCAGAGTGATCTACACAAATTATCTCCTCCAAGTGACCCTTTTGAAAATTGCATTGGAAACTACCACTATCACCATGGAAATGTAAGTTTTCCCCATGGGAGCCACCTATGATAAATGAACCAGAATTCAGATTTCATTTAGTGCTTGGGTTGCCAGGCTTCAGAAGACAGACGTTCTCATGGAATGCCATTTCGCTTGTACTCAGGCTAATACGTTCACTGATTAAAAATGTATCTTTTGACAGGATTCAATTCGAGACGTGCACATCAAAGGGATCATGTACAGAGCCATCGAGGCGGATATTGGTATGTACCCAGCATCATTGTGAAGATCGTCTCAGCCTTGCCCTTCGCCCTGCGATGATGCAGGCATTTTGCTTTCATTCCGGGTGCTGAGCACCTTTCTGAGGGCTGGGCAAGGACCCTGCATCCTTGCGCCTCAGCCATCTCCCTCCCCTTTGCCTCAGAACTTGACGTGGTCCTGACTCAGAAGGAGAGGCGCTGGCAGCTGTAGCCACTTAGTGTTTCCCTCTTAGACAGAGGAGGCAGGTTCTTGGCTACTGATGCACCAGACACCAGTGGACCACCCTGAACCAAGCTCCCTTACGACTTCTTTCTCTTCCTCCAAGTGCCCTTGACAGCGCTGGACCCGTCAGCCCCAGTTAGCAAGCACTTGCAGATTGAGGGACTTCATGCTGAATCTGTGTGTGACTTTTCTCTTGCTCTTAGAAAAGTACATCTGCTACGCCGAACAGACCCGCGCAGTGTTGGCCAAACTGGCTGATCACGGCAAGAAGATGTTTCTCATCACCAATAGCCCCAGTAGCTTCGTGTAAGTTGCTCTGTGTTTCCTGGCTAGCTTCCAGCTCACTTGTGTTGCGTTTAATAGTTGGAAATTTGAAAGAAAAAGTTGCAAAAAAACAGCTAATTCCTTTAATGTTAGACTCACCTAGCTGACCTGTTCCAGGGACAAAGGGATGAAGTATATCGTTGGAAAAGACTGGAGGGACCTGTTCGACGTGGTCATCGTTCAGGCCGAGAAGCCAAACTTCTTTAATGATAAGCGGAGGTGAGTGTCTGTCTTTTTAGGGGACTAGATTTTGTTCCTTTGTTGCTGTGGATGCTTACGTAGTGTGTCTTGGTGAAATCTAAGTAGGAAAATCACAAGCATCTGAGCTGACAGTGTTTGATTTTTTCACCCTTCTAGCAAATAATTACAAAGAGGATGCTATTAACTCACAGCAGACACCTTGCCTGCATTGAAAGCGTTCTCGGTTCAGCTTGGCCTGCCTCGCTCCTGTGAGTCAGGCTTTAGGAGAGTGACTGACAATAAGGAAAAACCCAGACCTAATCTCACTTGGTAAATTAGATCTCTTGATGCAGACGCATTGTGCCGCATCAAAACAGCAGCAGCAGCAAACCACCTGGTGGGTCGCTCTTTAAAGAGAGCTCTAAACAATGCCTTTAAACTTGCAATTGGATTTTGTACATCTTCTCTGTGACACAGGTTTTATGTCAGGTTTTGGAGCAAATCTCTACCGAGACTTGTAGAATGTCTTTCTGTCTCAGTAGCCTTGGGCAGTAGGGGAGCCAGGAAGCTTTGGGTTGTCACGGTAATTGGAGTGTGCCCTTAGGATTTAGTGGGTTGGGGGTATCTCGGATCCTAAAATATCTTCTAATGTGTGGAACAGACATTCACCAAGAGTCGTTCCCCGCCAAATGTAGATAGGGAGTTACAGTATGGGGGTTATAAAAATAACTCATATTTGTATAACAATGACATATTTTTGAAACACTTGACCCACATTAAGCTGTTTTGCACTTGGTAATCAGGCAGCCTTTCCCTCTCTGTTAGGTGCTGTATAGCATCATAATACGGTGTTCTGTAGTTAGTGTTGAATGGATTAAATCCAGTTTTCCAAGTGTTACAGTGGCTCCTGGAAGAAGAAGCAAAGCCAAGAACCATCTGCAGAGACTGAGAATTCAAGGGAATGAAGGAGAAACTAGAGAGGTGATCAAAAACAGCTGTATATACCAGCTTGCTTCTTGGTCAGTCGCTGATAACGTGCTCTCTCGAATTTTATTAGAGTCTAGGGTGTAGGCAGAAGCTCCTCATCGCTCCTTTCGCCCTGGGCCCCCTCCCTTGTCATGTTTACACACGGTGGCAGAACAGTGTCTCGGGCTCCTTTCCTGGGGGGTGTTGCGGGGTGGTTCCCAGCACAGTTTGCTCCCTCACTGCACCCATTTATTTTGCCTCCGTTCCGAATGCCTGGAACAGGAGCCGAATAATCCTCCACCCGTCTCCTCCCTGGGTTATTTTATAACGATGAAGGTCAGAAACAACATAAAGGAGCATCCATCTCAGGGGATATTATGCAGCTATAAAAATGATGCATGAGAAAAGAAAAACAGTGAGCGTGTTTATGGCAATAAATGATGTATGAATAACATGCAGTTACATGAGAACTTGGCTTACAACATTAGAGAAAAAAAAGATATTGTCAGTAAACCCAAACGATCCTCATTTTTATGTTCATTAAAAAAGATAGGTACAAAGACCGAAAGACATCTCCTGAAACGGTTAAGTGTTTATATCTAGGTATACCTACGTACTGGAATGATGGGTGATTTTCTCCATTGTATTTTTCTGCATTTTCCAGGATTTTTTTGCAGCAAGTTAATATTTTTCCAATGAGGAAAAAAAATCCAAATAAGCATTACCTTAGAAAATTTCATAGGCAAACAAACCCCTCGTCCTTTGGACTAGCACCTCCAGGGTGAGGAATGAGGCTTTATTCTTATTTCCCACTTTCCATCATAAAATGGTACACCTGGTCCTCTGATTGATTTTATATCTAGAGTGGCTGAATTTCAGGTGCAAAGCTGGGTAAGTTATACTACTAAGGCAGTATTTCCATATGCTTTTACGCTTTTTTTTGTGTGTGTGAAACAGTTTTTGCAGAAAATGTTTCCTGTACAGTGAAATAAATTTGGGAAATCTGGGTTAAAGACAGTTTCTTTACAGGGAGGGCTTTTCACAGCCATCGGTAACTTTTAAGAGGGACGTAGGTAGTGTGTCGTGTTTTGCGAATGTGTTCGACCCTGGAATTCCCTTTCCACTTCATGTCCTCAGGTGCGGGGTCTGCTGTCTGGGAGGCACTGCACTGGCCCCAGGATGGGGTGGGGTGGGGTAGGGTGGGCTTTCTCAGGTTCATGGAGCTCCTTTCCGTTCCCAGTGAGCCACGTGTGGCGTTTCGCACAGCAGGCAGCCTGCACGACTACCCTGTGTTGTAATGTTTCCCGTTTCTGTTCTCAGACCTTTCCGAAAGGTGAATGAAAAAGGTGTCTTACTCTGGGATAAAATTCACAAGTTGCAGAAAGGCCAGATTTACAAGCAGGTATCTCATGACCAGTTTATTTTATTTTTTTGTTACTTTGCTTCATGTGCTCGGTAATAATAACAGCTAACGTTCTTGGAGGCTTACTGTGGGTGCCAGGTGCAGTTCTGAGTGCTCTACTCGAATTGACTGTTTATAACTTGTTGGCAAAATTTAAGTCAGTATATTTTCAATATACTCAGAATTGAATGATTTTTTAAAACAAAATTTAAAGCGTTACTTTCAATAGGATACAACATTTAAGATGCCAATAGCAAAGCTTGGAAATTTCCCTTTAAGAAGGATTTAATCACATGGCATATTACTTGCCCAAATTAGTAATTACTTCCTGGCAAACTGTGTTTTATGTACAGCTTTAATATATCTTAGTATCATATAAGTCTTGGAAATGTTTGAATAAAGGAATTGCTGACTATTATTGTGTTACTGAAGTTAGTTGTTTTTTTCTTTTTTTTTTTTTTTTTTTACATACTGATACATTCCCGGTGGGTATTATAACAACCTGCTAGATTTGGCATTAAGTGTATTTTCTAGGCCTTGAAAAATTAGCTTAGATACAATCATTCCACTTCTAGAAAGTTAGCCTAAGAAAATGATTAAGATGTAGCTAAAACACTTGTATAAGAATGTTTATCATGAAGTTACTTATAAAATAGATAACAGAGTAAATGATAACAAAATAAATGTTCAACATCAGGGAATTGGTAAAATGAATTATGGTATTCCTTAGGAACTGAAATTACATGGCAGGTTAATATTTGACTTGGAAAGATGGTCACAGCATGTTAAGTGTAAAAAGGTCATTACAGAAAATTCTATACAATATGAATCCCTTTTGAAAAATAGATTTGACTTAGGAGAAAGGCCTGAAAGATTTCATACTAAGTTGCTTTTAAAGTTATGTTTTGACATTTAAAATAAATTACAAAAGCAAAAAATTCTTTTGAAGTTTTAAAAAAGTAGATATTTTGGGCTGTGGGTTATACACAGGTCTCTCTCTGTCATACAGTATACTATGTTTTTCCCTTATTGCAGGGCAATTTATATGAATTTTTGAAGCTTACAGGATGGAGAGGATCCAAAGTGTTGTATTTTGGTGACCACATATACAGTGACCTGGCGGTGAGGAGCCTTTTTCCTATTTCTTTGTCGTGGGACAGACGCGTTAGTTCCACTTATTAAGGAATTTCTCTTGTGTTTAAGACCAAATTTGTTTAATTTTCACATATTTGTGAATTTTTCAGTTTTTTCTTATGATTTCTAGTTTCATGTCTTATGAGCAGAAAAGATACTTTGTATGATTTCCATCTTTTTAAATTTATTAAGACCATTTCACATTGTGTATTTACTTATTTGTTGTCTGTATTTCCCATGAGAGGCAGACATTTGTCAGTTTTTGTTCATTGTTTTAGCCTCAGTATCTAGAACAGGGCCCAGCAAATAGTAGCACTTGATAAATATTTGCCAAATGAGAACATGAATGACCCTTTAGATGGTGAGTGTACATCTTAAATTTTCCAGGACATAATTAGCATCAGATCGTCTGATCCATTGGCAAATCCTGGGGTTACAATATTTAGAATGAAAAATGCGGTCGTGTCTGTTCATGCTGCAAGATCAGTCCACGTCTGAGAGTCCCTGGTTCCCCACAGCCCACAAGGCCTGATGCACAGTGGGCGTTCCCCAGCCATCTGTGGATGAACTTGAATGTAGACCTTCAGTGGCATCGCGTTGAGCCTCTTTCTGCCCTTGACCTCATTGTTGTCTTACAGGCCATGGTTGATGATTCCAGACCCTGTGTGTCTGTGACTCGACAGCAGTTATTTCCGGAACAGAAACGTTCTGGGGCGGGGGCGAAATGGTCAAAACTGAAATGGTCAAAACTTTGGTTTTAATTGAAATGTAATTCATTGAAGTCAGCTTGGTTAATAACTAACCAGTACCATTAAAAAAATAATTCAACAAATGCCTGTTGTGTCTGGGAAAGGTAACAAACGCTTTAAATTCTGTGGAGATTAACGTTGACTTTCTGGGATCTTTGCGATCAGGATTTGACCCTGAAGCACGGCTGGCGAACCGGTGCAATCATCCCGGAGTTAAGGTCCGAGCTCAGAATCATGAACACGGAGCAGTACGTTCAGACCATGGCCTGGCTGCAGACCCTGACTGGGTTACTGGAGCAAATGCAGGTTTGGGAATTTTTTCTCTCCTACTTTTTAATTAAGCGGTAGAATTAGTCCACTAGTCATTTACTTTAGGTCTTTTCCGTTTAATCGTGCTTATAAAGTGTGAGGCATAATTCATCCTGAAGAATAACTGCTGGGATTATTTTGCCCCTAAGAGAGTTTTGTCGGTTTCTCTGAAGAGATCTTTAAAAATGCTCCCAAAGCCGTTTGGAGAAAGAGCTTTGTGGGGCCTGTGTGGTCTCAGGTGTTCGTTTACGTCCCTCGGTCAGTCGAAGTCCAGTGTCCTCACTTCCCCACCGAAGCCGCTTTGAGAGGTGTCCTGTGGGGCAGTGGGATTCGAGAACCTCTGCCAGTGTTTGGGTCCAGTCCTGCCTCTTCCCTGAGCCTGCAGTGGTCTCCATTCTGGGCCTCGGTTTCATCATCTATTAAATGAAGGGTCTTGTGGAACGAACACTTTGGGCTAGGCACCACGGCTTGTTGCAGAGTCTCAAAGCAAGAGTCAAGGTCCTGTGTGCAGCCTCCATTTGATTTTGAAGATAATGCCTACAATTTGTCGGCCCACTCGGGTGCAGTGGCAGTTTTTTCTTTCCGCAAGTTCCACAGCCACTTTTGGACAGTTAGTGATGATTGTTATTCTTAGGGGTGATTTTCCGGCCCGTGAAGCTGGCCCCCTGTGGCAGCTGTGACCCCCTTCCCAGTCTCGTGAGGCACCTTGCTTTCTCACTTGGTCCAGCTGGCCGGGCCTGCAGCCATCTCAGTGTGAAGGCTGCCTCTTTCAGGATGAGGGGCATGGGCGCCTGCTCTCTTGGCTAACACACCTGTAGCCTCTGGCCACAGCCTGCTTTGGAAATGGCCAGGGAACAGTCTTGCCTGGCCCATTTGGCAACCCGTGTGGAGGCGGCTGGCAGTGAGCTCAGGCAGAGCTGCGAGGGGCCGGCAGGCCAGGCCGTCACTCCAGGGCACACACATGCTCGAGCATGGGGCCTTGTACGTCGCCCCCGGTCTTGCTTCCGTGTGCTCCAGCTACATTGGTTCTTGCTCGTCTCTGATGGGGACTTGTCATGTCTCTTTGCCATGTTTGTGCGTGAGATGATTTTCTAAAATAAAAGGCATCGATTTCGAGTCCATGCAGCCTCGAGTCTGTGCACAGGTCGTACAGTTAACGGTCGTGACCCTTCACGTGGCATGCGTTGTGCCTAGAGCTTGTCCTGCACGCATCACTCATTTAATAGTCCCAGCTGTCCTGTGTGGGCAGGTGCCATTTTTTCACTTTAGATAAGGAAACTGGGTGTTGAGAGGTTAGGTGACGTGTCTCAGGTCATAAGATGACAAAAGAAGACCTTGAACCGATGCCCAGGTCCATGCCTTTGAGCTCTGCACTGAGCTTTCCTGTTGTGTGCGATCGAGGCCTCAGGGGTGGCCAGGGACCCCTCCCTTGCGATGCTGGCAGCTGGTCACACTACACACACACACACACACACACACACACACACACACACAGCCTCCAAACTTTCACGCAGAGGTGGTGCCACCATTTAGCTTCGAGGACAGTTTCTTTGTTTTCTTTGACCTGTACAAAAAGTTAGGTGATTAAGGAGTGTGGGTTTAGAGACTGGAAGTGCTGAGAATATTTCTGTGATTTATGCAGTTGATTATTCATGGCGTAAGGTTAGGAAAGGAAGAAGTGGAAGTTAACATTTACGTTGCCACCCTCGTTTTACGGAAGAGGAACCTGAGGCAGAGATAAGTAACTTTTCCAGAATCACGAAGTTCGCGAACAGTAGTATCAAGCTCTTTAGGAATGAGAGCTTAGGATGGTCCGGACACTAAAGGCTTTCTGTTCATTTCATTCTCACTACTCTCTGAAGTCGGTGCCACCATCATCCCCATTTTACAGATGAACCTGAGGCACAGAGGAGAAAATAACTCGCTCAAGTTAAGGGTGATGCTGGGACCCTAGAGTTTTCACTGCTGTATCGCCTCGGGTTCTAACACTCTTTACAGCATTCTGTCTGGTTGTCTGGTTGGGTTCGCTGGGATATGAAGGTGTATGGCTGATTATTAAAAAAAAATACACAAATGAATGTCATTTCTCACTGTCCTCCCTGTTCCCTTTTTACTTAAAAGCTATAGATTATTCCAGTGATCCTGTGTCAGATGTTTCTAGAACTCCCCTTGGGATTATTTTCATAGCACGTAGCACATTATTTGAACTGTTTTCTGAGGAGAAAATTTGTCCTTTCAGGTTGAGTTTGATTTTTTTTCGAGCCAGAGAGGTGTCACTTAGAGCCAAGTCTGATGAATTAAATACAAGGATATAATTTTTGGTTTTAAGAAAGTAGCTCTAAAGAATAAAGGTAATTTTGTGAACTAGCCTCAAAGCGTGCCCCAAACAGTACCCCAAACAGTGTGGTTAGTGGCGGTAGCGCTGGTAAAGATGGGGCTCATGGTGGTGGGGTCTCCCCGGGTAGCCACCCAAGGTCTCCTTTAGCTCTGGGACCGGCAAACTTCTGGGCCGGATGGAAAGTATTAGGCTGTGCAGACCATGCAGTCTCCGTCCCAGCTCAGCTCTGTGCTTGTGGCACAAAGCAGCCTTAGACGACACGTAAACGGCTGCCTGTAGCTGTGTTCCTCATGACACTAAAATACGAATTCATATCTCCATGTGTCATAAAATTATTCTTCTTTTGATTTTTTTTCAACCATTTAAAAAGGAACACCCATTCTTAAGCTCGTAAGCCTATAGAAAAATGGGTGGTAGGCTGGATTCGACCTCCTCCGGTGTAGGCTGTTGGGCAGCTGACCGGATCGCAGTATCCTGCTGACAGGGGAGGAGCGAGGGCAGGTGTGGTACTGAGGCCAGTCTACGTTTTTGTCTTGTGAAGAGCGGAGCATGGGGCTGAAGGTGGCTGGGGTGTCTGCCGGGTCAGCTTCTGGCGTGGGCTTCTGGTTGGACTTTTCCAATGCTAACTACCAACGTCGGAGTACATGGTTTGACTTAAAGATTAATTATAACTATCACAGTCTTTGAAATATTTTAAAGTAGATTTCAGATCCCTGAGAAAATTATTTTCTGAAGTTTGGCCTGGTAGGGGGAACAGAGCTGGAGAAAGGGGGCGGCTCAAGGAAAAGTATTATTTTTAATGGGAGAGACTCTGGCATATGTTTAAGTGCTGATGGGAGGGATCCAGGTGAGGAGGTGGATCATATGGGAGGGATGGTCGATGACGGAGAAGGGTTCCGGGATGGCAGGTACTGAGTGGGCCTTGGTTAGGGTGCTGTGGGGAGGCTGGGTTAAGGCCCATGCCCACAGCGCTCAGATGCCCCTTCTCTGGGAATGCTCCCCTGGCCTGAGATTCCTGGGCCCTTCTGCCCTAGCATGTCCTGTCAGTGATCTTGGGCTCTGCTGGGGATGATCCATCATCCTTGGCTGCCTTCCATTCTGGAAAAGCTGGGCTGGAGAACATGCCTTGAACTTGGACACCCAAGTTGATTCTTTGTGTCTGTGAGGCCAGCCCTAGGGTGGGGGGCCCACCTGAGGGGCAGGAGTAGAGAGGAATGTTCATATGGCCGGTAGCAGCTAGTTTCCTAAAGGAAGAGTAATCCTTATTCTGGTCACCAGTCAGAGAATTCTCCTCTCCTGCAAGTAGGGGGCAGAGTAAGGGACTAGAAGCTTCTTTGTACTGGACACAGGTGTCTAGTTCATGGACTAAAAAGGGTATTTGGGCAGAGGTGGGGGGGAATTCCCTCCCACAGACTAACACCCTATTCTGTGTGGTATCACACTGTTTTGTCATGGTTGGGGTCTGCCCCCCACAAGGGCCTCCATCTTTCTTTCTCGTATCTTTAGCATCTAGCACAGTGCTCAGCACACAGTAGGTGCTGAATATGCATATATAAGTGTGTGTATGTATATACATGTGTGTGTATATACACATGCATGTGTATGTGTGTATGTGTATATGTGTATGTAGATGAGCGTACGTTTGTATATGTGTACATATGTGTACATATAAATAAATTCCTTGTGACATCCTATAGATTTTTGATCTAGTCACATACTTTGTAGAGCCTAAATTGTGTAGCAAGTAATTTGTTGACTAAAATGTGAAAGCTGATTAAAACTGCTCATAGAACCATCAACCCCCAGAAGGGCCGGCCCAGTGCTCCAGGCTCCAGTAGCACAGCCAGTGGTCATTCCGTGCAGCTGCTTCCTGGTGGTGTGGGCAGTGGGGTCGGGCAGGAAACCCAGATTGCAAGCCCAGGGTTTTGTCTGGGTGGCAGAGGCCCTTAGCAAGCTGCCTGTTAGTCAGGCTGTTGAGCCGGGGGGACGTGATAAACAGAAGGTCCTTGGCACCCACGTCAAAAGCAGATGGTTCGCTTATTTGGTCTTTTCCTCCTAAGTCTGCCCCGTGACCGTGAATTGCAGGGAGCCACCTGTCCCCTGTGATCACGTGTGCCTCTCACTCTAGCCGAGTGTTTGTTTAGCCACGGGAGCCTTGCGGACAGACTTCTGAGAGTCCGTCCTTGGGTTGTGGGCAGTTGTCATTTTCCTTTTGCCTTTTGCCATATTTCAGCTCCATCAGAAAATTCTCTGCTTTTCCATCTTGTTCAAGTGCTCAACCTTCTTGCTTTTTACAAAAGCAATTATTTTTTTTTCTCTTAAACACTTTAAAAGATAACATTAAGAAAAAAAAAATTAAAACAAATTGTAATTCTACTACTCTTGTACAAATTAAAGAAAAATTTCCATGTTATATCCCAGATATATGCAGATATTTTTACATGCTTCCAGTTAGTGGATGTACTGTTTGTTACACCTATTTCTACTTAACTGCCATTTTTATGTTGGCATATGTACATATATACACGTAATACGTGTAACAGGTAATATATATTACATATATATTTATTTATGTAATATATATATATTACAGGTATATTATACATATATTTTTTGTGCATACATATGCATTATGTTTATACACAGCCTTTAATAATACTTTAATAGCTCTAGTTTAATACGTGCCTTGTTTAATATCTTCATAATATTCCATTTAATTTGTTAAACCCTATTTCTGTTATTGGAGATTTAAAACTATTTTTGGTGAAGAGAGAGGATGGGGACTGGGAAGTCTGAAAAATGTATTATTTCACGCAAGTGTCTTCTCTCTTAAACTCGAATAAAATTTCTCCAGTAAAAGCTGCCCATTAACAAATTCTCATGGCCTGATGAGTTTATGCACCACCAAATCGGTCTCAGTAATTGGCTTGTGCCCTGCAGGTTCACAGAGATGTGGAGTCCCAGCTGGTCTTGCAGGAGTGGAAGAAGGAGAGGAAGGAGATGCGGTAAGAGTGGCCCCTTTGAATGTGGGGGGTCCACCCCCCTGTTTGCGCATGCTCGGCCCACACACCCGCCCCGGGGCTGGCCCGAGGCATGCTTTCAAACATTCTTTTTTAGCTCCAGGTATAAATGTGCCAGCCCCAGTGTCCAGAACCACCCATCTGCTGTTAAGTGATGTGTGACATTTCCTTGAGTCAGCAGTAACCTCCCTCACATCTCCTACCCTTGCCATTTGCTTCTTTTTAAGAAAATCAAACAAATATGCCCTTCTCTCACATAAACACACACACAACTCCTCTTCCACATTCCCTGCCAGGTCCTGCCTGATTCGAATGAGCCTTTCCCTCCCATCCCTTCTCCCGGCCTGCTCGACTTTCCCATTTGGGCAGCTGGCGGCCTACTCGCTGGTAATGCCTGCCGCACAGCGCGGCTCCTGGGACAGTATTGGAGGTGGGCTCTGAGCCACAATGAGTTCTTGGAGCTCCTACAACCCTGGTGCTTATTCGTAGCCACGGCTGTTTCAGCAACGTGCCTGCACTCGGTACTGTCCTGTTTATTGGTGAAGAAAGCCCGCCGGCATCAGAACAGCGTGGCGGGGTGCATCTTAAGGGAATGGGTGTTCACATCTTAAGGGAATGGTTGTTCAGAAGAGGCCTTGTGGACAGCCGTGCTTCCCTGAGAGCTGCCACCTGGACACTGTTTACATGGTCATTTCTGCTCTCGTCCCTGGCTTCCCCCTGCCCCAAGCACAGCTGTCTCTAAGGTTGGGAAGTAGCAGTCACTGCCTGGGTTCTGGCCTCCGAGCAGCAGACACCCTGACTGCCGGGGGAAGCACAGAGAGGGGCAGAGCTCATCGGATGTATTGACTCCATCCTTCCTCCTCCCTCTCAGGGCGTCGGCTGTCGGTGGCCTGGTTCTAACTTGTCACTCTCACATTGCTGTAGACATGTTGGGTGAGAGTGTGATAGGCATATGCTGTGATTTGACTCCAAATTCCTCTCCCCCGAAGGCCAGACCTGTTTGACCCATCAGAGATTTGGGTTTTGAATTCGAGTTTCTAACGACTTCATATCTCAAAGAGATTTTTTTTCAGTAAAAATTTAAACACCGTTTGTGTCATTCCACCCACAAACCTAATTGAGTTTTTTAATATTCTACTTTTTGGTTTTTACATCTCCTGTCACCCTATGACAACAGTCACTACCAAATAGTGGCTTTTATTACACAGTTGCGTAAATGAATGTTTTTCTTGTTATGTTTGTAACTGATTTATTAACAGTCAGGTGGTATTTAGCCGTTTTGCTGGAATATTCTGTGTGAAGGTGTCCTAGCCATCAGTACGCACACCTGCAGTGGCTTAGATTCTGGGGTTGGGTGAACAGCCTTGCAAATTATAACCTAGGTTTTGAGGGGGCAATGAGGTGTTTGAAACCAAGAAATGGATAGTGGAGATTTATTTACATCACTATAAAAGAATCCTTAGTTTCTTGAATATCAAAATATGTCAGAGTTTATAATATGCTTTTATTTCTCTAACCTTATACAGTTTTTACTATAACCTTATTAAAAGGGGGTCTCGGTCCCATATTGTAGATGAGGGAAGTTTCGAGACTCAGAACGTTTTGTGTCTCTCCATGTACCTTCAGAAGCAGCTCTGGCCTCCTCTGTTTTTGTTTGGAAAATGTAGCACGCAGATTTAGACGGACATACACACTGAAACTGGGCCTTAACAGCGTTCTGTCCAGCTGGCCTCAACGGGAAATGTGATCAGAGTCATCTGGGTGATGGACAGCCAGGCTGTTTTCCTGAGTGGAAGTTGAAGCTGCTCTCCTAGCTAATTTTCTCTCCTATAAAATGAGTCTTGTGAAAAAAGAAAAGTGATTTTGATTTTAGTAACTGAAAAAAAAAGACTGTTTTTGAATCATTTTCAGTTGCACCCCTCTTTTCTTCTTCAGGGAAATGACCAAAAGTTTCTTCAACGCCCAGTTTGGAAGCTTGTTCCGCACAGACCAGAACCCAACCTACTTCCTGAGACGCCTGTCACGGTTTGCCGACATCTACATGGCATCTCTGAGCTGCCTCCTGAACTACGATGTCAACCACACGTTCTACCCCAGGAGGACTCCACTGCAGCACGAACTTCCCGCATGGTCTGACGGGCCCCCCAGCTTCAGACTCCCCCTCCTGCAGGAGGCCCAGGCCAAGTAGCCTGGTGCCCACCTGTGGAAAAAGCCAGAAACAGCCACGGCCCCGGATTGGGCAGACATGACGGGGCTGACTTCGTGTGGATATGAGTGTTGCTTTCGGAAAAGACACAAGTAGGCCTTCTGCTATTTATTTTGTACCTTATGGAGAGTACTTCCGAGGTCGTTAAGACAGAAGCTAGCGGCCCACCAGTCCCGCCTTCCTGCACATGTCGGGCCGAAGGCAAGCTCCACATGGACACTCTGTGACCAGCTTTCCTGTTTGTGGGGGTACTGGAACTAATGTCAGTCTTTCAGGGAAGTTTTGAAACTGTCCTTGAGTCTCCCTTGGAACATGTATTGAACAGTCACGGGCAGTGCATGGGGAACAGAGGGGCACAGTGACGTGCAGCGATAAACTGCTCGCGGAAAGCTGATGGTTGAGTGAGCTGTACAGTGGCATAAGACGACAGTAAGTAGCGGGGATGGTCCCCAACAGCAGCCCATTCCCCAGACATCCGGTACCAGGGCTTTGGCATCCTGGTGCATCACTTGAAAGAAAACAGCCTCTCTGGAAAGTCTTATGTGAGAAAGAACAGGAGAAGGTGCAAGTCCTTGGCCCTTGATGGTCATCAGTATCTGCTTCCTATGTCCTACCCCATGCTGGGGAAGGACAAACGGTGCCACAAGTGATGGGTGCGTTCACACTTTTCCCCAGAGAAGAGCTTCTCGTTCAATTTTCAGCTGGCAGAACAGACTTTGTAGAATAAGGCTGTGAGCACCAAGCAGGTCAGAAGAGCCAACACATTGTGGTGGGTCCCCAGGCGTTTCTTACACATGAAAGTGCCACCACAGTGTTGGTGTGATATGCTTATTGGAGGACAGAAAACGGAACAGGAAATAAAAATGGTCCTTGCAATGAAGTGCCACACCATGACCCTCACTGGGTTGTTTTGGTATCTTGTTAAAACATACGTATTACCAGAGACTGTTCTTTTCTGGAGGGCATCCTGCGTAGGCCTGCCTCGCTCGTGGATCGTCAGCCGAGGAGCACGCTTGAATTCAGCCCTCTCTTCTCCTTAGATTTCTCTCCTGCCTTGTTCATGTGGCTGTTTTGGGAGTCTGGGTGGTTTTCTTTAGATGTCTGTGTTTAAGGTGGGAGAGGATAAAAGGCATTGAAACTAAGAGAAAAAGAGTTAGAAATGACTTAGCTAACTCAGTATTTCTCATTTCTTTCTGAGGACAGTACAAATGACATACATTCTCAAACCTGATGAATGGCAGTTACAGGAAGGGGGCTTGTGGGGAGTACTTGGTAATTTGGCATTTTTATTGTAATATTGGCAAGATGCTAGATTGGCATTCCATAGGCTGCCTGCCAGAATGCAGAAATTAAATGATTTTTGCATTTAAACATAAATTAAATAGCATGTTTTGTAGTGCTGCTTGTTATAATGGGGTTTTACTTGTGATATTTTCTTGTTATTTATAATAGTGAAGGAGAGAGACCCTTTTAGACCCAATAGACCCTATTAGACCCCTTTTTTTCCTTCTAAAGTTTATTGTAAACACAATAGTCCGTTCCTTTTTCGGAATGGGATGGGTCTTTGTTTACTGTTTGTCAGTGCCCGGGTAGTGTAAGCGTCAGAGTTTATGGGGGTCTGGTGGGTGTCCAGAATTGCTCGGTGTTGGTCCTCAGAGGTCACGCTGGTGCTTTTGGCTCATAGTTTCCGCTTTGGAGAAGCTGAGCGATGAAGTAGGTATTATTATTTTTTTAAATGTTCTTAGTTTTTATCTAATCTCATATTCATTAGATGTCTCCTAGGTGCCAGTTTCAGGGTGTTTTGTTTACTGAAGAATGAAGTAGAACTGTTTTTCAAGCCTGCTCTCATGGAGGTCTAGATTAGGTGACCCAAGCCTCAGGGGAGAAATATGTTTTCTGGGTGTGAATAATGAATTTTACAGTTTATTACCAATTACGATTTTAGTCTCTGGGCCACTGAACACGGCCGTGTTGAGACCTGCCCTGTGGCAGATGCCCGGGCCAGCGGCATGGGCCAGGACAGCCACCGCCAGGCGAGGGACAGCGGCATTCTCGTCTGTGCTCGGTCAGGATGGATTTCAACTTGTCGTTATCATGACTGCGCCGGGCATTGGGTGCTTTCCAGGTGGTTCTGTGGTGCACACGCTGGTGAAAGCACATTGGCACAAGGGGAATGGATCTGTTTTCCACCCTTTAGAGTCGCAACTTGGGAAGTAAACAGCATAAAAGTAGTGTGCGCACTTAAAAATGTTTTCCACTTTTGGCATTGGTTAGACTGATTTTCTAAGAATTATGTGAACAAAAATTCATAGTCCAAGGGCAGTCCACGTCAGCCGAACACAAGGCCCCACGGCACCCACGGCGGGTAGCCTTGGAAAGGACTTTGCACAATTGATTCTTTTAGAGTTGCTTTTATAGATGAAACCTGGCTTTTAAAATATTTTAGTTTGGCTGAGAGCTCCCACTTGCCTCCTAACATAGCCCTGATTTTTTTTTTTTTAATACTCTTCAGCTCAGCTTTGTTTTCCGCTGTCGCCGTTAATGCCACGTAACATAAACCACCTGTTACTGATTCGGGTGCTTCTCAGACTGAATTACCAGTTGCTGTGAATGCATTGGCCCTCTTAATTATTGCAAGGGAGAAATGAAAAGTCATCTTTCCTTCTAGCTAATTTAGCTTTGGGTGAACTAAATGGCCTTTCCTCTCTCTTCCTCCCAAAAGGCCTTTGAAGCAGTAGAGAGTGCAGTGTGCTCAGCATTGGAATTGAATTCCACTATGCCAGATGCTCATTTGCTGCCAAAGGCCCACTTGGGAGCCCTTGTCTCGGAGGCTCAGAGACCAAATTTGGCCGGAGGCAGGGTTCCTTGATTGCTCTATTCGACTCCCGGGGAGCCTGTGTGTTGCCTTCTGACTTTCAATTCCTTTTTGTACCAGTTTCCCTCCCTCCCCTGCTCTTTTATTTGCCTTGGTGTTTGGGAGCTTGGCTCCAAGCTCAGCTACCCTTTAACAGCCTAGTGGGTTAAGGAAAGGAAAGAGAGTGATGTTTCCTTAATGCGGGGTCAGCAAGCTTTTCCTGTAAGGGGGAAGACAGTAAATATTTTCAGCTTGGCAGGCCATTTTCTGTCGCCTCTACCGAGGAGTGGGTGGGCTCTGTTCCATTCCAACTTGATTTGTAAAACCAGGCCGCAGGCTGGATTTGGCCCTCGGGCCATAGTTTGCAACCCCTGCTCTAACGGATTGTGTTGGTGCCAATGGCAAAGTTACCTTCATGCATGCAGATGAACAGCCCCATAGTGGGGGCAGACAGAAGGAAGACGTTCTCTAGTGAGTGCACCATATTCCCCTGACTAGCCCAGAGCTAGTCTCTGAGCATATTTACTTACATAGCCAGTGGTAAAATACTGTTTCCCACACAGGGCATAATTGTCGTGTGTCATTGAGCTGAGGGCTCGGGCACTAGCTGCATATACCTCTCATCATACTCGTTGGTGATTGTGCTTGGCTGCCCAGATAACCTTTCATAACAGAAAGAGTCACTCTCCCAAGTTCTAGGTGTTCTGTCAGCTTTGCGAAGAAAGCCCTACCTCAGACAAGGTCACACCCCTTCCCCCCGCACCCTCCCCAGCAGCTCCCTTCCCGGGTGTGGATCCCAAGAACACACCTTGTAAACTTCCTGCACGTGCATGTCCATCCCAGCGCCTGCTTTCGGGGACCCCCCACCCCACCCCACGACAGCACTTTTTCTCCAGCATTGTAGTCTCGCATTCTTAGAGAACTGTTTCCTGATTATCTCGAATGACAGTGTTGCCTGTGCGATATCAGGTGCGGTAAATACAAACTAGGTAGATGCGCTATTTACGCTGAATATGAATTTGCTATTTATTCTAAATGTTGATTTTATGTTATATGATATTGAACTTAATTGACAAATAAAAGTGAATTGTATCATCCAGTTTATTCTGAGTCCTCCGTTATTGTGTACTTAAGTTAGTGGCAAAACCATATCAAATTCTAAGATACCCCAAAAAGAAATGTCCCTGAGAGAAGGGGTGACAGATTTAGGATTCATTTCTCACCACTCGTATTCCATCACGCCCAGCAGAGCACACTTGCTCGCTTTCAGAGCTCGAAGACTGTGTAATTAAGCCACCGATGGAAAGGTGGTGCGAGCTTAGCTGTGGGTGGGCAGCAGGTAGCACACCTGGAACTTCTGTGCTGTGGACAGTCCCCCCCTTGAGAACAAGAAAGTGGTGATCCACACGTTTGCCATCAAATGACCAGGAAAGCTGGAAATTGGAAGCAGTGTTTTAAGAAAATACTGAATATTACTGAATTAGGAGTGTTAGGAAGCCAAATCACTACTAGATTTTGAATAAATTTATATTTCAAAGAGCTTTTTTTAAAAAAGTGTGTGTGTGTGTGTGTGTGTGTGAATTTAAACACTTTAATATCCTGACCTCTCATCATGCCAGGACCGTAAGCTCGTTTGCTTTTTTCGTGGGTAGCCTGCTGTTTCTCCTTCCAGTCACTTGCCTTCTGGTACCTGCGATGGTGGTGTTGGTGGACCCAGTGGCAAATCTGTCCCACGTCCTTTCTGGGGAGCGGTTTCTTGGAAACGTGGCACTGCTCCCATCATGGCATGTTGTCCTAGAGGAAGGGTAAGTTGTGCCTTTGCCCGAAATCGGGACTTTGCCCCTTTCCTGGAGTTGTGAAAAGTTTTTAAGACACTCTGGGGCTTCTAGAACTTTGGACTTGGCTCAGCAAAAACCCGGATGACGTGGAACAAAGTTGTGTGGGCTGTGAGGTGAGGGGAACCAGGAGGGGTGTGAGGTCGGCCCATCCTGGCTTTTCACTTCTGTGTCCCAGCAGAGGTTCTCACACTTGGCCAGGGCTACCCCGCTAGGGACAATCTGGAAATGTGATGGGTGGGTTGGAGGGCATTTCTGGCATTTTGAGGGCAGGGACTTCAATGGTGTCGTGAACAGTCTGTCTTGCATGGAGTGTCCTGCACGTCACCACTGTAAGATCGCAGAACATTTTTATCACCAGAAGAAGAAACGCCACACCTCTTTAGCGGTTAATCCCATTCCCCTCTTCCGTACTCCTGGCAACCACTAATCCTCTTTCTATCTCTAGGAATTGGCCTGTTCTGGACATTTCATGTAAGTGGAATCATAAGTACGTGGTCTTTTGTGGCTGGCTCCTTTCACTGGGCATGTTTTCAAGGTTCATCCATGCCATTGCATGTACCGGTACTTAGTTCCCCTTTAGGGTGGAATGACATTTCATTGTATGGATATACCACAACTTGGTCATCTAGTCATAAACTGATGGGCATGTGAGTTACTTTCATTTTGGGCTATAATGAATAATACTCCGAACATGCATCTGTACGTTTTTGTATGGCTATATTTTCATCTTTCTTGGGTATATACATTAGAGTGAAGTCTCTAGATCATATGGTCAACTTTTCGAGGAACTGCCAAACGGGTGTCCACAGGGGTCGCACCATTTTACAGTCCCACCAGCAGTATGAGAGTCCCCGTTTCTCCACATCTTAGCCAACACTTGTTATCTGTCTTTTCGACTACAGCCGTCATAGTGGGTGGGAAGTGGTATCTCATTGTTATCATATCTTATTAAAATACACACAACCAGGCAAACAGAACGGAATTAAATAATTCATAAGGCAGACAGTTAATTGAAAAGGCTCTAATTATTAGTTCTAAAAAGTGGATTTTATCTTCAAAGTTTAACCCCTCCTGTGACGCATGGTATTTTTGTTTCCCAGAACAGTAGATTTATTCCACTGACTTTCTGTTCCTTAAACATTTATTGAGTACATTTCATGTGTCAGACATGGTGCTAAGTGCTGAGACACAAGACGAATGAGGTGAGTCCCTGCCTCGGGGAGCTTGTGATCTAATAGGAAAATAAGACAAGGTCACAGTTACTATCGAGTTGGGTAGAATGCAGTAAGTGCCATCTAAAGGTACATAGGAAGGACAGCAAACAGTCAGAGGAAGGAGAAGTCCCCTGAGTGGGTGGGTGCATTTGACACGGTCCCTCAGTCACAGAAATGAGTCCTCCAGATTAACCAGAGAGATGGGGTACAGCTCAGATGCTTCATACTTCCAAATGTTAAAAGACCTTAGGTTCCCAAAAGGCACTGGCGCTAAGGATTCACAGTTGACAGCCTTTCTGAGGGCTCGGCTGGCCCAGGTGGCTGTGGGTGATGACTGGCCATTGCAGGTCTGTTGCCCTCACTGCACCCCCAGAGGGTCACCACTCTCCAGCTGCTGCTCTTCAGAGACCTGGAAAAGAGTCGTCTGTGAAATGCAGGGAGGACACAGGACCTTCCACTTGTTGACCCTTTCCAGGTCGAGCATTTGTTTTAGCCACCGGTCCAAGGCCTCGATGGGGTTCAGGACACACTACCCCAAAATGTAGAACCTTGGCATATTAAATATCTTAAGCTGAAGAGTTTAAAAAAGAAAGCTAAAACGGCAGAAGCAGGAAAGTCCCTCTGACTTCCTCCCCCGATCTTCTTTCTTCCCTGAAATAGGTCATAAAACTCCCATGTGGAAAGTCCCTTTCTGGTACCAGGAGGAAGAAGACACATCACCAGAGATGAAGAATTTGGGGTCAGGAAATCTGTACAAACCAACCTTGTTAAACTAACTTAACCCCTAGCCCAAACCTCGTTGTCTGGTCAAATCTTCACAGATATATTGCTGCTTTGTCTAAAAGTATAAAAGCTTCCTGCTCTGGTCCCTTCTTCGGGGCGTCATTCTCTTGTGAAGGCTCCTACGTCCATGTAAACGTTCAATAATATTCGCGTGCTTTTCTGCTGTGAATGTGTCAGTTTACTTTTCAGACCCAGCCAGGGACCCTAAGATGGTTGAGGAAAAACTTCCCTCTCCTACAGCCTAAAATACAATTCTTCCACAATGCCCCGGGGACGGGTGTGGCAGGAGCATTCCTCCATGCGTCGGGTTGGGAGGGAAGATGGTACGATGGTTAAGGCCACTGCTGGGGGCTCTCGTTGCTGTTTGAAGCTTGTGTGCCCTGGACAAATCATTTCAACTCTGCTGAAGTTTCCTCATCTCTAGAGGGTCATACTAATATTTACCTTACAGGGAGGTGCGAAGATTAAATTAGATATTAAGGAAGGTACAAACACCTCACAAAGGTGGCTATTCATATGATTACTAAAAAATTCTTTCAGGCTGATAATTCATCATAAACCAGGGGTGGCCCTTGAGCTTTCGAGTCAATCAGAAGCCGGATTCCAGAGGCAGCCACCCCGAGCTTTCTGCTGTCTAGCTCTGATCAGCACCAAAGCTGTGTCAATTAGCATAATGGATGTATTCAAGATGTCTGGATTGGCACCAGAGTCTACAGGCATCTCCCGTCCTTAAATATAAAAGACATGAGAATCTAGCACGTCACTTTGGGGAATGGCACCCTTGGCGCAGGGGTTTGTTACTGGAGCATTTTTTCCACCTGGTCTGTCTGATTGGAAGGTTTAGCTGAATCCTGCATCCAAGATGCTCTCTTGCCCGCCTCACGTGAGTCTTATGCATGGTGCTGGTGGGCCCTTGGAAGAGAGCTGAGAAGGCACGGAACACATTGAGCAGAATGGATAACTTTCTCCCATTTTTAAACATGATTTCAACATAATGCTTGCAGAAATAAAATAGCAGCCCGGGTGAACTTAACTTTGCAATCTGTACTAGAAATTTTTACATCGTTTCGATTCAAAAACAAGAGGATCTATGATCTGGTTATTTTTCAATCCGTTGCAGCTGTAGGATATCTGCTGCCACAGGCACTAAGGACCACATGGTATTTACATTTGGTTCACTGCAGAAAAAAAAAAACATCTATAGCACAACGCAAGCTGAAAATGGTGCAATAAAATATTTTTGTAACGTTTCAGTGCCAACTTACAAATATTCAACCAGGATCTAGTCTTGCGGGGGAGAGACAGCACATGTCCACGCACGTAACGATTACAGCAGCTCTCTGGCTTTGGCTATAACTGCAGGAGGGTTCTAGAACCAAATAAGCCTAGATTCAAGTACTGTATTTCCCTGGACCTGAGTAAGGCCATCAGCTCAGGCTGATGAGGTACAAAAGGGCCTGCATCCTACTGGCTGTCAGTTTTTCTTATCTTTGTATAAAAGGAAGAATTAAGTTTTATCCCAGCTTCTCAGTCCAGCCCAGGTAATAAACTTCAGGCAGGGTGTACTTTCCACATTCAGTGTGACTGGGTTACCTTGCTGCAGGCTTCCCCTTGGGTTGAAGTCAGTGGGGGCCCCAAGTGTGCTCAAGGGATCACTAACTAATGGTCCTTTCCTGGGATATGAGAGCAGAGCATGCACTTCTAGATATAAAAGACCTCATCAAAGGAACGGAGCTCCGAAAGCAAGCAGCAGCTGACGACAGGCAGAACCATCTTTGCCAGCAATGTAAATATAACTTTAAGTGTAACTGAAGGAAACACACTCTTTTTAAGGCTTTATGTCTCACTTTGCCACGGCTACCTCATAAATGTTTGTGGCGGAATTTAGCCCATTTCTTCTTGTGACATGTCACTTGATCATGAGGTTGGGTGGGGCAATCCCTAGTTCGCCCCTATCTCTAATTGTTGGAGGCTTCAGCCACCCCCACAAAAGAACCCAGGAGCACTGCACGAGACGTGGCTTCACTCTGCAATACCATGACTGCCTTTAGGCTCATTGCCCTGAGACATGTTCTAGAAGTGAGCTTTTCTTGGTGTGACGCTGTCCACAGAGATTTGCTACAAGACATCATTCCTTGCACCCCAACTGGCCCTGTCCCTAGGTAAAAAGGCAAACTCACCGTGAAGGGGTCGTAGGAAGGTTCTGGGGGAGCCGAGGTGGCGCTTTCGTACATAGGGTTTGAGACGTTCTCAGGCTGCCGCTTGCCAAGAGCTGTGACGTCAATATCCTCTTCTGACTGCTCAGAAAGACAAGCACCGAGGCTGAGAGCCAGGATGTCCCCAAGGCAGGGGCAGCTCCTCCAAGTCCACAGGGAAAGCAAGCCCAGACCCCACCTCCACCTCTGGAACTTAATAGTACTTTGAGATCTGATTCACATGTAGTAACATGCACCCATCTTAAGTGTTCGGCTCAATGACCTCTTAATATTCCAACCCAGGTGTGACCATCGCCCAAATCAGCATATAGGGCATTTCCATGCCCCCAGGCAGTGCTCTCAAGCCACTGGACCCCCAGCACCCAATCCCACCAGGGGTAACTGCTGTTCTGAATTCTATCACCTGGGAGCGGTTTTGCCTGCCCTTGAACTTAATTTAAAAGGGATTCAACAGCGTGCACACTTGTGCCAAAAATGATATTTTTGAGATTCGCCTCTGAAGCGCATCGATAGGCAGGTTATCTGCTAGAAGGATGTGAGGGGCTGCCTGGGGACGCTGCGGTCTTTACCAGGCGTGTCTGGAGGAGGCAGTGAGAGGAGAGGGAGGGCCAGGTCCCCAGGGGTCACTCTACAGTCCAGATAGAGGCTCAACAGTTCCAACAGGGCGAAATGTTTCAAATTCAAAAACAAAGAGGCATTACGTTTCGCTGGCTGCAGCGTGAGACCTTACTGTGCAGGTCCCCCACCCTGTCCCCCACCTCAGAATCAGTCCTGAAGCCCAAGCCAATCATGGTGGGCACCTGTCTCGTGAATCCTCCAAGGTGTGTGCCTCCTGGGCCCTGGCTAATCTGCTACCAAGCCAGATTCCTGGCACAGAGGGTCTGTGCTATTGGTGGCCCATCACCTTCTCGGCCAGGAAGAGAGGGGCTTGGAGCAGCCACCACTGCTGTTCGTGGGGCAGAGACCCCACCCAGGAGGCAGGATGAGTGTGCCAAGGGCCCCACGGCTGGGTGAGTTCTTGGAAGCTGCCGTCCGCTGAAGTTGCCCAGCGCCGACGGCTGGATTGCAAAGAGGACCCCCGTCGCATGTTCCCATTTTTCTTGCTCTTACCTCAAAACGCTGGAAGCCAGTCGTTCTCCGGTGGAGTCGGAAGTAAGAATATGCAGCCAAAGCGATGGCACCAATGACCAGGGTGATGGCAAAGAATATCCCTGTCCCCAAGCCAGTGTGGACCGCAGTCTGAACACAGAAAGGGGAGGGGTCGATACCTAAAACTGCTGCTTTGGTCCCCAAAGACCTATGCTTTCTGGAGCCTACTGCATTCTTGCTGGGCTGGGGCATCTTGGAGCAAGTTGGAATAAAAACCATGATAAAAGAGTTAACATGTATCCACTCTTACTACTGCCAGTGTCTCTTCTAAGCCCTTTATATGAAAGAATCCATTTGAGCGTATACTAGCCCGAAGAGATAAGGACAGTTATTATTGTTTCCATTTTTATATAGGGAAATTGAGGCACAGAGAGGTTAAGCACTTGCTTAGTATCACACAGCCAATGAGTGGCAGAGGCGGGCTTTGAAGCTTGGCTTTGGAGTGTACGCACTCCACCACTATGCTATGGAACCTCCCAGCAGCCAGCTGTGCTCACCCCTCCCTCAGATCTTTAGAACAAAGTTAGGATACCAACGACACCAACCAACCACCCGACTCTTACACAGCATGTACCAGGTGCTGGGAACTGTCCGAATTATTTTCCATTAACTCCTAGTCCTCCCAAGAACCCAGGGAGGAAGGCATTATGACCCTCATTTTGCAGGGAAGAAAAATGGGGCTCAGAGAAGTTCTGGGACTTGACCAAGATCACACAGCTGTGAAGCGGAGGGGCTCAGGATTTCCTGTTCTTCCAGTGGTTTCTTCACGGGCCCATCCTGTCCCTTTCATTGAAGTGTTAATGGTGACAGATGTTGGGTTGCTAATGCAGAGGAATAGGGGTGGAAGAACCAGGGCCAGGCATCCCCAAGGCCAGCTGCCATGGGTGGGGGAGGCTCCTCCACTTCCCAGGGGAGGGAGGTAGACAGGGCTTCCAGCAACAGTTTGCCTCTTGGGCAGTGGACATCGGCCTCCTGCCGGCGCCTCTCCAGGAGCCCTGGATACTCACCACTGGGGCAGGAGGTGCTTTTAGAGGCCTGGAAATGACATGAATGATCCCATTGGAAGCAAAGATGTCCCACTGCAGAATGGCTCTTCCATCGACAAACCTGGTCTCCTAGGGAAACAAGAGGGCTGAAGATCTGTGGTCATTTGACTCTTTCTCCCCAGGTGGAAGGAAGTTGTTCATTTTGCTTCAGATTTCGGAGCCTGGGTTTCAGGCCCGTCTTCACCAACAGGCAGCCCACTTCCTGTCAGTAGTGACACCTTCACTATCGGGACAACCAGAACACATTAGTTGTCCTTGTGCCAACAACTTGATCTAAGAACTGCAGAGAACCTAAGGGGTAATTTGTCCAGCCCCCTTGTCTGATAGATGAAGGTTCAGGAGGAAAATGGTTAATCCAAGATCATCGAGGAAGTAAGTGGCAAACCCCATGCCCCTGGACTCCAGATCCACTGCCCTGAATGTCACACCACATTGTTAGAAAAGAGATTTTTAAGTGATCTAATGCTTGCTAATGAAAGCATGATCCACTGGCCTGTGGTGTCGGCAATCACCTGACAGCTCATTAGAAATGCAGAACCTGAGGCCCCACACTCCACCTGCTTAAGTAACCTGCATTTAAACAAATCTGCAGGTGATTCAAGTGCCTGTTAAAGTTTGAGAAGCACTGGTCTAAACTACTGATCCTCAATAGTAGAAATCTTTTATTAGGTAAAAATTTAAAAAACCACACTTAGCATTTGGTACATGCCAGACACTATTCTTGCATGTTGTAAGCCTTGAATCACTGAATCCCCACAAGAGCCTATGATTTTGACATCAAGGTTGTCAAGTTCATCATTACCACCACGATCAGCATCACTTCTAATATCAAAATCACCATCATCATCCTCACCACCCTCACCACCACCACCATCACCACCATCAAAATAATCATAATCATCACCATCACCGTTAATATCATTACTACCAGCATTGTCTCAACATCAACACCATCACCATCATTAACAGCATCACCACAATCACTATTATCAAAATTAATGTCACCATCACCATCATCACCAACATCACCATCACTATCATCACCATCACCATCACGGCCACCACTGCTACCGATATCATCATCACCATCATTGTCAACATCATCCACACATCACCATCATTCCCATTTTTAAGACAGGGAAATTGGGACACAGAGAAGTCGGATAACTGGTCTAAGTTCCTACAGCTAGTAAGTGGCAGAAGTGGTTTTCATCGTAGGGTCATTTACTTCAAGGCTTACATGTTAATGCCTGGGATAGGCTGATAGTCTGACAGAAACGAAGGCAGAGAATCAGACGGCTTTAAGGTGGTTTCATTTACAGTCCCTCATTACCAACTTCTGAGACTGGTCCTCACCAATGGCTTATTTTCCAAGGAATAAGGGTGGCCTAATAGTCAGCGTGATGTGCTATGGCGTGCAGCTAATACCATCTGCTACATGCAGGTTAAGAGTGTACTTTCACATTATAATAGTGGGCATATATTATCTCCAGTTTTCCTAATAAGCCCAGAAGACTTTTCATACCAGTTGGCCCTGATCCTGGCTGGAGGTGATGAGCAGCTGGCTTCCCAGCCTAGTTTGCAGGATGGTACCGTTGACAAGGTCGTTGTAAAAAAAGATGCTGACATTGGCGAAGTGGTGCTCGATGTCCCGCCCAGACAGTGTCTGAGAGGAAAGGAGAAACACAAGATAGTTTTTAAGGGCCAAACAATATTTTTCTTTTTAACGATAAGGATAACACAGGAAAAAAAAAAGTCACTTCTCGTGGCCTTGGCTTTTCTGCCTCCATGTGGAGATGAGGAAATGTCAAGTGTTTTTCAGGCTTTTGGTTGTCTGGGCCATGCTAGAGGCTCACCTCTCGCTAGGATGTGCATTGAAAGTCACCTTTATGATCTAAGCAGAGCTTCCTGATGGTGTCCTGGGAGAAGTGAGTCTTGAGAGGGTAACAAGTGGGCAGAGGTGTTGCTCCTCTCAGCCATCAGGGGTGAGGGGCGAGTAGGGCCTGGGGCTATCAGAGCCTATAGGTCAGCCATCCGTGGGAGGGCTGAGTAAACACTGCCTGTTCCTGTGTGTCATGACGTGATGAAGTTTGGTGTGGCAGACTGGTCGCATCAGTGGCCCTGGTTCTTCACCCCTGCCTATAGCCTTGCCCTTTGCCATGCAACTCTGAAAGCCTCCCACTCTAACTTTGGGCTCAGCCATGTGACTTATTGGGCCAGTGGCATATCAGCAAATGTGACCAGGCAAGACTGGCCAGATCGGTTTGCTCTCACCACTTCCTGCCATCACCATGAGAATGCCCGGGCTAGCCTGCTGGAGGGTGAGCCCTGTGGAGCGCAGCCCCAGCCAGGCCAGCCTAGATCAGCTGCTAGCCAGCCCATCTCAGACAGGTGAGCCTGCCTGGCCAAGACCGGAGGCACTCCAGCCGATCTCAATAAATGTGTAGCCACCACTGAGTTTTGGTGGGGGTTGTGACATAGCATCACTGTGATGGTACGTAACTGATTCTGTTTAGAAGTGCTAGTCTATGGCACAGACGCCGGGGACCCGACTCACCTCATTTTCCCCCAGCCCGCTGTTCTGTGGCACGAAGAGGGTGCTGCGAATTGACAGGTCAGTCAGGTGTTTCAGAAACGCCCGGCCTCTGGCTGAGCTGTTGGAATAGGCCAGCACTCCCTGGGGAGAGGAAGGAAGCCATCAGATGCGCCAGCTCTGGTGTGTAAGGACAGCAGTGGCTGGAGAGGCTCGCGTCTGGGAATATTCCTGCCATTAGCCTCACTCTTCTGCTGTCTCTTCTGACTACTCTGTGGGGGTTTCGGGTGCAATTTTCCGCAAAGAATCCCAAGGTCTCAAGTCATAGCCTCATCACGGACCATTCTCAATATGGCAGCCCACGCAGCTCTTGGAAATGGTAATAAGTCAAATCTTGAGTCTCCTCTTGTCAGAACCTTGCAATGTCCCTGGCTTCACTCAGAGGAAACATCAAAGTTCTTAAAATGGCCCACGAGGCCCAAACCGCCTGGGCACTGCTGCCCCGCTGACCCTGTGCCCAGCTCCGCTCTCTCTCTCACTCACTCTGCTCCGGCCGTACCAGCTTCCTTGCTATCCCTCCAATTTGCCTGGCACACTCCCGCCTTTCAGCCTTTGCCTGGATGTTCCTTCCACCTGGAACATTCTTTCCCCGAATCGGCATGGCTGACTCCCTCTCCTCTGTTCACACTTTACTCAGATGTCACCTTCTCGCTAAGCCTTCCCTCTTCATTTTCTGCAAAATAGGACTTCTTGACACCCTCCCCACCTCTCTTCACTCTACTTTCCCCCCCCGGTAGTATGTATCGTCTATTAGCATTCGACATTATTCACTTGCTTATTCTGTTTATTTTCTGGGTTTATTTTGTTCACTGACATATCAAGCACACAATAAATACACATTGAACAAATTTTAAGAAATCACACTATCCCGTTCAACTCTGTCTTTGTGCAGACAGGACTACTGATGCCCTGAGAAATTAATTTGCTGAAGGACAAACAGCCAGTGGGTTTTATTCTGATACTGTCTTTTCTCTGAAATGCTGCCACAAGCTCCCACATAGAAATGTTGGTTTGGGTGTTTTTCTTTAGACTATTTATGGTAATCCTGATTTTTATACCAGTTAGGTTGATACCTTTGGTCTGTGGACAATGACTCACCATTTTGGGGTTCTCCTTCTAACTTTTGCCTTGATCCTGAAAGCCCTATATTTATGCCTAGTCCACGCTCCTTGGCTGTGTCCTTGACCTTGCTAAGTCTCAGTTTCTTTATCTACAAAATGGGAATAATGGAAGTGACCTTATAAGGTTGCATGAGGATTTATTCCTTCTAACAAGTAATTACTGAGCACCTACCATATGCCAGCCACAAGCAGAGAAAATCCTTTCCCTTACAGAGCTTACATTCTGTGGACTGAGTGAAAAGTGCTCTGAAAGGGCTCAGTATGGTGCCCAGTGCAAAGTAAATGCTCAAGAAATGTTACCTATTCTTGTTATTGTTATGATTAGCTCAGTTCTTAGATCAGTCAATAACAAATCCTTCTCCAAGGAAGAGGGCTTCCTCTTCATTAGACACAACTTGCAGAATACTGAAGTGACTTTTAAGTGCAGTGCAAAATGCAAGCTGACATCATGTCGGTAATTTGGCTCACTGGGTGATCACCAAGGAAGCTTAGCTCATTGTGTCCCACCCTGCCCATGAAGACAAAAGAGCATCTCATTTCTGTAGATCAGACTTTTAAGCCAATCTAGATGCAAATAGAGATAATACTACTACTAACATCAATATAGCATTTTCCACGTGCTAGCCACGGGTCTAAGTGCTTGATAAATATTAACTCATTTAATTATCACAATGACCCTATGAGGTTGGTGCTTTCATTATTTCCATTTTACAGATGAGGAAACTGAGGCCCAGAGAAGAAAGTAACTTTAAGGTGAAGCAACAAGTGGCAAACCCAAGCTTCAAATTCAGACCATGTGGTCTAGTGCCCATGCTCTTAACCATGACTGTGAGCCTTTGCCTTCATTCCAGGACTTACCTTTCTATCATACTTGCTTTGAAGCAACCCCTCCTTCCCTGAGGTGAAAGCAAACAGACATGGTACGTACCATCAGGAAGTTTGTGAGTGAGGGGAAGGACATCAGGACCTGCAACAGATTCCCACTGCACGAGAAGCCATCTCCCACGTAGCCCACCTTACAGGTGCAGTTCACATCTGGAAGGCAGGAGCACATGGGGTCCCACTGCAGTGAGGCAGGGATCTGGGCTGCCAAGCTTACCCTGGGAGATTGGCTGGCCAGGCTGAGGATTGCTCGGCAGCTTCATGGCCTGGAATCTGAAGTATAGCTGGGGCAGTTACCTTTCATCCGGTAGCAGAAGACATCCCACATTTCACTCTTGTTGTTTCTTGGTCCATAGTCCACTATCCCAACGACGCCGGAGCCACAGTTCTGGGAGGCATAGGCTGTGGGGTAGGCGACCCGCCCACTCTCAAGCCAGCCTGCTGAACAGAGGTGGTACTTGGCCTGTAGGGACACATGTGGCCACAGATCAGTTGCAATTTCATATTTGTTGTGGGCTCCTGTGGTTAACATCTGATTCCCCAACCAGACTGTAAACTCTATGGAGTCTCATTTTGCCTACTGTGTCCCTATGCCTGAAACATAGTAGGTGCTCATTAAGTTTTTGTTGATTAAGCCATTGGATGAATGAAAGTGGTGCCTTCTCTTTCTTATAGGTGCCCGAATCCTTCACATTCATTTCTCTTCTCTCCGCTCTTAAGGATTTGCTATCAGCCATTTAACCCTGAGTGCAAATTCTTCTGCTTATGAGTTGATAGAGCCCTGTTGATCATCACCACTATCATCATCACCATCACCACCATTATCATCATCCTCACTGTGATCACCATCGTCATCACCATAACACTTACTGAGAGCTTATTCTGGGCCAGGTTCTATTGCAAGGGCTTTTCATGTGTCATCAAGACTTTGAGATAGGAACTTAAAAAGATCCCTATCATATAATTGAGAAAACTGAGGCAAAGAAGAATTGAGTAACTTGCTCCAAGTCACACAACCCTGAGATTCATACCCAGGTAGTCTACTCTAGAGCTTTTACTCTTAACAACTGAGCTCCTACTGTGTGCCAGTCACTGTGCCCTATCGCCTTTAGTCCTCCTATAAACATCCCAAGTAGCACAGAGGTTGCAATGGCTTGATCAAGGCCAAACAACCAGCAAGCAGGAGAGCAGAAATTCAGCCCCTCAAAGATGCTGGTTCTGGCATCAAAGGCTTTGCTCCTTGGTAAAGAAACGTCAGGTCTGAAGAAAGGTGGAGAGAGTTGGTAGTGACGGAGGTTGAAGGAAGAGCGTTAAAACATACCATGTAGGCAGTCACCTCCTCTATACCCAGGAGGCAGTCACTAGCAGGTACCTTCAAGATGCTGGCCTTTCCCAATAGACAGGGCTTCTGGTTTTGAGGCCAAGAGAGCAGCGCTGGCCAGAGCTCCATTTCCTGCCTGGCTGTGGCTGAGCTGGGGCAATCCATTTCACAGCCCTTCCAGACGTAGAGAGCTCTAGCTATTTCAGAGAAATTCGACTGCTTTGTGGGTTCAGGGAGATCCAAGGCTTGTGGTTATTGATCTCTTTCCGGTTCTCAGCTGTGAGCTATGCACTCTTATTATTCTGTGCCTCTGTCTCGGCAGTTGAATGCCATGGTAGAAAACAGACTTTTGGAGTCAGGGCACATTTGAATAGTGGATCTGGCACTTCTTATCTGGGTGACATTGGGCACATTACTTAACTTTTCAGAGCCTTGGTTGCCCTATTTGTCCCTCCAGGGGTGTCGTAAGGATGGACAGTAATATTAACAAACCGCCCTTCACATCGTAGACACTTAAAGGATGTGACAAATCATTATAGCTCCAGGAGCTTCCTGCACCCCCATCCAAGAAGGCAACAGCCTAAGTTTCCCCATGGTAAGAAGAGTGCTTAGCTCCTCCCAGCAGGTCCTGCCTGCATGGTGCCACTAACTGGGGACCCACCTTCTGAGCATAGGACAGCTGGTTGTAGGTTGCCATGGTTGCAGCTTCGTTGGCACAGGCCTCTTTGGCTTTGTCAAAGGTCAGCTTGTACTGGCCCAGTGGGGAGCGAAGATGGAACACGCCAACGGTGGAATCTGGCAGGGGAAGGTGAGGAATCGCCCAGGTCAGTCTGCCTGGTTGGCAGTACTTCCTGCGAAGGACTTTGAAGGACTTTAAAGTGGAAGACAATCTACCGAGTCTCTATATGTGGCATCATAAATTTGTCCTTTCGTGTTTGGCTTATTTTAGATAGGGTGCTGTTTTCAAGGTTCATTCATGTCGTAGCATGTATCAGAATTTCATTTCTTTTCTAAGCTGAATAATATCCCATTATATGGATATATTACATTTTGTTTATTCATTTATTTGTTGATGGACATTTGGCTTGTTTCTACCTTTTGGCTATTGTGAATATGCGGCTGTGAACATGGATGTGCAAATATCTGTTCGAGTCCCTGCTTTCAAGTTTTGTCTCATTTTCTGTCTCATTTCAGTTGCATCATCAGCATCAGACAAATTGCTGTCTTCTGTCTTAATACTTTCTTTTCCTGGTATGATAAAAATTTCAGCTACATTGGGCATCTCCTTGAAAGCAGACAATGTTATATATCCTAGATATTTTCTCTGCTAATATGCATCCTCTATCTCATCTCTCAAAGAAATTTGAGGGGTCTTAGGACTTGATATATGTTATGGACTGAATGTCTGTGTCCCCCCGATATTCATATATTGAAATCCTAACCCTCAATGGGATGGTATTAGGAGGTGAGGCCTTTGGGAAGCGATGAGGTCGTGACGGTGGAGCCCTCACGAATGGGATTAGTGCCCTTATAAAAGGGACCCCAGAGAGCTCCCTTGCCTCTTCTGCCTTGCGAGGCACAATGAGAAGTTGGCAGTCTGCAACCTAGAAGACGGCCCTCACTAGAACCCTGCGTGCTGGCATTCTGATCTCAGATCTCCAGCTTCGAGAACTGTGAGAAATAAATTTGTTGTTTATAAGCCACCCAAACTATAGTACTTTACTGTAGCAGCCCAGATGGACTAAGACAGTATATAACGGGTATTAAGTCAATAGTTATTATTTAAATGTGTAAAAACTGCTTCACTAAAATCATCATGTCTGTAAAGCAGAACCAACCTAGTCAGAGACATCCCATCAGCCATAGGATGCAGTGCCCTGAATCGCTTTCTGAACCTCTGAGGCCCCTCCTCACCCTGGCTCAGAACGAGTATTTGGGTCCTTTTTGGCTTTCCTCCAAGATGCCCAAATGCCTGCCCCTCTGTACTTCTCAGCTTCATTATGCCTATGAGTTTATTATCAGACATTCAAATCATCCTTGGAAGTGAGTGGGGCCTATGCCAATTAATGTGCTACTATCAAAACAGTTGCTAAGAAATTGCTTCTGAATGTAGCAGGTGCTTCCTCTTTGGTTATGTAAACCCTAAACTATGCTCTTCGGATTCAGTTCCAATCAACTGGTTGCAGGGGTTACTAAGCAACTTGCAGAAAGCAAAGAAAATTCATGAGAGATGACCTTCGAGCTCCCTCCCGGTTCTCGAGGCTCAGGGTCCAGTTCTGAGTTTACGTGGACCCTCCACTACAGAGGCCCACTGCCTCCTGGGCCCTGGGTCCGGCCGATGCTTGGGCTGTTTGGTCCCCAGTTTTTCATTTTAAAAATTCGAATTAAAATTTAAATTAAAATTTAAAAAACAAATTAAAAATTTTAAGTTAAAAAATTGTTTTCTTTCGCCCTTGCACAGATCCCTCCCCCAAGCCCGAAAACCAAGCGCTTTGGGCCAGCAGCCCCTAGCCACACTGACCCTGGAAATGCAGGTCGGCACAGCTGGCATCGGCGTGGCACTGCCCGTTGTCTTGTAAGCAGCGGTCAATGGGCAGCTGCTCTGGCTCGCAGTCCAGCCCGTCCCCCACGTAATGACTTTTACATTCGCACTTCTTCTTGCCCTGTGGGGAGAGAGGAAAAGATGAAAAAGCCCTTTCTCTAGGATCCCAGGACGCACAAGTGCTCCGCGGGCCACCATCCGGCATAGGAGATATGTGGAAGGACCAAGAATAATCATCTCTCCTGTCCGGTGGGACGCGTTGTGTTTGTACAGGCTCATGATGAAATGTCATCCTTTATGTCTCAGCTCAGAAGTTGCTTCCCCAGAGAGAGCCTCCCTGATGCCCCTGAATAAAGTAGCTCTCCCAGCCGGGTCCATCACATTGGCCCGATTATGTTCCCCCCGACTCGGTGCTCTCTGACATATCCTGTACATTTGTTTCTGCACTGAGCACTGCCCCCTCCCTTGACTCGTTCATATATAGAATTTTTATTGCTACATCCCTGGGACAACGCATAGTAGGCGCTGGAAGACCATTCGTTGAATCAATGAATGATCTCATTTAATTTCCACAATAATTCTAGAGGGTCTACTTTGCAAATGAGGAAACAGGCTCAGAGAGATTAAGTAGTCAGCTCCATGCCACACAGCATGTAAGTGCAGGAGCCTAGACTCAAAGTTCATGCTGATAACCAATGGGACATTTCCCTCCACCATCTTCTCTTCCCACCAGATAAACAAACAGGGCACTGATTCCATTCTAGAAAGACTCGAGGGAGTGCCCAAACCTGCACTTCACTGCCGTTTCTTACCAGCTTTTTAAAAAAATTTTAATACACTTTTTTATTTTGAATAATTTTGGAGTTTAGAAAAGGTGCAAAAGATACTCTCTACCCAGTTTCTCCAAATATTAACATCTTACATAACCACAGTACACTTGTCAAAACTAAGAACTTAGTGTTGGTACACGTCTATCCACTAAACGATAGGCTTTCTGTGGATTTCTCATGTCCTTTTATTGCTTAGAATATCACCTTGCATTTCGCCTGCCCACTTAATAAAAAATAGACCCAGGTGGGAAGAATGCCTACGAAGAGGCTGCAGGGTAAGAAGAGTAGAGAAGCAAGGCTGAGTGAGGCACAAAAAACTGCTCTCAGATTTCCTGAGGAAGAGCGACTCACCGGGCCGGTCATCTTGCAGGTGGCATGCTCATGACACCCGCCGTTGAGGCCGTCCGCACAGGGGTCTATCTCTGTGCAGCTGTGGCCATCCCCTTGGTAGCCCTTCGAGCAGCTGCAGGACACCTTTGTGCCCTTCTGGGAGCACTTGGCGACCTTGGCACAGCCCCCGTTGTTCTGTTTGCAGAAATCCACAACTGCAAGAGCAGGAGAGAGGGCTCAGTGAGCTACTGTGTAACTGGGGCTTCGGATTAGGGAGTATGGGTCACAGGACGAGTAACACTGAGGGAGTGAACGGGCCCCAACGTGTCGGCACCTTCTCTCCCCATGCCCTGCGGTCTCTGTGTTAGCCTTTGCCAACACTAATACCCTGTAGCTAGTACCCTTATAGACCAGGCCTGAAGATATCTGTCCACTTCTGTCCCCTATGTCACATACTTCTAGGCTCCACTTTGGTAATAATTTTCTACTAAAATTATTCAAAATAAAAAAGTGAGTTTGGGTTTCTAATGTTAGGACAGTTAACCTGTGTGTATATGTGTGTGTAGGGTTCGTGCACTACTGAGCACCTGTGAGAGAGACATTGTATTCTCGCCCTACAGATGAATAAACGGAAACTCAGAGAACTTCACTGACCTGACAGGGAAAACAACACGCTAAAGCGTGGCGGGGCTGAGATTTAAACCCAGTTTGGTTTGACTCCACAGCCCATGCTTTCCCAGCTGTGTGATGCTGCCTCTTAGGATCTTTGTTTTCAAAACCCTCCAAATTTTAATCCAGTAATATATTAGCTCTAGCCTCAGGAGTAGCTGAAAAGCCATCTGATTTCTCTTGCCTGTCTTTTTGCCTGGAGACGTGGCAGCCACTTGAGACCCCGAGAGAATGGACATGAGGACAAAAGGCTTCACCCTAAGGTTGGCAGGGCAGAAAGACAGACCTGGGTCTTTGCTGCCACTGTTAAGTGCTGAGCCACTTCTGGACTACCTGTAGCACACTATAAAACAGCAGGTATAGCAAGACCTCCCCCCCTTTTTTTTTTTTAAAAAAAAAGAAAATCTATATCTCTATATGAATATTTATCTTTATGATAAAAGAAAGTACTTGTGGCCAAGACTGGTAGCTTTCGCCAATACCTACTGTCTCTTTTATATATAGTAAGATTTTTAGCTGGGCTCGCAGTTGCCCAATGGAAGACTATATTTCCCAGGCTCCCTTGCTGCTAGATGTGACAGATGATGAGGGTCCAACCAATGGGAAAAGAGCAGACTGGATTTTAGCAGTTACTGGGTGTGTCCTTAAAGGAAAGGAGGTTTTTCTCCTTCGTCTTGGGCTCCATCCTGCTGCCTGGGATGTGTTCATGGTAGTAGCCATCTTGGGCCCGGCAAGTGATTGATGGCAGAGCAAGAAGATAGAGTCTGGGCTCTCAGATGACCTTTCAGAGTGACACCCTATGTAGCCCTGGATGCCTCCAGCCAAACTGTTATATGAGATAAAAATAAACATCTAAACATCTTGTTTATGCCACTGTCCATTTGGGTCTGTGTGTGGCTAACCACTGAATATCCTAACCACTGAAGATGGACATTGCAAAGTTCAGAGTGGTTCTCACGGAGTGGTAAAAGTATATATTAGTTTAACTGTTGCTTTTTAAATATTGTAACGTATTTTCTGAATTTTTTGAAGTAAGACTGCATTACTCATAGTTAGAAAAACACTATGAAATAAAGTACATCGCAGTTTGCAACGCAATTTCAAAACCACGATTTGGGAAGCAGGCAGTTCTGGCGTGAGCAAACCCATTAATAGCAAACCCAGGGAGGGTAGGTATCACTAAGTGACCCGGGCAGGAAGTAGAAGGGCCAGGATGGAGCCCAGGCATTCTGACCAAGTCTCACTCCGCTCCTGCACCTGGCTGCTGTTTCACTCATGGGCGAGAAGGGGACTCACCTGTGCACGTTAGTCCATCTCCTTCGTAATTCAGATTACACTCACAAGTGTTGTTCTCCTTACAGGTGGCGTGAGCAGAACAAGGAGGTGTGCACACTGGGGGCAGAACTGCAAAGACAAAGGTCACTGCGTAGGGATGAGAAGGGTTGCTCCACCTAAGGTGTCATCCCCAAGACTCTCTGGCCTGCCACTGTGTTTCGAAAGTGTCGCCTTATAGTGAGAGGGTGGGGGGACTTGCTAAGGTCCCTCCCAGCCTGGAGATTCTGAGAATTACTCCATATTAAGACCTTATTTCTGCAGTGTTAATCAGATAAAAATGCAAATATGTCATCTTCAGGGGAAACTAATTAAAACTTGATACTTCAAAATTTGCTAGCAAAGATGAATTTGGCAGATGAGCTCTCTGGTCCTGAGGGAATACGGTTCTGGACAGAGGGGTTAAATTGGAGCAGAAATCCCACAGCCTTCTGAGGGTACTACTAAGTCTGAGAGAAGTCTGGGGCTTTTGTGACTAGATAGGGCTGTCGCATCAACAGGCAGCACCAAGCCACAGGACAGTTAGGGATTAGGGGAGGAGGAGGAGAAGGGAGGACAAGGAACTAAGTTAAGGGTATTGTTGGAATTTGGGAACTTCAGGTTGCCAAAGCCCATGGGAAGAGCTTAGTCCTGCCCTTCTGACCCCAAGGAGGACGAAATGACACTGATTCGCTGGGAGAATTTAACCTTCACATCTTAGATCAAAGAACATAAGGCTTTGGGTATGATTCATACTACTGACCACTCAGTAAGGCTTGAGACTATGGCAATGATAATGATGACAATGACAATGGCAGCTACTCTTTCCAAGTGCCCACACACACTGGGCGCTTCGTAATATGACCCTTGACCCTCGACAACAATCCTCCCCCGTGGAGTGTGCGATATGCACTTGCCTTTAAGGATGAGCGTGTCAAGGTTCAGAAGGGGTGGGTTACCTAAGGCCATTCGTTTACTAAGTAGCAGAATCAGGGGTCAAATCCCGGGCTTCGAAGCTGTGCGTTTCCTATGAAATCGCTCAGCTTGTGTGTCTGTGCTCACCTGGGCCCAGGACCATGCCCCCCATTTCTGCTAATCCTATATTCTTTGCCTGGGTTGGGTCCTTCCATGGGAGCCCAGGACTGCATGCTGATTTCAAGGGTTTGAATTAAATCTTTTCATCTACTTTTCCTTCAAATTGCCAAACCTCCTGATGCCTGGGCCATATCCAGGTCATCTTTTCCACATGGAAAAGGGAACGCCTGCTGGGTTAGCTTTTCCTTTTTTCAGGGGTTGCTCAGGCCCCCAACCTCAGCAGGATGTTCTCAGCAGGGTCTACTGCAGCTTGGTGCTACTGGCGGCTGACCACTCCCATGACAGACCTGCCCGAGTGTCACAGAAGCGGCCTGTCCACCCTGCTTCACAGAGGCACTGCCCGGAGCCTGTGATCCCTTCATCACACTGTCCGTGGTCTGAGCAGCCACAGGCTGTAAAGCAAATTGGAGTATGATCAGAAATCAGTGATCAGGGATTGAAGTCCAATCAACCAGCTCGCTCACCACCTGTTGGCTATGTTGTCAGTGTGGGAGGCACCATGCTTATGCCCTTCCCTCCCTCCCTCCTTTCCTCCTTCCTTCCTTCCTTCCTTCCTTCTTCCTTCCTTCCTTCCTTCCTTCCTTCCTTCCTTCCTTCCTTCCTTCCTTCTTCCTTCCTTCCTTCCTTCTTCCTTCCTTGTCTCCTCCCTCCCTCCCTCCCTTCCATTCAAAAAATATCTTATTCAGTGGCTATCATGGAACAGACGCTACTAGGAAATGAGGTTACAGTGGAAAACATAAGAGATACGGTCCCGCTTCTCATGGAGCTTATAGTCTAGGAGTAATTGCCTATTGACCATGTCACTATAAATGTGGCGTGTTACAGACACAGAAGTAGAGAATGTGATGGGGTACGTGACAGCGTAGAAGCGGGAAAGAGCCTTACCCGGCTCTCCTAACAGAGAAACGTATTTAACAGTAAAATCTTCAAGCTACGAACCAATCCCTCTACCTCTCTCCATCTCCAGCACCGCCACCCTAGCCCGAGGCAGCACCAGCTGTCACCTCGACTGTCGCATTAGCTCCCCCAAAGGTGGCCCTGCTTCTGCTCTTGCTCTCCTGCAGTACACTCTCCACAGGGCACGGCAGCCATCCTCTCTCATCTGCTCATGACGCTCCTGCCTTCACAATCCTCTGCTGGCCGCGCTGCACTAAGAAAGATGCCGGAGATCTTTCTCTGGCCGAGAAGCTCCTACGCAATCTGGCTCCTGCGACATTCAGATGTCATTTCCTTCCTCTCTTCCTCTTCTTTGCTCACTCTGCTCGGCCAGCCTGGCCTCTTTGTTGTCCGTCGCGTGTCAAGGCTGCTCCTGCCTCAGGGCCTTGGTCCTTGCTCATGTCTCTTCCCAGGAAAGCCATTCCCCTTGTCTGCACTGTCCGGTACAGCAGCCCCTCGCCACATGTGGCTATTTATACGAATTAAAATTTAAAAGTCAATGAGTCAGTCACACGTTTTGAGTGCTCAGTGGCCACAGGTGGCTAGTAGCCACCATTCCTGATGGTAACCGCGTCATCGAACATTTCCAGCGCTGCTGAAAGTTTGGATAGAACTGTGGTCGGTATCCTGGTCCCCTCGCTTCTGAGGTCTCTACTCAAATTGTCCCTGGGTGAGATGTCTTCTAAAACAGTGCTTTTCTTTCTCGATCCCCTTTACCTTGTTCTGTTTCTTTATAATTATTTTTGCTTCTGCAGTTTTTATCTGTCCCCTCCCTTTGAATATACACTCCTTGAGACCTGAGATTTTTGCTTCCTCCCCACACCGCTGTATCCTCACACCTTAGAACAATTCCTGACTTTTGAGCAAGTCACTTAGCCTCTTTGTGCCTCAGTTTTCTCATTTGCTAAGTGGCAATAATAACAGTACCTATCTTAAAAGGGCTGCTGTAAAGATTAAATGGAAAAATGCGTCTGCCTGGTACACAGTAGGCACTCCATAAATGTTATCTATCAATATTTGTAAGGACTCAGTAATATACATTGGTTGAATAATAGAATGAATGAATGTTTTTCAGCCACAGCTTGTCTTGGTGGCTGCAGGGGATGTGAGTTTTACTTTTAGAGATGAAGCTCTTTCATTGGATGGAAACTGGGAATACATCCAAGGAGAGAAAAAGCATGTAAGGGCAGGCAGATGGGTGGTGGGAGGCTGGGAGAGAGGAGAAGAAGGATGCTTCCAGGTTAGGAAGATGTCGTGGATGATGGGAGCACACAGTTGAACAGGCAAAAGCACAGGGCAGTGGGTACTACATACGCTGACAGTCAGGCCCAAATCTCCCTGGCCAGCACAGCTCACACGCCGTCCCATTGAAGCCGGTGTTGCATTTACATTCTCCAGTGGCCGAGTACTGATCGAGGCAGACACCCCGGTTATTACATGGGGTGTCCGGTCCTCCGGGGCAGGCTGGAAGAGATGAAACCACGGGGACTCAACAGTCTCCCCAGCCTTTGTAAATATGCTGTTAACCCCTCCTCAGCTGTGGGTTCCAACCTCCTTTACAACACATAGTGTCATGACGTTTAGGACATGAACTTAAATGTATTTGATAGGATCCCACCTTGGCAGGGCAACGTACTGTACCAGACACTGTATTTTGGGGGTCAGAAGAACTGGCTTTGGGGTCAGTCTGGCTTGAATAACAAATTTTCTCTGAGCTTCAGTTCTCTTAGCTCTAGTTTAGATCACGACGATGATGACGATGATATAGTACCCATTTGACCCATACCATGTTGTGACATGGGATCAAATGAGGTACAACAGAACATTTTGAACAGATAAAGCATTGGAAAAATATAATAGCACTAATTTTTGTGAGCGGTTCACACTGCAGTGATGGAGAGTGGAGGCTGGGTGATTGAGTGGACTCCCAGCCCAGAAATTTCTCAACTGGATCAGGGCGAATGGAGTGTGCATGGTAGATAAAATCATGGCTTCTACAGACACGCTGTGAGTCTCTGCGTTTGCTTCTTCTCCTCCCTGTGCCTCCATTTTCTCATTTGTAAAATGGGGATAACAATGTGATCTACTTAGGGGGTTGCTCTGAGGTTTAAATGTCTTGATATATATGAGAAGTAGCACTCAATCAATGTGCTCACTTAAAACAGTGCCTGGCAGATGGGAAGTACTATGACATTTGTTACACTGCTGTTGTTGATATATTATTGGTCAGAAGTTTTATTTAGACACAGGGGTTTCAGAATGGGCCTAAATGCCCTTTGACAAGGATCCCTTTCCTGGTGAGGTAATTAAGGGTGGACGGTGATGTTATACATCCTGTAACAGGTTTTTTGTTTTTTTTTTTAAGGAAATAATGTGTACACATATCATCTTAGTATAGTACTCTGCCAAAGTAGAATTCTACCAGATACATTTAAATTCATGTGCTTATTAGTATCATGGACTACAGTACAAAATGAAATATGGTGTTTCTAGCACCATGGGAAATGTCTTATGCTATAATGGTAAACAAAAAGCATGATATGATCCATGCACAGTAGAGTCTCAACTCTAAAAAACAAAATATGACAAAAGAAAAAAGTAAAAGGAAAGATACACAACTCTTCAGAACGATTGCTTTTGGATCTTTTCTTAGTGTCATTTGGAAAAATGTACCCCCATCCTCCAACATACATACTTTATAATTTTGGTACTTTCAAAACTTTCAAATGCTGCACAGGATTGTACAATCCTTTCGGAATCTCATGGTAGTAGGAGGCGCCCTCACCCTGACAGTCTCTCCCGAAGTAGCCCTTGCAGCACCTGGAGAGCTGTATCACCAGGGCACACTGCTGCCGGCAGCCTTCCAGGTTCCTCTTGAAGGGCAGGTTGTACAGACACTTCTGCTTCACACCCTGAAGGAAGAAGTGAACCATCACCTGGATTTGGGCTCTAGTCCGCCCCCAGTGGAGGATCTGGGTACTGCCCAAATAAAAAATGGGACTCAATGGCCTTTACATGGAATTTTTTTCTTGCGGGGCGTAGACAGGCAAATCAATGAGGGAGGGTGCAGATAGAGAAATATTTTCTCTCAGTCTTAAGAAGAAGGACTGACTGGCTGACTTTTCGAGTGTTCGCGAAAGGTGCGGTTGCCTGGGGAAGAAGTGGGGGAGAGGTAGCTTTCTATCATGGGAGTGGTCTGTGGCAAGGCCCCAAAACCATCTGGGAGGGGTGTTTTTGTTAGAGGCTTTATTAGTAGAGTAGAAAGAACTTGGCTTTGTAATAAGTAATAAAACTAATATTCATCGAGCATTTACTATGAGCTAGGCTCTGTATCCACATTTAAAAACTTATTAATAGCCATATACAGAATTGTTATACATTTTACAGAGGCAAAAACGTATAGACTATGTGATCTCCTAAAGATTCCTCACTGGAATTTGACTCCGTATCCGTGGACTATAAATTTCATTGGCTTAACCATCGGTCTTACATTGCTTTGTGGGCTCTACTCCTAGCTTTGCTCCTAATGAGCTGTATGGCCTTGGGCTGATGCCTACCCTTCCTGAGGCTCATTTTTTTTTCATAATGATACTTTCGTATGAGTGTTAGAATGAAGAATAGGGATAATATATAAACAAAGGGCCCAGCACAGAGTCAGGGACATGGATAACAGTCAACAAAATGAAGCCATTATTTTATCATTATAATACTTTTTGATGTCCTTCTAGGTCTATAATCCTATAACTTTTCTAGACAGTTCTTAGAAGACAAATGGTAAGTCGACAGGTTATCTGGGTTAAGAATGTTCATCTCTCACCCCATTGGCCTGGTTGTTGAAAGAATGACATAAATTACAGGTATACAACATACCTACATAACTACACACATGCACACATGCTCACACCTATCAGAATATTGAGGTCTGATAATGAAACAAACCTGTAGCTCTCTAAACATTATCACCACATTAATAATTACCTTTGGTTTCGTCCACCTTGGGCAGCTGGGAGTATAGACACAGCTCCCACAATCCCCCTAGTATTAAAAAAAAAAACAAAAACAACACTTAAAAATCAAGACCATTGGGAAACAGAAGGAAATGCTCTGGTTAATGATTTGATGAGTGGACTAGGAACTGAATCTTGATTAAGATTCTGGCTATGATCCAGGATATAAAAGCAAACATACTCTAACTTTGCCATAAAGAATTCTGAAGGTCTGTCTGGGACCTCAGCTCTTTGGTTTAGTTCTTTGAGATTAAAGTTCCCTGTTACGCAGAGGTGGACCAAGACAGTTTTATGTAGGCATACGGCACCACGGCAGTGGGAAATGAGGATGAAGTGTCAGTTCTACTATAAATCAGCTGTGATACTTTTGGCCAATCACACTCTTTGATCTTTAGTTTTCTGATCAATATAACAGGAATGATAATTCTTGCTGCTATTTGATCTTCAGGGGATTGGTGAGGAAAAATGATTAACTGAAAAAATGTGTGCAAATATACTTTGGAAGTTAAGAAGGCCACAACATCTATAGCAGAAAAGACAATTAGGATTTGATCTCCTTTGGCTGACTGGTATCTTAATACTTTGGAAATATTTACTGAATATCTACAAGTTGCCATGTATTAAAATCAACAGCCTTTGCCATGTAAGTCACTTCACCTCTTCGAGATTCAGTTTCCAAATTTACGTGATAGAGGTGATGACAACTACATCTCTTATTGGATTATGGTAGAGATAGGATGAGCGGTGGAGCTAAACTCAATAAATGGCACTGTGTGGATGAAGGAGTGTGAAATGTGGAAATGCGTCATACAGTGCAGGGCCTACGATAGTTCAGTCAATGTTGTTAATGAGTGAGCAAATTAATGACAGTGTGGGTGGCATATAATATTAGATTGAACCATATGAAATTGCTATTTTTGTAGTCACACCCTGTCAAGTATGGCAACTTCATATGGCTTAATTTGGCAGAAGCTCAAAAGATGTTTGTTGAATGAATGAGTGAACAGCTGAGTGGATGGGTGGGTTTGAAAATGACTGGCAGAATAGCTGGCACATGGTTGGTACCCAATAAATGTTGGCGAGGGAATAGATGGATGGGTGGCTGGCTGGATAAAGGAAAATGTGCAAGGCCATGCAGGGTTAGGTAGATGCTTGTTGATTCTGAATCTGAAGAACACTGTCATTTGACCTTTGATCTTTGGGTCCTAGGTTCACTGAGGACTAGCCCTCAGTGGTTTCACAGCAGGGTCCATGCTGTCATGAGAGCTGTTCTTTGGTGCAAGGTCCTCTTACTACAAAAAGCGTAGTATTTTTAGGACTGACCGAGACATTGAATGTGGCAAAAGTGTCACAGCGGCCTCCCAGGGTGGGATCAATCAGTAGACAGTCAATGCCATAGGCCACACCCAGGTCAAACAAGAGCTCCCGCTGTACAATTCTGCATGTTTGGTCGTTCAGGAAGAGCTCGCCCTGTGAGAGAGAAAGAGATGGAGACAGACAGAAAGAGAGAGGTTAACAATCCTCTTTAGACTTTTCTTCTTCCTAGGCCATATAATGTGGCCAATACCTGCAAAACTAAGAAAAAACAGATATCTATCCATCCTTCCTTCCATCCATCCATCCATCCATCCATTCGTATATATATCTGAAACACTGAACATGTATTATGTGCCAAGTCCAGCTCTATGTGCTTTGCCTGTACAAATTCTTTGAATCTTCATAACCACCCTAAGATGTAGCTACTATTGCTAGTATTCCCATTTACAACTGAAGCAATGAGGGCTTAAACAGCTTGCCCAAGGTCATGCAGCCAGTAAGTAGTGGTGCAGGCATTCATACCCAGGAAATCAGCCTCTGAGCTCACACTCTTGGCCACTCTGTAAAACTGCCTCTACCAAAGTAGAAACAGTGGCAGTGGGAGTGACAGGGTGGAGCAAGGATGACCTGTCTGTGGTTTAGGATAAACTTTGTTGACATGGCCACTTCATGTTTCTCACTTAGTGCTAGCACCTATAGCCAAGGGCCTGGTACAAATTTCCAGGATACACAAGTGATGGGCTTTAACTTTATAATGATAACAATAACTTCTTTTTCACATGTACTAGGTGTTGTCTAAACTGTGCTTTAGATATATTATTTCACTTAATGCTTGCAACAACATTAGCACTTTCTTCCCTAACGTTCACCCAGTTAGTAAGTTGACAGATATATTTTCCCCTCCAGGGAGCAAAATGTTTTTTGAAAGTTCTGTGAAAAGAAAAAAAGATAAATATCAGCATCTACTGACGGGATGGACACAGTTTGAATCAGCAGAAAGAACACTGGAAAACTGGTTAAATCTCTCTTCTTCTACTTATGCACTGTGACTGTGGACAAGTCACCAAACTCCTCTGAGGTTTAATTTTCTTCACCAGGTAAATAAGATTAATGATTTCATTGCAAAGGGTTGTTATAAAGATCAAATGAAATAATACATTCATTGCAAAATGCTCTGAAAGCTATATTAGTGCATAGAACAAGCAATGGGCATTCTTATTGTATTTTTTTGATAGGTGTATAGTTTGGTCTATGGACACAGTACAGCTGATCTCAAAAGTGTAAGTACCTTCGGATAATTTCCCAGAAGTTGAAATATAAAGGTGCTAACATTTCTCATATTGAGTTATTAATCCAATGCAATTTCAAGTCAAACACCAAAGGAATTCTGGCTGATCATAAGATGTAAACAGAATGTTGTATGGGACTTCTCAGAAAGTCCCTTGAAGTGAATCAGTTAATCTGGGAGCTGTATCTCTTTTGCCCTTCCTCCTTCTTACTGCCTGGAAAGTGGACATGGTGGCTGGAACTCCAGCAGCCATGTTGGACCTTGAGGTGACTTTGAGGCTGGAAACATGTGCTGCAGAGCAGAAAGACAGAAGGAGCTTCCCCCATCGACCCATCATACTAACTCCGGATTGGCTACCTTCCTATTTCTTTTACAAGAGAGAGAAACCCTTATATATTTAAGCCACTATCATTTTGGGTTTTCCATTATATGCAAGATATAGGATGTAGCTACTACTATCCTATCAGATCCATTCATCATACAGAAGTATAGGAAGGTAAAATTGTTCAGGAACTAGCCAGGGAAGGTGGAAATTGCAAATTTGTTGGCTGATCTGGGAAGGTGGAACCCGGAGCTGGTTCTCTCGGACTGCCAAGAGAGGGCTGGAGATGAGGCCACGGAGGGGCTGGGAAGGAAAAAAGAAATGCACTTTCCTGCTTCAGGGAAGTGTCTCACACTGGAACAAAACAAAACAAAACACTAAAACCACCAACTAAAAATTGCCCTCCATGAGCGTAAGGGGTGTGGGCTTCCTGACACTTCTTCCCAGGGCTTAGGCTGGCCAGGATTTATCAGGTTTTTCATATTTACTTGTTTACTCTCAGGGGAAACACCCCTCAAGGCAGTGAGGGAAAAGAGTTTGCTGTCGCAGAGGAAAAATGAACATTTCCTTGAAGGGGCAGTGGTTGGAGAATGTCGATAATGTGTTCCCAACCTCCACCTGGGTGACAGTACTCACAATGTCACTGCCAGCTCCGCACTTCACACTCAGCTCTGAACCTTGCAGGGTCTTCCAAGCAGTAGATCTAGGGAGATCCGCCGCTGAAACCTGTAGGAATGAGGGTGCCACATGAATACCCCAAATTTGGACGGAAGAAGGGCCCAAAGGAGCTTTGCCGGCAAATCAAATTTAGATACAAGTCTTTCCAAGAGTTCTAATGATTCCAGGTTTATAATGACGGTAGACATAATCAAAAGGTACCATAATCACAAGCCTTCTAGGAAGCTGGAAATTCTTTCTGTAGGGAAACTCTCCACCAGCTGGACTGTGTTCAGTCACCCTTCAGCCCCCATCTATGCTTGGGAGTCCATGGAAGATGCTATCTTGGTATACGGAGCCAATGACAGGATGAGTGTGTTAGGAAGATGACATGGGTACTGTTATGGGTTGAATTATATCCCTCCACAAGTATTATTGGAGTCCTGACCCCCACTACTTCAGAATGTGACCTTACTTAGAAATAAGATCATCGCAGATGTAATTGGTTAAGATAAAGTCATAATGGAGTAGAGTGGGCCCGTAATCCAATAGGACTTGCGTCCTTATGAGAAGAAAGACGAGGACAATGCTGTGTGAAGACACAGAAACACACAGGGAGAAGACAGCTACGTGACAACATAGGCAGAGACTGGTGGAGGCGTCTACAAGCCAAGGAACACCAAAGATTTGCGGCAACCACCAGACCCTGGGAGAGGAGCAGGGAACGGGTTTTCCCTCAGAATCTTGAGAAGGAACCACTGTGTCAGACTTCCAGCCTCAGAGAATAAACTTCTGTTGTTTCAAGCTGCCTAGTTTGTAGTAATTTGGTACAGCAGCCCTAGGAAAGTAATATAGGTCCTATGAATGAAGCAAAGTTTGGACATTTGACATTCTTGGATGGGACAGGCTCACTCCTGGAGAGAAACACGGGTCCTGGTTGGGGACTGAGAGTGACATGGTTTCAGCGAGAGCTGTCATGTTCCTACAAGATCTTGATTCCCTGATCAAGCACAGTACAATAGCTCAGCTGAGGAATGAACAACTAGTTACAGCTGAGTGAGTCAGTCCTTTGCCTAGAAATCTTGGAATTGAGAGAGAAGGAGGCCATCTGGAGAAACATGGGAACTGCGGTCAGCAGCCATTTTGCCATATGAATGATGAGAAGAGGAAAAGCTGATCTGCTGTCCGGGAAAAGAATGCTGCTCCTGGGTACTGGTTAAAGTTAGAAATAAAAAAAGAAAAAAAGGTAGGTTGGAGAAACAGAACCAGGTGTGGTATCCTGCAGGGGTCAATTAACGATGGCCAGTCAGAGGAGGACACAGTGGGACAGGGGTCGCTGAAGCTTCTGTGGAGGCGGAGACACACCAGCAGTTCCTGGATCGATCACCCCGGAGCTTCCCGGAACTCACTCACATCTGTGTGAAACAGAATACCTTGGCATCCCGGATCACGTGGAACTTCAAATACTCCTTCAGCTTGTCCTTGTTATCTTGATTGAACAGGAAATCCCGTTGTTCAGCGGGTAGGGCTTGGAGGGCTTGGTCAGTGGGCCAGAAGAGGGTGACGGGGGTGTGGATAGGATCAGAGATGATGCTCAGCAAGCCCGCACCCTAAAACACAGGGAGCTAGTCAGCCATGAGACAGAGGGTCTGTCTGAGGACCAAGGGCAGCCAGAGGGGAGGGTGGAAGGGGAGTGGGGTGGCCCCCTTTGTGCCTGCCCCAGAAACTAGAGGCCCAGTGCACTCTAGCCACTCACTCCCTAAGTTTTCTAAGAAAACTTAGAAAAGAAGTCAAATTCTGGGCTTTTGTTAATAGGAAAATAAACCTGAACAAATATCGTTTTTTGTTGTTGTTGTTGTTGCTATTCCCGCCCAGATGTTTTAATTTCTGGAAGTCCCTTTTAGCTTTGTTCTCATATTTCATTTAAAAAAGTGAAACCTCCCAATGTTGAGATACTTATGTATTTTTATAAGATTTCTAGATCACACAGACTCAAGAAAGAAATTGCCGGATGAGTGGGGAGGGATCATTCTGAGAGCCTTCTACAACTCGAGTGCACCATATACATTTTTTCTTGTGATTTTCTAACACTGAGAAGTAGGCTTTATTAGTTCCTTTAACTGAGCCACAGAGAAGTTTCCTACATTGCTGTGAAAGGCTGTGATGCCCAGGTGTGGGGGTGACTATAAAGTTTTGGGAGTGGGTAGGTGGGCAAAGATTACTTGTCTGTAACATCCCTGGAGATCTGCACTTTGAGCACCTTGAAATCTCCATTTCTAAAAAGCTCCCCAGAGAGCCTGAGCCTCAGATGATTTTGGAAATCATGGGTCTCCACAGAGGTTCATAAAGTGTGCCATTCGGGGCCTGTCTGGGGACTTTTGGGGCAGCAGGAGAAGAACCCAGTTATTCTCCGATTCTGCTCAGCAGTCTTTGTTTTAACAAGAAGTTTCTCTACTCTACTCATGGGAACGGTGTCTGAAGTCAGAAAGATAAGGTTTTAAATGCAATTTCTACTTGCCTCACAGGCACAGATTCCCTGGCTCTCCACCTCAGCTTTTACCGCTATAATGGAGGTGATAGTTCCAGATGATAGTTCAGGGACTGAACTATCCTAATAGTTCAGGGACTGAACATGTCCTAATTTCTTTTCCGGCCTCACATACTTCAGGTTCTAACTCTATAGCTGAACAAATCACGCACCATTTTGGGAACCGAGCGGCAGAGAATGACTTTGTTCTCTAGGAAATTAGGACTTCCCCGTACAGATCCCACAATGGCTGGCTGGCGCCACAAACAAACCAAAACAATAACAAAAAACAAAAGCAAACAAAAAACCCTCCCCCAACCAAACCTCTTTATGTAGATTATCCCCTGAGATAACTTTTCTCCCAGGTTTTTACCTGTATTAAGTTGTTAAATTTGATGTAGCCATGGTTTATTGCCACTGTCGTAAGGTTTTGCTGCAAAGATAATAAGAATGGGAATGATACCTTTTCTCATATAGTTCACAAAGCACTTTAATGAAAGATCAACTTAGTACAATAAGGAAAAGATGACATGGTAGGTACTGCTGATTGGCTCACTGGCACCCACTTCAGCTCCATTGTACCCTTGTCTTTCTGTACAGAGGCTGGAAGGCTAAGCACTACATTTTCCCAGACTGCCTTGCAGCTAGAGCCCCATAGGTGATATAAGGTCCACCAAGGAGAAGCACTTCTACAAGACATTAGTGGAAAGGAACAACAGGAGGTGACAGCGGCCGCTGGCAGGGAGATCAGATCTTCTGACAAGCACAATGGTGGAGGCATCTGGTGTCCAGAGCCCTGTGTCCTAGGTGGTGAGACTGGCGACAGGTGGCACTGGCAGAACTGTTACAGCTGGGACAGCCCTGTGGGGAAGTCAGGTGTCCTGCCTGTGCAGGTGTCCCTGGGCTGCTTTGTTGCCAGCTGTGCAGCATTTGAATTAGGCTAATTTAGATGGCTTTCCAAGAGATCTGGGATGTTAATAACTTAAGAAACTCATTTTGTTTAAGTTAGGTATAGTGGATTCTCTTGTCTGCAAGAAAGTACCTGGCCAATACGAATACATAACAATAAAAATTAAACTTGTCTTCTTCTGTATGTTGAGAAGGAGGTTTACTCCAGGTTTAGTTTTAGTGATATCTATCTATCTATCTATCTATCTATCTATCTAATATCCATCTATGCAATTTCTCCATCTCCCAAATTTATTCAAGACCACCTGCCCTTGTGTGCACTAAAGAAAAACTGATAAAATCTATTTATCTATTTAAAATAAGCTTATTTACTTCTTATTAATAACAACATTTATTAGGCTTTTAGTAAATGTTGTTATTAGCTTGAAATCGAAGCAGCAAAATTAAAATGTCTTAAAACAATGCCTCAAAATCAGAATTGAGATAATAAGTTATTGGTATTATGAGTCTCTCTGGGCTGAGAGCATGACAGTGAGTTCACTCACCAGAATCCTTCCGGAGGCATCTTGAGGGGTGATAAGCATGTTTTGAGGTGACAGCACTTTGTCTATGATATGGATGATTCCATTGGTACTGATGATATCACTGGATATGATCTTAGCTTTATTATTTATATACACAGTGTCCTGAAATCAACCAAAAAAGAAAATAAAAAATGTGTGAATAGAAATAGACACAAAATTCCTTCTTTTGGAATATTCACCAACGTATTAAACTGTTATAAAAGTGAATGTTTAAGTAGAGTTGTGTGCGAACTCCAAAGGTCCGATTTTAGCACATTTGAAAAGAATTTATTTTATTAGTTTCATGTACACAGTACATTGGTTAGACATTTACGTAGTTTATAAAATGTTCCCCTTGATTGCTCTTTCTCTTCTCTGGCTCTCTACCGAGCCAACACATTAATGCCGACTGCATTTCCTATGCTGTGCTCCCCATCCCCATGACCAACTACTAATTCGTACTTCTTTAACCCTTCACCCCTTTTCCCCACATTTTAAATTATGATTATGAAAAGGAAATTGAGACAAGAACGTTAAGTTTCACCTGGAGAAGTTAATAGCAAAACAGTCATTTCACTATGATTCTTAAATATGAAAAGACAAGCAGATTAAAATGGGCTTCTTGTTCGCATGTGTTCTCTACACCATCAACCCTCCCCTCTTCTCCCAGCACATGCTTTTTTTTCTCTTTGCAATGAATTCTATAGCCACTATTTGTTTCTATGTTGTGGGAGGGAATAGACCAGCCTGGTCAAGTGGCTTTGATCAAAAGCTTTCATCTCTTTCCAGTTTCTGACCAGTGCGGCCAGAAGCCTTTCCACTTGACCACCTGAAGCTGCCTTCTTCTGAGTCTGAATTCCAGCTCCACTATCTACTTGCTGTGGGACCTTGGACAAGTTACTTAATTTCTCTGAGCTCAGTTTTCTAATTTGTAAATTGGAGAAAATAATAGTATCTAAATTATGGGATTATTTTGAAAATTAAATAAGTTAGTACATATCAAACATTTAGTACCTGGCTTGTTGTTATTGTTATTATTATTTTTGTTATTACTGGTGTTACTCTAAGGAAGAGGAGAAAAAAGAAGGCCCAAGGAAAATGGGCACCTTCCTGAAGTGGCCTCTCTTACCTGAGAGACGGAGATGACGATTGACTCCCCTTGGAGAGAAGTGGCGTTTGGGGTCGATTTCAGGTTTTCCAGGAGCAGCTGGTGGCAGGCAATCACATGATACCGAAGAACCTGGGGCATTAGGCCCTGTTTGTCCCAGTCTTTAATCTGTAATAGAAGATCGAAGGTTTCCCTCCAGAGCTAGGAGCCTTTTGCTCTCAGTCCCTTTTCCTGCCCTCTACTCCATGCATCTCCCTTCCTTCCTTCCTTCCTCCCCGCCCCGACATCTCTCTCTCCGCCTGGACCCTCAGACGTTGGAGTCAGATTTGGCTTGTGGTCGGGGTTACAGATGAGAGACTGTTCAGGCAAGGGGGAGAAAGTGGCCCTACTTCTTTCCTGTTTCCACTGTAGAATCTCGGAAGGGAACTTGGGGTTCCTTTGGTTCAGCACTTCATAATACATGTGGCAAGGACCCCGGGTCCTGTGAGATGCTACTTGAAAAAAGTTTTCTTGTGAAAAATGCTGGTGTCCTTGCTTTGCCGGTGTCCAAAATATATGCATAGAGAGGCATTGTGTGCGGTGGTTAAAAACGCAGGCTTTGGGGTCATGTTTGAGTTCTTCCACCGCCATTTGCTAGTCATGTGACCTTGGGAAAGTCACTTCTCTCAGTGTCTTCAATTATAAAATGAGGATAATAATAACACTCAGCTCACAGGATTGTCATGAAGATGAAATGAGTTATTCTAGACCAGGCACCAGAAACAGTGTCTGGCATACTCAATAATGTGTGCTGCATTAATATATATTAATGGGCAATCCAGCATGAAGAGTCCTAATAAATGTCAGGATAGTAAAGGCTCTGATAAGTCCCGAAAGAACCTATTTAAATCCCTTTAATCTAGCATTCCCATTTGTTTTGTTTGTTTGTTTTTGTTTTTTTTTGGGGGGGTTTTGCCTCTTTTGGGAAGTTTGGATCATTTAAGAATTGTGAGTCTTTTCCAACCTCCTACTCTATTTAGGAATTTCCTTTAGAGGGTCTCTGGCCAGTGGTTACCCCAAATCCACTTGAATGCTTCCCCTGATAGGGGTCCCTATGCTAAGAAGCAGCCCCTTCCATTGCTGCAGCCGATTCCTCCTGCCCAGCAATGTCTCCACCTTTGGTTCCAGGGTGACACCCAAAGACTGTGTTCCAGTCCCAGACCTCATCCGCCTGCCTAAGCTTCATGCTTACCCGGGGTTCCTCATCAAAGGCTGCAGATAAAGGTGCAAAAACGGTGAAGGGGCCTGAACCAACCAGGTCCCGTACAGAATGTTCCTATGGGAAGAAAGGCAGGGGCCACGTGTCACATACTTAACATAAATACAGGCAGGGGCTCAGACAAATAGAGCGGATTGTGGCAGAGGGGAATGAACAATGGATGGGGAGAATCTACGTTTTATTGAGTCTTAGATTCAAATCCATTCCGATTCTTTGTCATTGAAATAATGTTTATTTTTATCTGGTTATAAAAATAGCACATGCTTATTATACTAAAGATTCAAAAATGCAGTATAAATAAGAAAACAACTACCCATAATCCTACCACGGAGAAGTGACCCCTGTTATTTTTGGTTGTCTTCTTGCCAACACTGAGATCCTATGGTTACTTATATTTTCTTCTAGATTGCATTCCTCTAGATTTTTATCTTTATTCTTCAATATATCTAGAACTTATTCGGATGTGCGATGTGCAGAAAGATCTAACAGAATATTTTCACTCAAAGAGTAAACCAATTGCCCCAGCAATACTTCTTTTCTCTACTGGTATGATGGCAGTTTTTTCACGTACCACATTCTCATGTGTAGAATGGGCCAGTGGAACAGTTTTTCATTCTTTCATGCTGTCCACTTGAGGCCTGAGAAGTTCACAAATGACCAACACAGAACCTATTCCAGAAATCCAGATTCTCAGACTTTCTTCTACCCCCATCTATTTGAGAGGCTACAGGTTTATCCTGTATGGCTTGAGACCCAGTTCTTATAGTGAGACAGACACACATATTCTTACCAGCAACTGGAAGAAATACTGGGAAGTTTTTGGGTTCTTGGGGAGCTCCTAGAAACAAAGACAGGGCAGGTTCACTTAATATCTGCAAATTGCACACAAGAACAACACAGGGTTAATTCAGGACAACTGCCCTAAGATGGAAAGCAGCCACCATGCTTTCAACTGCAAATCTGCAACAATGGGCCTTTTCCAGCCCCATCAATAGGCTTACAACTGATGTTAAGGATGACTACATGGACAAGCCGTGAGCTCCAAAACCTTTCTGGATAAACCATCTGATTTATCAAAGAAAGGTTCGGCCATTTCCAGAAGCATCTGAGCTTTAAGAGTATTTTTGAAAGTTCAAATATAAAAAAATTGAGTTATACGTTTATGGCAGGTTTAGTTTTTCTATTAACAAGAACAGCCAGAATACTCTAGTCCCTTTTAAAACCAAATAATGGAACATTTATTTTATAACAGATAGAAATCGACACATATCGTACCACCTCATCCTCTATGACCAGGATAGGTGCGCGCGTGCACGCACACACACACACACACACACGTACACACTCCAACAGCAATTAATGTCCATGTGCTCTGTGTCCATTACACACATTATCTCATTTAAGTCTTGAAACAACCTGATGGGGTTTGTACCATTATTATTTTCTTTTACAGGTTAGAAAACTGATGCATAGAAAGGTGATATAATCTGCTCAAAGTCACATTACTAATTGGCAGAGCTGAATTCAAACCCAGGTGTTTCTGAATCTGGAACCATTGATCTGAATCACCACCTTCCAGGTCAAGTGAATTTCCAGGGGTAAACAAAATTTCTTTTCATCACCAATTTATGTAAGAATGGTCTTTCACACTGTTCCAGAACTTCCGTGTTATAAAACTTATGCACATTTCTCAGAGACCTGGGTTCTTAGCATGTGAGGGAAGTAGAGTTTACTTTACGGGAACACGCCCGGCTTGTGTTACCTGGTGGATGTTGCCACGGCAGGTAAACCCGTCCCCAATGTAGTTCGGCTTGCAAGTGCAGGTCCTTTCTTCTTGTCCAGTGTGATTGCAGATAGCAAATTCACTACAGCCACCGTTTTTCTGGCAAAATTTCCCATGGGTGGGGGATGAAAGTCAGACCAGTTAGTTTGCCAGCTCTGCCAATATTCACAAAGCAATTCTGTACTGAAATTTATTTTTGGTCTCGCTCTCTAATGGGCCGCTTTGCATTATTTGCCTTCTTCCTGAACTTGCTTTCCAATTCCCTACAGTTGCAAGGGTTGCCTTATTCACCCAGCCTCACATCCCAAGATGGCAGGTCCGTTTGAGCAGATCTTCAGTTCTGTATAGATAAGCCCAGAGTTGCCAAATGGGAACTTTCTCGGCACCTGGGGTTAACAAGAAAGGCTCCAATCTCATTTGACTCTTCCTAGCTTTAGGCTAAACTCCAACCCCATCATAGTAACGGTAAGTCATCAGCTAGAAGGCAGTTGGCATAAAATAGATACGAAACATTGTCCTTGTCCTCAAAAGCTTATTAATAGTGGATGATGGGGCAAAGACCTAAAATATAAACAAAGCAAAGTATGGTTCAAAGCCGACATCCTTCGGAACACCAAGAAGCTCTCTGCAAGCCCAAGCAAGAAGTCTTACAGGCTGGCTGCAAAATCTTCCTTCCCTCCCAATCGCTGTTCCAAAATTATTTGTGGATCATGATATTTCAGTCCAAGAGGGACCTACAATCCTAGATTCCTGCCTCAAGCTGCCACAGCTCAGTGAGCTGTTCAGAAAAGCTGATTCCTGCAAGACTATTAACCACCTCCCATGGTCCCCAGATCTTCCAGCTACATACCCTGGATTTTACTTGTCCCAATACCCCGCATACTCTAAGACCATCAAGATGAATCCCCTCTTGTCCCACTTTTCTGTTTATCTCAGTCAACAGCAGAGGCCCGAGGTCACCTCCTACCACGCGGACACTCCCCTCCATGGTGCTCTATACACCTGTGATCTGACCTCCCATCCCAGTGCCTTCTGAAACTCACTGCCATAAGCAAACTCCCAATGGCCTCCCCCTGTTCCCTGAAAGCTCTCTTCACCTCGTATGGAAGAGATGTCTGTCTCCTGTAAACACTGTTTTCCCTGTGCCCCTATCTCTCTCTGGAGAAGACATTTCGCACCTTTGCCTCTCTCCTCAACTCTCAATCACTGTCCTTCACTCTCAACTGATGAGCTCAACTCATACCTCAACGAGAAAATAGACAGATAAGAGCCTCCTCATCTTCTTGTCCTGAAGTTCATACCTACTTGGGCCTGAACTCACAACTCTGCTTTCCTTATTTAACAAGTGAACTAACGACTAACTGACTAATCCTTTACACATGAAGTGTCCATCTCTTCCCCTCCGAATGCAAGCTCTTTAAATGGTTTTGCTGCTTGGTCACTGATAAATTCCCAGTGCCTAAAGCGGCACCTGGTAGCTAGTGAACACTCATCGACCGAGATGTGTGTTGTGCTGTGTGCAGTTTTCCAGCAGATACACAGATGCACATGGTCTCAGTCTTCGCAGAACTAATAATTTATTTAGCATGGCCAGGCATAAACGTTTTCATTAATTCATAGTAAAGGGCCTCATGAGGCAGGTGCCCATGAGTGACTCACTAACTGACTTAACTAATTGACTGGCTAAGTAACTGATTGACTAACCAACTAACTAACCAATGAACTAACAAACTAACAAACTGCCTTCTTGACTGACCAACTAATTGACTGACTACCTACCTAATGCTGCCCCTGCTCCTAGGTGAGGCTCACCTCTCCACTAGTGGGCTCTGGGTCCCATCCCTGTCACCTACTCATGTAATTTTCTCCTGTAACAATCCATTTTCTCTCCTTCAGTATCAATTTCCTTCTCTCTATTGAATCATACTCATCAGTGTAAAAACATGCCCATCTTGCAAGAAAACAAACTTCCTTTCTTCATGAAAAGAATCCAGTCATAGATGCAGATCAAAGAAGAGCAGCCACGAGTTAATGGCTCTTGTACTTGAGAAATAGCCACGGGAAGAACCGCCATTAAAATAAAGCTGGCCATAGTACTAGTTGTAATAGCTCCACATCCCAACCCCCTGCTATCTGCAGCTTCTTCCTTGTGATCCCTACACAATCATTTCATGCGGGGACATTTTTCTCCTGAGGAGTTTGCCAGACCAACACAAGGGGACAGTAGGGACCTCACTTGGAGAGGAAGGGCTTTAATTATGGGTGACTGCCCTGTTCTCAGGCCCACAGCTGGAGGCTCTTAGGCGGACAGTGATATGAATAAGGAAAGTGAAGTGTTTGGACAGGGCTTCCTCTGGGGTCACCGCCTCGTGGGAGGAACCAGCACAAGAAGTGGCCAAGAGTATGGCCTTCAAGTCAGAGAGATGTGGGTTCAAGTTCTGGCTGGGCCATGCGCTTGCTTGGTGATCTTGGGCAAAGCCCTTCACGCTTCCCCATTTGCAATGAGTTGAATTGTGGCCCCCCAAAAGGTATGTCCACGTCCTAAGCCCTGGTACCTGTGAATGTGACCTTGTTTAGAAAAAGTCTTTGCAGACATAATTAAGGATCTCGAGATGAGACCCTCTTAGATGAATAAGACGAGCCTTAAGTCCACCAGGCCCTCATCAGAAAAGAAGTCACAGACACAGAGGCGAAGGCCATGTGAAGGCAGGAGCAGAGACTGGACTTTCATGACATTACGACTGGAACAGGAGGGAGAGATGAGCCTCAAGGCCAAAGCAGCTCTGAGGCGATCACCCCAACACCCTACCTCCTAGAAGGGGGGAGGCGGCACCCCAGGCCTGACCTCTGAGGGCCTCGGCCCCCAAGCCGGACTCACAGTTAAGCAGGTATTGATGAGCGAGCAGTCTTTCCCGTCTCCGGTGTACTTCGGCAAACAGTTACAGACAGCCTGCCCGGGGGGAGAGGGAAACGGGTCACTCACAGAGAGGGCTGCTGGCTCTCACGCCTGAACTCCATAACAGGAGTAGGAACATTAGAAGATTCTAGACTGGTAATATCTATTCTATATGATATTTGCCATCTTATATGTTAGCGTGTTTGGCACGCTTCTGTCTAGAGCTGGGATCTCCTACGTATCACATCTTTGTTGTCAAGATAACTTGATGTTTAAAAAACTTTGTCACCTTATTTGGTCCCTCGCCTTCTGGGTGCTCAGGTCTTTTCTCCCCTTGGTTGGTAAAGGTTCGTTTGTGAGGAAGCTGAGCTCCTGCCCACTCCCATTTATACCCAATCCTTGCTCCTCTCCACCTGGGCTCAGCCCCAAGACCCCAGGAGGTGTTTGATGATGGCTTTGGAGTCAAATCAGTTGCACATGTGAAAATCATCAGTTGACCCCACTGTTTGGCCAGGGGAGTCAGGTGGGTGCTTCAAGCTGAGGGAGGGGACACTGACTACCAGGAGTTGGCAACTGTCTAATTCATGCTCATGTCCCATGTACTCTGCTCAGGAGCACCTGGGCATGGGAGTGAGTGGGGCTGAAACCCAGCTGTGCTCTAGTCCCCATTCTGTGTGTCCAGAGAAAGGGACATCTGCTCCTGGTATGTCTCCCCAACGTGTGGCTTCTCTAATCCACGCGAAAGGCTCCCACACAGGAGAGGTGGCTCTGGTCTGATGTCTACCCGTTAGAACTTGAACTCATCGGCTGGAACAGCCTACGCCAATCAGTAGGGTTTCACTGCTCCTCCTTCTCAACCTTTATTATGGGCCCTGACCTGGGCTCAAATCTTTACCAAG
>NW_024347791.1:7358402-7375374 GCF_902729225.1 Pteropus medius
TGTGTTCTCTACACCATCAACCCTCCCCTCTTCTCCCAGCACATGCTTTTTTTTCTCTTTGCAATGAATTCTATAGCCACTATTTGTTTCTATGTTGTGGGAGGGAATAGACCAGCCTGGTCAAGTGGCTTTGATCAAAAGCTTTCATCTCTTTCCAGTTTCTGACCAGTGCGGCCAGAAGCCTTTCCACTTGACCACCTGAAGCTGCCTTCTTCTGAGTCTGAATTCCAGCTCCACTATCTACTTGCTGTGGGACCTTGGACAAGTTACTTAATTTCTCTGAGCTCAGTTTTCTAATTTGTAAATTGGAGAAAATAATAGTATCTAAATTATGGGATTATTTTGAAAATTAAATAAGTTAGTACATATCAAACATTTAGTACCTGGCTTGTTGTTATTGTTATTATTATTTTTGTTATTACTGGTGTTACTCTAAGGAAGAGGAGAAAAAAGAAGGCCCAAGGAAAATGGGCACCTTCCTGAAGTGGCCTCTCTTACCTGAGAGACGGAGATGACGATTGACTCCCCTTGGAGAGAAGTGGCGTTTGGGGTCGATTTCAGGTTTTCCAGGAGCAGCTGGTGGCAGGCAATCACATGATACCGAAGAACCTGGGGCATTAGGCCCTGTTTGTCCCAGTCTTTAATCTGTAATAGAAGATCGAAGGTTTCCCTCCAGAGCTAGGAGCCTTTTGCTCCCAGTCCCTTTTCCTGCCCTCTACTCCATGTATCTCCCTTCCTTCCCTCCTTCCTCCCCGCCCCGACATCTCTCTCTCTGCCTGGACCCTCAGACGTTAGAGTCAGAGTTGGCTTGTGGTCGGGGTTACAGATGAGAGACTGTTCAGGCAAGGGGGAGAAAGTGGCCCTACTTCTTCCCTGTTTCCACTGTAGAATCTCGGAAGGGAACTTGGGGTTCCTTTGGTTCAGCACTTCATAATACATGTGGCAAGGACCCCGGGTCCTGTGAGATGCTACTTGAAAAAAGTTTTCTTGTGAAAAATGCTGGTGTCCTTGCTTTGCCGGTGTCCAAAATATATGCATAGAGAGGCATTGTGTGCAGTGGTTAAAAACGCAGGCTTTGGGGTCATGTTTGAGTTCTTCCACCACCATTTGCTAGTCATGTGACCTTGGGAAAGTCACTTCTCTCAGTGTCTTCAACTATAAAATGAGGATAATAATAACACTCAGCTCACAGGATTGTCATGAAGATGAAATGAGTTAATCTAGACCAGGCACCAGAAACAGTGTCTGGCATACTCAATAATGTTTGCTGCATTAATATATATTAATGGGCAATCCAGCATGAAGAGTCCTAATAAATGTCAGGATAGTAAAGGCTCTGATAAGTCCTGAAAGAACCTATTTAAATCCCTTTAATCTAGCATTCCCGTTTGTTTTGTTTGTTTGTTTTTGTTTTTTTTTTGGGGGGGGGGGGGTTTTGGCTCTTTGGGAAGTTTGGATCATTTAAGAATTGTGAGTCTTTTCCAACCTCCTACTCTATTTAGGAATTTCCTTTAGAGGGTCTCTGGCCAGTGGTTACCCCAAATCCACTTGAATGCTTCCCCTGATAGGGGTCCCTATGCTAAGAAGCAGCCCCTTCCATTGCTGCAGCCGATTCCTCCTGCCCAGCAATGTCTCCACCTTTGGTTCCAGGGTGACACCCAAAGACTGTGTTCCAGTCCCAGACCTCATCCGCCTGCCTAAGCTTCATGCTTACCCGGGGTTCCTCATCAAAGGCTGCAGATAAAGGTGCAAAAACGGTGAAGGGGCCTGAACCAACCAGGTCCCGTACAGAATGTTCCTATGGGAAGGAAGGCAGGGGCCACATGTCACATACTTAACATAAATACAGTCAGGGGCTCAAACAAATAGAGTGGATTGTGGCAGAGGGGAATGAACAATGGATGGGGAGAATCTGCGTTTTATTGAGTCTTAGATTCAAATCCATTCAGATTCTTTGTCATTGAAATAATGTTTATTTTTATCTGGTTATAAAAATAGCACATGCTTATTATACTAAAGATTCAAAAATGCAGTATAAATAAGAAAACAACTACCCATAATCCTACCACGGAGAAGTGACCCCTGTTATTTTTGGTTATCTTCTTGCCAACACTGAAATCCTATGGTTACTTATATTTTCTTCTAGATTTCATTCCTCTAGATTTTTATCTTTATTCTTCAATATATCTAGAACTTATTCGGATGTGCGATGTGCAGAAAGATCTAACAGAATATTTTCACTCAAAGAGTAAACCAATTGCCCCAGCAATACTTCTTTTCTCTACTGGTATGATGGCAGTTTTTTCACGTACCACATTCTCATGTGTAGAATGGGCCAGTGGGACAGTTTTTCAGTCTTTCATGCTGTCCACTTGAGGCCTGAGAAGTTCACAAATGACCAACACAGAACCTATTCCAGAAATCCAGATTCTCAGACTTTCTTCTACCCCCATCTATTTGAGAGGCTACAGGTTTATCCTGTATGGCTTGAGACCCAGTTCTTATAGTGAGACAGACGCACATATTCTTACCAGCAACTGGAAGAAATACTGGGAAGTTTTTGGGTTCTTGGGGAGCTCCTAGAAACAAAGACAGGGCGGATTCACTTAATATCTGCGAACTGCACACAAGAACAACACAGGGTTAATGCAGGACAACTGCCCTAAGATGGAAAGCAGCCACCATGCTTTCAACTGCAAATCTGCAACAATGGGCCTTTTCCAGCCTCATCAATAGGCTTACAACTGATGTTAAGTATGACTACATGGACAAGCCGTGAGCTCCAAAACCTTTCTGGATAAACCATCTGATTTATCAAAGAAAGGTTCGGCCATTTCCAGAAGCATCTGAGCTTTAAGAGTATTTTTGAAAGTTCAAATATAAAAAAATTGAGTTATACGTTTATGGCAGGTTTAGTTTTTCTATTAACAAGAACAGCCAGAATACTCTAGTCCCTTTTAAAACCAAATAATGGAACATTTATTTTATAACAGATAGAAATCGACACATATCGTACCACCTCATCCTCTATGACCAGGATAGGTGCGCGCGTGCACGCACACACACACACACACACACGTACACACTCCAACAGCAATTAATGTCCATGTGCTCTGTGTCCATTACACACATTATCTCATTTAAGTCTTGAAACAACCTGATGGGGTTTGTACCATTATTATTTTCTTTTACAGGTTAGAAAACTGATGCATAGAAAGGTGATATAATCTGCTCAAAGTCACATTACTAATTGGCAGAGCTGAATTCATACCCAGGTGTTTCTGAATCTGGAACCATTGATCTGAATCACCACCTTCCAGGTCAAGTGAATTTCCAGGGGTAAACAAAATTTCTTTTCATCACCAATTTATGTAAGAATGGTCTTTCACACTGTTCCAGAACTTCCGTGTTATAAAACTTTTGCACATTTCTCAGCGACCTGGGTTCTTAGCATGTGAGAGAAGTAGAGTTTACTTTACGGGAACACGCCCGGCTTGTGTTACCTGGTGGATGTTGCCACGGCAGGTAAACCCGTCCCCAATGTAGTTCGGCTTGCAAGTGCAGGTCCTTTCTTCTTGTCCAGTGTGATTGCAGATAGCAAATTCGCTACAGCCACCGTTTTTCTGGCAAAATTTCCCATGTGTGGGGGATGAAAGTCAGACCAGTTAGTTTGCCAGCTCTGCCAATATTCACAAAGCAATTCTGTACTGAAATTTATTTTTGGTCTCGCTCTCTAATGGGCCGCTTTGCATTATTTGCCTTCTTCCTGAACTTGCTTTCCAATTCCCTATTCCTTATTCACCCAGCCTCACATCCCAAGATGGCAGGTCCGTTTGAGCAGCTCTTCAGTTCTGTATAGATAAGCCCAGAGTTGCCAAATGGGAACTTTCTCGGCACCTGGGGTTAACAAGAAAGGCTCCAATCTCATTTGACTCTTCCTAGCTTTAGGCTAAACTCCAACCCCATCATAGTAACGGTAAGTCATCAGCTAGAAGGCAGTTGGCATAAAATAGATACGAAACATTGTCCTTGTCCTCAAAAGCTTATTAATAGTGGATGATGGGGCAAAGACCTAAAATATAAACAAAGCAAAGTATGGTTCAAAGCCGACATCCTTCGGAACACCAAGAAGCTCTCTGCAAGCCCAAGCAAGAAGTCTTACAGGCTGGCTGCAAAATCTTCCTTCCCTCCCAATCGCTGTTCCAAAATTATTTGTGGATCATGATATTTCAGTCCAAGAGGGACCTACAATCCTAGATTCCTGCCTCAAGCTGCCACAGCTCAGTGAGCTGTTCAGAAAAGCTGATTCCTGCAAGACTATTAACCACCTCCCATGGTCCCCAGATCTTCCAGCTACATACCCTGGATTTTACTTGTCCCAATACCCCGCATACTCTAAGACCATCAAGATGAATCCCCTCTTGTCCCACTTTTCTGTTTATCTCAGTCAACAGCAGAGGCCCGAGGTCACCTCCTACCACGCGGACACTCCCCTCCATGGTGCTCTATACACCTGTGATCTGACCTCCCATCCCAGTGCCTTCTGAAACTCACTGCCATAAGCAAACTCCCAATGGCCTCCCCCTGTTCCCTGAAAGCTCTCTTCACCTCGTATGGAAGAGATGTCTGTCTCCTGTAAACACTGTTTTCCCTGTGCCCCTATCTCTCTCTGGAGAAGACATTTCGCACCTTTGCCTCTCTCCTCAACTCTCAATCACTGTCCTTCACTCTCAACTGATGAGCTCAACTCATACCTCAACGAGAAAATAGACAGATAAGAGCCTCCTCATCTTCTTGTCCTGAAGTTCATACCTACTTGGGCCTGAACTCACAACTCTGCTTTCCTTATTTAACAAGTGAACTAACGACTAACCGACTAATCCTTTACACACGAAGTGTCCATCTCTTCCCCTCCGAATGCAAGCTCTTTAAATGGTTTTGCTGCTTGGTCACTGATAAATTCCCAGTGCCTAAAACGGCACCTGGTAGCTAGTGAACGCTCATCGACCAAGATGTGTGTTGTGCTGTGTGCAGTTTTCCAGCAGATACACAGATGCACATGGTCTCAGTCTTCGCAGAACTAATAATTTATTTAGCATGGCCAGGCATAAACGTTTTCATTAATTCATAGTAAAGGGCCTCATGAGGCAGGTGCCCATGAGTGACTCACTAACTGACTTAACTAATTGACTGGCTAAGTAACTGATTGACTAACCAACTAACTAACCAATGAACTAACAAACTAACAAACTGCCTTCTTGACTGACCAACTAATTGACTGACTACCTACCTAACGCTGCCCCTGCTCCTAGGTGAGGCTCACCTCTCCACTAGTGGGCTCTGGGTCCCATCCCTGTCACCTACTCATGTAATTTCCTCCTGTAACAATCCATTTTCTCTCCTTCAGTATCAATTTCCTTCTCTCTATTGAATCATACTCATCAGTGTAAAAACATGCCCATCTTGCAAGAAAACAAACTTCCTTTCTTCATGAAAAGAATCCAGTCATAGATGCAGATCAAAGAAGAGCAGCCACGAGTTAATGGCTCTTGTACTTGAGAAATAGCCACGGGAAGAACCGCCATTAAAATAAAGCTGGCCATAGTACTAGTTGTAATAGCTCCACATCCCAACCCCCTGCTATCTGCAGCTTCTTCCTTGTGATCCCTACACAATCATTTCATGCGGGGACATTTTTCTCCTGAGGAGTTTGCCAGACCAACACAAGGGGACAGTAGGGACCTCGCTTGGAGAGGAAGGGCTTTAATTATGGGTGACTGCCCTGTTCTCAGGCCCACAGCAGGAGGCTCTTAGGCGGACAGTGATATGAACAAGGAAAGTGAAGTGTTTGGACAGGGCTTCCTCTGGGGTCACCGCCTCGTGGGAGGAACCAGCACAAGAAGTGGCCAAGAGTATGGCCTTCAAGTCAGAGAGATGTGGGTTCAAGTTCTGGCTGGGCCATGCGCTTGCTTGGTGATCTTGGGCAAAGCCCTTCACGCTTCCCCATTTGCAATGAGTTGAATTGTGGCCCCCCAAAAGGTATGTCCACGTCCTAAGCCCTGGTACCTGTGAATGTGACCTTGTTTAGAAAAAGTCTTTGCAGACATAATTAAGGATCTCGAGATGAGACCCTCTTAGATGAATAAGATGAGCCTTAAGTCCACCAGGCCCTCATCAGAAAAGAAGTCACAGACACAGAGGCGAAGGCCATGTGAAGGCAGGAGCAGAGACTGGACTTTCATGACATTACGACTGGAACAGGAGGGAGAGATGAGCCTCAAGGCCAAAGCAGCTCTGAGGCGATCACCCCAACACCCTACCTCCTAGAAGGGGGGAGGCGGCACCCCAGGCCTGACCTCTGAGGGCCTCGGCCCCCAAGCCGGACTCACAGTTAAGCAGGTATTGATGAGCGAGCAGTCTTTCCCGTCTCCGGTGTACTTCGGCAAACAGTTACAGACGGCCTGCCCGGGGGGAGAGGGAAACAGGTCACTCACAGAGAGGGCTGCTGGCTCTCACGCCTGAACTCCATAACAGGAGTAGGAACATTAGAAGATTCTAGACTGGTAATATCTATTCTATATGATATTTGCCATCTTATATGTTAGCGCGTTTGGCACGCTTCTGTCTAGAGCTGGGATCTCCTACGTATCACATCTTTGTTGTCAAGATAACTTGATGTTTAAAAAACTTTGTCACCTTATTTGGTCCCTCGCCTTCTGGGTGCTCAGGTCTTTTCTCCCCTTGGTTGGTAAAGGTTCGTTTGTGAGGAAGCTGAGCTCCTGCCCACTCCCATTTATACCCAATCCTTGCTCCTCTCCACCTGGGCTCAGCCCCAAGACCCCAGGAGGTGTTTGATGATGGCTTTGGAGTCAAATCAGTTGCACATGTGAAAATCATCAGTTGACCCCACTGTTTGGCCAGGGGAGTCAGGTGGGTGCTTCAAGCTGAGGGAGGGGACACTGACTACCAGGAGTTGGCAACTGTCTAATTCATGCTCATGTCCCATGTACTCTGCTCAGGAGCACCTGGGCATGGGAGTGAGTGGGGCTGAAACCCAGCTGTGCTCTAGTCCCCATTCTGTGTGTCCAGAGAAAGGGACATCTGCTCCTGGTATGTCTCCCCAAGGTGTGGCTTCTCTAATCCACGCGGAAGGCTCCCACACAGGAGACGTGGCTCTGGTCTGATGTCTACCCGTTAGAACTTGAACTCATCGGCTGGAACAGCCTACGCCAATCAGTAGGGTTTCACTGCTCCTCCTTCTCAACCTTTATTATGGGCTCAAATCTTTACCAAGATGCCCTTTAGCCGCCCATCCTGTGCAAAGATCCTATCTCAGAGGTCAACCCTGTGTCCCTCTCATTGCCTTCTAGATTTGGAGGAGGCCCTGAGCACCAAAAAGCTTACAGGTTTCCCTCACCCCATATGTAGAAACAAGAACTCTACTGGACCCCAAAATGTGTACAAGGTAGACCAACATTGACTGTTCTGGTTTTCCTGTGACTATATATGTACACACACAATTCTTTCAAAATAAATATATATAGTTTTTATTTTTGCATGCTTTAGGCATTTGCTTGATCTGCCCATTGGGAGACCCGGCACTGAGGTCTCTGAATGGCTCTATATCGTCCATGGAACATTCCCTGGGGAACTTTACTTCACCATTCAGTTTCTGATGTATGTAATCTCCTGCATGACCATTGTGACAGAGACTGAGGAAGGCACGGCTTGGGTCTCTGAGCCACCAACTTCCCGGCCTATGCCTTATCACCCTGTGACCTCTCCTGTCCTTTGTGCTGAAGCCCTCACATTTTCCCACCTCCCCAAACCCGCTCCCTAGGGAGGCACCGCAAGGTTCACTGTGTTGGGGAATATGTGACTGACAGAGGGCCTAACGACGTTATCTTCTGCTGTGGCACATGAATTTCAGAGCCTCAAGCCACAGAAGAATTGTGGGGCTCTGGGAAGCTGAAAGAAAGGGGAACATTGTCACGGACCTTCTAGGTGCTTCTGGGACCACGCAGTGTTTACCAATGGCTACTTCTCTCCACTCCAGGAAAGCCCCTTCTCCTAAGTACCCTTTGTCTCCCCCTCCCATTTCTCTTCATTCCCAAAGAACGGTCTCTTTGGGAATTCTTTCAGAATTTCCCTTAAAGTATTAATTTTCTGCTGCTGCTCCTGAGAGGTCTGTTCTCAGCCCTCTTCTCTAAAGACCCAGGAGTTTGCTCGTAGGAAATCTTAGGTATTCCCCAACCCCCAGGGGCACAGCTTACCTGGTTGGGTCCGGTCTGCGTGCACTCTGCATTCTTGTCACAGCCACCGTGGTTCTCCAGACACGGGTTGATCTCTTTAAAACAAAAGCCAAAACCTGGCATGAGAATCAAGCCTCATTTTCAAGTAAAGACATCTCGAGGGACCAACCAGGATGGCGAACTGACTGAGGGAAACAGGTATCAAAGTGTGATTCAGTTTTCTGAGAACTCTGAGGCAGAAGTAACCCAGTACGAATGCTACCAGATATGGTTTCTCAAAATTGACTCTCTGGGATGGGCTTGTGCCAGAAGAAGCGTAGTCTGTGGGCTTGACTCTGTCCCTCTGTTGAACGAGTATGAGCATTTGCAGCCAAGGACTTGAAATAATAGAACCCTGGAGTCTAATCCAACATGTTATGAATAACAAGATTTAGGAATTAAAAAAAAAAATCATTGCAACCATCGCAATTTAATTGGTTCAGGGAGGAATCATCAATAGATGCTAAATTTAGGACGGCATGTTGATGAAGATATTTGCTTAGTGTTAAAGTATCTCCACATTGATTGCTTATTAGTAGCAAAGAGGAAAAAGTGTCTGTATCAGTGGAAAAATCAGACAGCACACTGACCAAGTGGTCAAAATTAACGTCACAAACGAGAGGCAGTTGGAAATCACGAGCTTCTAGTGTGGTGTCCTGAGAAGGAGGCAATATCGCTAGTGTGATATTAGACCTGGAATACAAAGTCTGAATATAATCATGAAAAAACAGCACATGAACCCCCAAATGAAGGACATGCTAGCAAAAACAAGTTGAGGTGGTGGATGCTATTATTCTACGATGTCAATGTCATAAAAGACAAAGCAAGGCCGAGGAACACTCCAGGTCAAAGGACACTAAAGAGATGTGATCACTAAATGTGATACCCAACCCTAGACTGGGATCCTGAACTAGAGGAAAAAATGTCAAAAAAGGACATTATTGGGTCAGTTGATAAAATTAGAACATAAATGGTAATTAGGCAGAAGTATTATATCAATAATAAATTTACTGAAGTTGATAACTGCTGTAGTTATGTAAGACTCTATCCTTATTCTCAAACATGTGCAAGTATTTAAGGATAAAGGCACTATCATATAATATATAGCTTACTCTCAAATGGTTTAGAAAAAAGTATGTATATATATATATATAAAATACATATATATAAAGAGAGAAAAAATAAAGCAAATGGTGCAAAACATCAACAGTAACTGAATCTAGGTAAAAAGCAAGTGGGTCTTTTTCTGTACTATTTTGGTGTGAATTTTCTTTACAACTAAAAAGTTAAAATTTAGACAACTTGCAGTGGCATCCCTTTATAGAAGAACAGTATGCAGCCATAATGATTTGGAGGTATACTTATTTTCAGGGAGAGTTATCACATCATATTGCTAAGCACTAAACATATATCATGAGATACAATTTTTGTTTAAAAAAAATTACATCTATACATAGCAAAATAGGGTAATACAATAGAAGTAAAAGTGGTTATTTCCAGAATTCTTTTCCCCAGCCTACATGCATCCTCTAATTTTTCTATATTGAAAATATGCTACCTGTATAAAAAAGAACTAATTAATGTTTTAAAATCCAGTCACCACCATAATGTTTAATTAAAAAAAAGTTTCCCTCTTTTTCCTTCCAAAATGATTTTTGGACATCACACACCTTCATACCTCCATAATCATATTTCCACATCCTCATACCTTCCCGCTCAGACAGACTGAAAGATGATCTTGGCAGCATCCAAACATGAAGATCACATAACAGTGCTCCGACTCTTAAAGAACTGCCACCAGATGGATGAGGGATGGCATTTACCTATGCACACGATGCCATCTCCAGTATAGCCTGCCTTGCACACACACGTTCGGCTTCCTGGCATGGTTCTTTTACAGTCGGCCTTGGCAGAGCAACCTCCGTTGCTGATTTCGCAGGGATTGATTGCTAGAGAAGAGATGACCAGAGTAGAGAAGAAGAGAGCGGGGGTAAAACCATTGATGCATTTTTATTTGAGTCATTGAGAAGTGGAAAATACTTCAAAATGGCAGGCATTGGATTAAATATGGATAATTCAAAAGACTGCAAAGCATCAAATATCTCTCCTTCACTGGCGAATTCTACCAAACATTTAAAGAAGAATCTATACCAGATTTTCACAAATTCTTTCAAAAACTAGAAGATAGAAGACTTCTCAGCTAATTTTATGAGGTTAGTATTACCCTGATATCAAAACCAGACAAAGCCATCACAAGAAAACTATAGGCCAATATTCCTCATGAACATAGACACAAAAATTTTCCAGAAAATCCTTGCAAATAAAATTCAGCAATATATAAAAAGGATTATACACCATAACCAAGTGGGATTTATACAGGAATGCAAGGTGGTTTAACATCCAAAAATCAATTAATGTAATATGGCCTATCAACAGAATTAAAGACAAAGGCACATGATCATCTCAATTGAAGGAGCAAAAGGATTCAAAAAAATTCAATATCTTTAACGATAAAAACACTTAACAGACTAGTAATAGACAGGGACTTCTGTAATCTGATAAAGGATATCTGTGAAAAACCCACAGCTAAAACCATACTTAATCGTGAAAAACTGAATGCTTTCCCACATGGTCAGGAGTAAGATAAGGATGTCTACTCTTGCCACTTCTATTCAACATTGTGCTGGAGGTTCTAGACATAGCAATTAAAGGAAAAGGAAATAAAAGGCATCCAGATTGGAAGAGAAGTAAAACCATCTATATGGATATAGATGACATAGAAAACCATAAGGAATATTACTAAAAAACTATTAGAACTAATAAATGAGTTCAATAAGGGTACAGGATACAAAGTGAATAAATAAAAATCAACTGTATTTCTATATAGTAGAAATGAGCAAACTGAAAATGAAATTAAGAAAGCAATTCCATTTACAATAGCATCAAAAAGAATAGAATACTTTGGAACACATTTAACAAAGTATAAAATTTATACTCTGAAAACTACAAATATTGTTGAAATTTTAAAAAAGACCTAAATAATGGAAAGATGTTCCCTGTTCATTGATTGGAAGAATTAGTATTGTTAAGGTGGCACTACTCCCCCAAACTGACCTACAGATACAATGCAATCTCTATCAAAATCCCAGCTGGCTTCTTTGTAGAAATTGACAAGATAATCTGAAAATCCATATGTAAATTCAAAGGGCCTAGAAGAGTCAAAACAATCTTGAAAAAGAACAAAGTTGGAGGACTCGCACTTCCTGATTTCAAAACTTACTACAAAGCTTCAGTAATGAAGACAGTGTAGTATTGGCATAAGAATATAAATACCCTTATATTCTATCTATCTATCTATCTATCTATCTATCTATCTATCTATCTATCTATCTATCTATTATCTATCTATTTATCATCTATCTATCATTTATCTAATAGAATTTGGAGTACAGAAATAAACCCATGTATCTATGGTCAATTGATTTTCCACAAAGGTGCCATGATATTTCAATGAGGGAAAAGCATAATCTTTTCAACAAATAATACTGAGACAACTGGATATCTATATGCAAAAGAATAAATTTGGACCTCAACTTCATAACATTATTCAAAAATTAATTCAAAGTGGACCAAAGACCTAGATCCACTTGGAGTACCAAGGTATGTGCTTGAGTCTTGGCTTGGCCTTCGCGCATCATGTGACTTTGGATAAATCACTTAATGAATTTGAACTTTGGGGTCCACCTTTACAGGTTTATTTACAGGTTTGAGAATCACATCTAATAATATATATGAAAATGTTATAGAAATGTTGGTTATTTTCACATTAACCTGTGTCTTCTGGTTTTGCTCTTTTCCCAAAAAAACAGGGCAAGAAAAATATTCTAGTTATTTGTCCTTTCTAGTTGTTTTCACTAGGATACTGTACACACCCTACTGCAGGAAACATCTGGGACCAGAGTCAGGGTACTTGCATGCTGGGAGAATCCCCAGGGTAAGATGGTTTAGAAAGCAGGTTGGTGTGATCATTGTCCAGCTAAGCCATAATCTGGACTGAAGCCTGCTGAGACACAGTGCTCTGGAGAAAAATGATGCTAAGGTATTCTGTTTTTTTTCTAGCACCAAATAGGTGTTGAGAACCATTAGAGTATTAGCTTATAGTTATTGAGTGTTGTGCCAGGGCTGTTCTAAGCATTTCACAGATATTAATTCAGGTCATCACCCAACCATCCAGTTGGATGAGAGAGATTCTCTTATTATTTACAACTCAACAGATGAAAAAATGATGCAGAGCAGTCAAGCAACTTCACCAAGAAAATGCACATTATAAGACCTTAGATTCAACCCGGGGAGTCTAATGCTGGAGCTGTTTTTAACAGCTGTATCATTCTGCCATTGTACATAGAGGATCATTTCATCCCCTGACCACCACGAGAGGGGGATAGTTTTACGTTTACTTTACAAATGAGCTAAGGGGGCTCAGAGCAGTTAAGAGACCTGCCCAAGATAACGTGGATTGCAGGAGGAAGAACCAGGCAGGCCCCTTTCTGTACCACTCCAGAGTCCCCATGCCCAGGCCACACATGAGGTCAATCATATCAAAGCTTTTTTTTTTTTTTTTTTTTTAAATTAAGACTTTTTTAAATTTAAATTTTTATTATTTTTTTAAATTAGTTGCAGCTAAGACAGAGAAAGATAAATATCAAACCAATGTTTTTTTAAAGCTCTCCAATTGTGGTCAAGGCTGTGAACCACTGCTAGCAGAAGAAAAGAGTGGGGCTGGGCTACCCATTCTGAACCACAAGCTCCATCCCTTCACAGGGGTTTCCCGCCCCCCAGGCACAATCAGCTGCCCTGTTACATTCAATTCACCGTCCACGGGTCGGTAGCAGCTTCCCATTCAGTCTGCAGGAACACAGATCTCTCCACAGCTAACCCTACCTTGTCTCCCAGGAGCAAGTTCATGCCTCACTTGCCTGTGCAGATGGTCCCGTTCCCTTGGAATCCCGCTGCACATTTGCACAAGGCTGTGCCATCTGGGTTGAGGAGGCAGCTGCAATGAGAAAGGGCAAATGCCGTTTGTAGGAAAACACATGACACCCGTCTCCTTCATTCCCAGCATCCTAGCTGCCGCCCCAGGAGGCACTTGGAAGTCCTGCCTAAGGGGAGTCCATTCCGAGCATGGCCCTGGCATGGGCAGCTAAAACTGCAGTCATTTATCAGGTAAACTAGAGTGTGTGTCTGTGGGCATCGGCCCAGGGATAAGGAGGGGAGCTAACAGTCTTCAGAGTTACCTGTGCGTTAGGGGGTATGCTTCACGCATTTCTTTAGGTAACTTAACACAATATCCAATAGGCTTGAAGAGTATATATTATTATTATTCTCATTTACAGATGAAACTGAGGCTTAGAGCCATTAAATAATTGACTCATGGTCATGCACTCAATGACAATGACAGAGGCTGATTTAAGCCCCCTGGGAGTTAAGAACATAAAATTGAAATGTGAAGAAGTAAAGGCTTAGTTGTGAATCGGGAGTAAGTTTTGATGAAAGGGAGAGGCCCACTGGGCTCCCCCTGCCTCTGTGAAAGAGTCCCTGTGGTGTGAACTGGGGGTGACAACTGGCATTTTGCCAACATGCCAGGTAACACAAGTGGCGGCTTGTTCAAAAGGCTGGATCTGGCAAGTTGATGGTGGCCTCTTCAGAGATATTTCTAGTGTCATATTAAATTTATCCCAAATTCTCATAAACATTCTCAGGAAACTACTCTCTTGAGGATAGGGCCTGGGAATAGTATTGTCCCCTTTGTATTGTCCCCAAAGGAGACTCAGAGGGTACCTACTTGGCACTGGTGTGGCATGTCCCATTGCAGTTATCTTTTGTGATCTCTGAAAAAAAAGAACCAATTGCTTTGTCAGCCCTCTTTTATTAAATCTCACTCAAGAACTTTCTTTTAGTACTTGGTGCTAGGAAAAGATTTACTTTCTATGTAGTAGATGATACATATCATGTTTACTATGTAAAACTATGTTACCTTGTAAATATTTTTTCTATATTGGCTGCCAGGAAGCTTAGAGCCAAATATGAAAGTCAAATATACTGATGGAGTGTCCCCTATGTGCCAGGCACTGTGCTAGGTGGTGAGGATGAAAAAATGAGCGAACTATAGTATCCTTCCTCAGGGCTGGGTGTTGATACAAGTCCCTCTCTGGTGCTTTATTTTCTATTTTATTTATATTTCCCATGTTCCTTATTCTTTCTAGTTTTTCATCATTTTATTATAAAGTGATATAAACACAACCCCCCGCACCTAATTATAACTAATGTTAAAAGTTTTTTTTTTTTATGTGCAGAAATAGCTCAGGGCCTGCCATACAGGAGATTCTCACTATCCATTTGTTGAATCAATTCCTAAATTTCCTGGAACAGTACAGGTTCTTGTTCTTGGATGCCCAGCTATTTGGATGCTCCTGGCAGGGGAGGATCCAAAAGAAATGGTTAGAGATGAGGAAAGAGTACACTTTGGGCAGGATGCTCATGCTAAGTGCTTTTGGGAGAGAAATCTCATTAGGCCTGGCGAGTCGCACAGAAGGTCCTGAAACAGACTTGGCTGCAAAAGTGGTCTGTTTTGTGTCAGAGAAAACAGTAACAGGCTCAGAGGGAACGGAGTGGATGCAATGCAATTTTGTGCCTTTACTACACCTAGTGTGTGCAATACCTTGAACCTGGAAGTCTGTTTCTCTCCATTCACTATCTATTGAAATATCAATCATCTTTTAGGTTCTTCTCTCTGAAACCTGCTCCAAACATTTGATTTAATTGGTAATGACTTTGATTAATTGGTAACTACTACACAGTGTGCTCTTTTGAGAAAGAAGTGGCACCCCATCTGGCCTCAGAGGGAAGGAGTGCAGTGATTGATTAGTGATGTCTGCCACGGGCTGGGGCGTGATGAGTGATCACACAAAGGAGTTGTCTTCCTCACTCTAATCTAGAGGTTCTTTGCTCTACACTCCTGCACCACCATTTTTTGAACACTACTGAATATTTATTTCCATCACTAGACTGAAAGCAACTTGTGCCTAGTGTGCACTGGAGAGAAGGCTGGAAAACTGGTTGCGTGCCACTTGGTGAGCTGCCTTGTACTCCTAAGGGGTTTGTCCTGGAGGCACTGAGCTTTGTCCTGGAGACAATGAAGAATCACAGTGGTTGTTAAGTCCTGGGGAGACGGTGAGGAACGTGATCCACACGCACCTCCCAAATCTATATGTTAAAACCTACTCCCCAGTGTGATGGTATTTACAGGTGGGGTCTTTGGGAGGTGATTAGGTCATGAGGGTAGAGTCCTCACAAATGGGATTAGTCCCTTATGAAAGAGACCCCAGAGAGCTCCTTTGCTTCTCCTGCCATAACACAAGAAGATGGCAGTCTATGTCCCAGAAGAGGGCTTTTACCAGAGCCCGACCATGAACTTGGACTTCCAGCCTACAGAACTGGGAGATATTAATTTCTGCTGTTTATAAGCTACCCAGTCGACAATACTTTGTTATAGCATCCTGAACAGACTAAGACATCTATGATCTGGAAAGTTCTCTCTGGCAGCAATGTGGAGTATGGAATGGACGGAAATATGGCAGGACGCAATGAGATGTATCATGAGGTTACTGGTGAGAGGAGGAGTGGGAGGAAGGAATAAAGCAAATGCAAAAAGGTGTATGTATGAGATGCTCATTGCAGCATTGTTTGTGGTAGTGGAAAATTGGTTTAAAAAGTGTGGTGCAGTCATATAATGGAATATTATGTAGAAATTAAGAAAATAATGATATTTACCTATATTTATTCACATGGAAAGATCTCCATTATATATTGTGAAGTAAAAAAGTAGACTACAAAACAGTATGTAGAATACAACCCTATACACATATGTTTGTATACCTATAAAAATGTTAGAAGGCTAATACAAAATCTTAATGATACGTTTTTCCTGCCTTGGGAGTATGAGTGACTTTTATTATCTTCTTTCTGCTTTTCTTTATTGTCCAAACTTTTTGCTGCTAGGAGGAATTACATTAATGGCTCAAGGAAGAAATAAAGATGTCATTTCTAGTTTAGAAAGAAAAAAAAATGTAGCTGCTGAAAAGGGAGGCTAAGAACAGATCAGAAGTACGAAGGGGCTCACTCTTACCTCTGTCACATTTCACTCCTCGCCAGCCAACGTCACATTCGCAGGAGCCGTCACCCGAGGGTCCTTGGTTGCATCTCCCATGAACACAAGAACACTCTAGGTGAAAAAAAAGCCTACACATTGTCAGACTTCTGACCTGTGTTCAACAACTCCCCGATCATTAACTACAAAGGTTCGCTTCGGCGCCTTTAATTCTCCAACCTGGTTCCCGAGAACCGTTGTTTTTAGAGGGCTGGTCATGCCTCAGCAAGGACCATAGCTGTGCGACTGTGTCGCACGCACTGTGGGGTGGTGAGAATGTCCCCAGCTGAGGTTATCTGAGGATCCAAGGCTATGTGTGACCCCTTGGGATCCCTAAGAGTGGACTTAGAAAGAAGCCCATTGGGGACCGGGTTTGTATAGACCTGGTGTGACTGCCCTCTTCAACCACAACCATCTGGAAATGGCAATTTCTTTGTTATGCAGCAGTGTCAGAAGCCTCCTTGAGAACTGTTTT
>NW_024347791.1:7375400-7429112 GCF_902729225.1 Pteropus medius
CAATTATATATTATGTGGCCAAACAGTGACAGCCAGGTCAAATTTATGGCTTTTAGTACAATGTGAAAGAAATGCTTTGTTTTCTCATCATGGATTAGGAAACCTCTCCTCCCAAATCAACCAGGTGTGTGTCCTTAGGCACAAGAAAGTCAGGGTGAGAGAACGCAGATGATTTAGCTCAAACAGATCACTATTTTTGTGAAAACAACAAAGTATGTGGCTCGTTGAAGGTGAATCAATAGAATGATCTTCACATAAAGGACAGCACGAGTCAAAAGCAAGGCTTTGAAGTCAAGCAAGGCGTGCACTTCAATCTCAATTCTGCCTCTCATCAGGTGTGACCTTGTGGGGGAAGTCATTCAACCTCTCTGCCTTAATATACTCATCTGTAAACTTGGCATGACCATACTCAAGTATATAAGGCTCCTGGGTGGATTAAACGAGATAATGTGCACAAATATGCTTTTCAAAACGATTGAGCAAAAGTCCCAAACTGAGAGTGTTACTATGAGAACTAGTGCACACAAGGCAAATCAGAAACGTGGTTGGGTTGGGGAATGTCAGTGAACAGATCAGGGTGTGTGTCGGGGGAGGAGTGGCGGTGGGGGGATGGGCCGGTAGGTCTCGGTTAGTGATGGAAAATGTTTGGAAACACTGCCCCGTGCAAATTACCCAACACAAATGATCTTATAATTCACATGATAATAGAGGTAGGATTTCAGCCGGCCTGGGGAGACAGCCTGAGTTACTCTTCCGGCCTGGGGCTGGGGTGGGGGTGGGGGAGCGCGCACCTTGGTCGCAGTGAATTCCGTACTTGCCCTCCACGCACGTCTCGCAGGCTGTCCCGCTGAAGCCCTCCCCGCACTCGCACACGCCCGTGCCGTTCACTCCGTCCAAGCAGATCCCGTTCCCAAAGCAGACGTTCTGGGCTTTCCCTGGGCAGGGCTGGCACTGCGGGCCAAAGAAGCCCGCACAGCACTCTCTCGTCTGAAACAGAAGGACGAGGCTGGGCCTGCACTTCCATCTTCCGGTTTTGTTCAGCCGAGGTGTAGAAATCCCGCCGCTGGGATGGGCTGTGTGCCTTTAGCTTTGACCCTATATTGGAGAGGCTGCGAGGACCCCCGAGGACCAGGAGAGGCTAAGCAATTTATCAGGGAGGGCAGGGCAGAAACAGGATGGAGGCCTCCACAGAGGAGGTTGGAAAGATGGAAAGGCAACAGGCAAGTAAGAGAAGAGGATGAAGAAAAGTGAGAAAGGAGGGCCAGTAAGGACTAAGTAAAGGATAAAGCAAGGGATGCCAGAGGGGAGGGCCACCTTCCCCAAGCCTGGCCCCTTCCCCTTGTATGTTATTTCACCGGGTACTGAAGATGGGAGGCCAACACAGGCGAGCCTCTGGCACTCTAAACATGAATCTCTTGTAGGTGAGGGAAACCCCATAGGATGTCTGCTTGGCTTGAGAGCGTTAACACAAAAGCTGCAGCTCAAGCTCTGCAGCATAAAGAGCTAAACCACATCACCTCTGTCGGAGAGGCTGAGGTGGTGTCTGGTCTTCTGGGAAAGCAAGACAGGAAGTTAGAATTTCCCTGCAGATTCCAGAGCAGCAGCCCAGAGATCCTTAGCTCTGGGCTCCTGTTTTCTAAATGCCCAGGTGCGCTGTCTCTTTCCTTGGGGAGTTGGCCATGTCTTCTGTCCCTGTTGCTCACGAGCATGCTTGCAGGGCATTTCACCCCGGCGCGAGCGTAGGGAAGTCCTCTCAGCTTCTCAGTCCCTCACCTTCTTCATCTCACAATTGGATGTTGCAGTGTGTTTCTTCTATGTGCTGACTTACAGGACTGTCCTGAGTTTTATTGCTATCGCTACTCCTTTGAATGACAGTGATAATGAAGATAGTGAGGAGGAAGAGGAGATGGCAGAAGGAGTACATGTAAAGGCCCTTTGAAAAATATAACATACGATTACACGTCCCAGTATCACTGCAATAATTAGAAGGATGACTAAATCATTATACTCACGATGACAGTTTTCACGCATTTCACCCGGCACCCTATGAACACGGATCGCTTGCCCATGAAATAAATGGTATAGATACATTTCATCGTCTCTTCGCCCTATGAAACAGTAACGATTCTGTCAGCTTTGTGGTGGAGAAAACGTTTTCCAATCTCTAAAAGCAAGTAGGTGGGTGATGCACGGCTGTCTCTCTGACCGAAATGTTCTGGAAAGGGAGGGGCATGGTTTATAAGAAGACACACAAACACAGTGTTGGCTGCCAGAACACCAAGCAGAAAAATCCAAATAATTATACCATAGGGCAGTATTCCGTAAAAAGAATTTTTCTCTAGATAACTAACTCAAGTTAGGAAGAATCATAGAGTAGACCAGACAAAAACATTCTTCCGGGACTATGCACTGGTTGACCTGAGCCTTGAGTTCTCTCTGTGTATTGATTTCTACTCTGCTTCGGTCTGGGAAAGGTTTAAGGCTGCTTACAAAGACCTATAATCTACAAGATTAAATTAAACTCAAGTGAGAGAATCAGCCTTGTCACCGTTATAAATTACTATTATCGTGCTCTGAAAGGTACACGAGTATTTATTTTTTGTAATGGTTGAAGTATTATTAAGAGTAGCTTTTACAGTAAATAGCTATGAGAAACACAGATTGGTAATTAATTCAAAGACATCTACCTCCCCCAAGTCTGCCCTCCGTTTCTTAGAGAAAGTTAGTTGTAACTTCGAATGGAAAAGGAAATCAGGCAGGTTTAACTCATCTGGGCTGGATATATGGTTCGGGATATGGACGATGTCTTCTCTGATGAGATGTCTTGCTTCTGTCCTCAAATGGCTACCAGAATATATGGAAAGTGAAAAATCTCTTCTCGCAGTGCGCATTGGTTGAGATGAGCCCCCGTGTTGATTTATTTAATAATTCAAATTTTGCTTTGGTCCAAAAGAAATAAATTCAAGACTTTGAAAAGATGCACACAACATAAGAAGGTGAAATGAAATTAAAACCAGGCGAAGGAATGAGGGTAGTGAAAATGAGGTGCCCTTGAAATTCACTTCCTAATTTGGACCTAGATCTGGAAACTATAATGTTAAAGCAGAAAAAATACTTACTAGAGGTTTACTTCCAAATGGGCAGATCGGCTGCTGGGGACACTTCCCACACTTGCCCTGGAAAGACAGAGGCAAAGAGAACATTTTGTGGTTATACTTTGGGTGCAAAATGATGCTGCAAATATTTCCCAGGCCTTGGAGCTGACAGTCTTTAGGATTTGGAATTGGAAATGAGAAAGATATTAGAGAAGATCATCTGGTCAACCACTTCAGCTACTTCAGGTTTTGGATGTTTGAGCATCACTTTCTCCACTATATTCTTCTGAAGCTGATAATCCTTTAATGTGTGGAGGTCTTATCTCACTTAAATCCCAATTCCTTCAGTAACAACCCCCATTTATTGCAAACTCATTATTTAGTGAATTGGGCCAGATTCAGTGGCCAGTTTTGGGATCACATGGTCCAGCTGAGGGGCCAGGGTGGAGGCAATATATACTATTACAAAACAAAGAGTATAAACTAAGAAGAACAGAAACTCTTTAGTATGGCCTGTTCCTAAAATAGGAGGAGGCCAAGGTGCTCTTAACTTAGCACCTACTGGGGTATACAGTATAATTGTTCAGAGTTCTGGCTCTGGGGCCACACTGGATTTGAATTCTTCTCTACCACTTGTTAGCTCTGTGAACCTTAGCCTCTCTGTGGCCCATTTCCTTCATCAGTAAAATCAGTATGGAGATAATAATAGCACCTAATTTGTAGGGTGCTGTGAGGATCACATGGGTTAACACATATAAAATGTTTAGAGCAGTGCCTGGCACATAATAAGTGTCCATAAATGTCAGCAGTTGTTAGTATAACAGAAAGATCCTACATCATCCAGTGGGTTGGAGTGAAAAGACTCCATTACTGAAATAATCCATTTCCATTTTTCTCTTTTAGTGGACCAGGCTTGGCCAATACCTGCCACAGGTGAAGGCCATGGCTTCAGAATCTTGCTCAACACAACCCTCCAGGCAGCCTTTCCTAGGCACTGAAGGTACAACTTACTGTATTAAATTGTGAACCCATCGAGGGCAGAAGTCATGTCTTATTTACCTTTGTGGAGCCACACCTGGGTATGCTCCTTTGCACAACAGGGATGCTCATTCAGTGTTTTTTGAATTGGATTGAGATGTCTTAATAGATGAGTCTTATGCTTAAAAAATTATAGAAAATAAGCCAGCACTCTTTAGTTGCATCGCCTGCCGTGGATATAACTTACTCGTACAATAGTAGTGTTGCTATTATCACATCTATTCTTCTGAATTTCCAGAACCTTCCCCAAGCCATGGATCACTCCCTTGTCAGTGGCTACATTGGTGTAGTTTATCGGAGCTTCATTTACATAGAGCTGTGAACGAGAGGGTGAAGTGTAAGTTTTTATCGTAGTGATTTGAAGAGCAAGAGGGAAGATGGGGATTGGAAGATATCAATGCCCACAGCCTGGGAGATATTCACGTGGAAGGTAGCACATTGCGGTGGAAAGAGCTCTGGCCTCCGAGAGGGGAGTCTGAGTAACAGTCCTGCATCTGGCACCATCTAGCTGTGTGACCTTTGGCCAGTTGATTTCCTTCTCTGAATCTCAATGTCCTCCTTTTTTCTAGATAATTTCTACGGTTTCTCTCTATCCCTCAAATTAACTGGTTTCTGATTGAAAAATTCTGAATCATGATCACTTATGTTGGTGCCCATTGGCAAAATGGCTCCACGGATGTGCTCAACTGTGCTGTAGACAGGTGCGAATGCTTCCAAAAATTGAGTTATGAAGAATGGAACTCACCGCCTTTTCAGCATGTCTCTACTTCATGGTCAATTTACAAGCACCCCTCAGAAATGCTAAGTGACAGTGATACAAGAACAAAATTAACTAGCATTTTTTGGAGAGTTTTAGAATTTGTAAAAAACATGCCACCAGATAGCATCATTTCCCAGAGTGTGGAGCCTGCTCAGAGGTCGGCATCACCCCATGTTTTCCTTGGGGCTTCTTTGGAGCTCATGGTATACGTGTGTATCCATCCGTGCCTGTGGGTTCATAAGCGCCAGAGACACGGGGACTTAGTCAGCATCTATATGCTGCCAACTCAAATTCAACTTTAGGCTGAAATTTGTTTTTTTATTTTTTTTTACGGAGAGGATACCTTAATGATTAAGGCAAAATAAGTGAATCCATTAATTTATTCATTAAAAAAAGTACTATAATTGGAAACAAATACTTCTTTAAAAACTTGGGGTGGCATGTGTGTCTCTGTGTGTGTAGGTGTGGTAGGGCTAAGGTTAGAAGAAGGGGGACTTCTTTATTGTACTAAGTAAATGTCAAGTTTGTATCCAATAAATGGTTAAAAGTGATTAATGACACCTCCCAACTCCTCATAACGTCAATATTAAAATGACTTTACTAAGTGCCAAAATTTGAGCTTCCACTGAATGTTAGAGTCCCTTATCATTGACTTGGAGTCCAGTGAATTTTCACTGGACATTGGGATAACTCATGGCTGAACTCCACAGAGGTATTCCAGGGTCTGTGCAGATATGGACAATCACAAGGGAACCTCACTGAAGGTGTCAAATGGTGATTGCAACACAAATTTCTAAATTCCAAAGTATCAAAATGGCAGAACTTCTGATGCTGTAATACTATTGATATGGCATTAAATAAGTGAAATGTTTTCATTGTAAGACTATATGCACAGAATTATGTGCTGCATTAAAATTTTGATTTGAACGTGGGTCTGCTCATGTAGAGAGCATTTTTTTGTACATCTCCATTGTCCTAAGAGAAAGCAAATAAATTATTGATAAAAGCAAAGCCTCTACTGTAAGACAGAACTATTTGTTTATTGTGAGATAAAGCCTCTGTTTTAAATTGTTCTAGATCAAAGAATTTCTGAACAAATAGAAAATAAACATGACAGAATTGAAATTGATTCAACTAACTGCACTGGAATATTCATTTCCACATGATGAAATAAAAGATGACATAAATTAAAAATAAAAATCTAAGTTCTTTATCAATAAAAAATCGCTTGTCCTGAAAAAGTAGGAAAATGTATTTAAAAGGTCTCCTTCAGTTATCATACAATAGGTGAGATATTTGTAGGAGTCAGTTAAATATTTGGAATTTGATTATTCCCTAAATACTAAAGAATCAGAAAGACTTTTCCTTTTGCCCAAGCAGGTTAAAAAAAATGTACACAATATTCACTTATGATTCAATGATACCACTGAGAAAATTATTTCTAAGATTGTACTTTTTAAAAAGGACCAAATAACTATTGATTAAAATTTCTGATTAAATTTTTTCACTTTAATATAGTACTTAGTTTGTTAATAATTTGCTATTTTTTATGACAATCTATAGTAGAGTATAATTGTTTCTTGTTAAATTCTCCTAAGTTGATCTTACTTGATGTTTGAAATATGTGAACAAAATTTTATATTTGAAATAAATATTTAGCCTCTAATTCTTTTTTTTAAATAAATTTTAAACACTTTTAAATATTTAGGGGTCGTATGAGATAAATACTGGAATATTGGTGTGGGGTCAGTTGGTCCTAGGACTGCAATGATAATAATGTTAATCCATTTGGCTGCTGGATCCTACTTATATCACAGGATCCTTACAGCTTGGAGCCAGTGCCACTTCCTGGGAGTGAGGTTTTGCTGTCAGGTTCCCTTCCATCTTGGAGACTGCTTGAGGACTGTCCGCTGGGTTTGTAGGAATCAGTACTGAGGGGTCCCTGTGACTGCTGGGATTCAAACACCGTGACTGGTAGAGCCACACTAGTTATCCGAAGGCTGGTGACAGGGAGCGTGAGTGGCAGCCTGACAGACTGGTTTTGTCATTACTTTATGGTGAAACACACACAACTATCTTTTGCTGATAAGGCTTAAGAAGCAGATTATTCCAAAGAAGAGATCATTCCGATATGGAAGTGATGATGATAGGGATTCAGACACTCATTCCTGGGTTTTAAGTGAAAGGGTTGCACCTGGTCACTGTGGAGAAAGAAGCTGAGGAGGTAGGAGACACCCAGCATGGTCTCTCGGTGCATGCCGTTATGCAGGTCATTCTTCAGTAGTTTCTCCTCCAAGACCACGTGATATCTGAGTATGTCCTCCTCCTGGACAACACACAGAATTGAAAGTCAACCCATAGGTGGGCCAATCCCTAGTCACTTATTAGGCTGTGCCGGGCACCGTGGGGATTACAGGAGCTGGTTGAACTGAAGTTTTGACTGAGGTATCAGGGCACAATAGATATGAAATACTAAATCTGAGACAGATCACCTGGGAGAACTTGCGAATTTTCCATGTAGGATGGTTGAGAATTCATTATATGACCCTAAAAACCCAGAGTGAGGGCATGAAAGGCTGGGGGAGATTTTAAAGATTTCTTTGGAAAAAACTGCTATGAAGAGAGTCCCTATGCCCCAGCCTGCTTTTCCCCTCAGGGGTCATGAGAAGAGGTCTGATGAGACATTGTGAAGAGCTTGATCCATGTTCCCTGCAGAGAGTGTGGTCTGGGGGACTGAGGACTCACTCAGGCCTCATGCCACCTCATGCCAGGGACTGCTGGCAGGCAGATCCATCATGGAGTGCAGAGGGTTGTTGCTTCACTGAGACAGGCCTGCACTCCCAGCCCTGGCTCGGGACAAGGGAACACTTGTGTCCTGTGGACACACATGCAGGCTCCTGGGACACCTAAATCCTTGTGCATATGGGCCTAAGTGTGAGCTTCCAGGAGTACAAACTAAATACAGTAATGTGGGCAGCTCTGGCATGGGGGAGGTCTGTGTATGAGAGAGCCTCTGCATGAGTGTATGTTAAGTACCTGGGAAGGAAGTTTTGATAGAAGAGTGAAATCATACATGATCGTTACATTGAAAAATGTTGAGCGTTTGAATTTCCAGAAAATAATTTCCCTGGTTATTGCTCCTGATACCTACTAGAGTTGTGACCTTCTTTTCCCGGATGTAATTCTCAATGGCGTCATTGTTTGGAGCAAACACTGTGTAAGCATCAGCAGCTTCGATTGCATTCGCCAGGTTAAATTGCTGTAATGAAAAGGAACAAAAGCGTGTGAAGGGCTTCTGTTCCCAGGTAACCTGGGCAAGTGAGTCATGCTGAGAACGTGGTACTTGCAATGATGTAGCCCCTGAAGATGGAGTAGTCGGGCATCTGGTCCAGCCGGGTGAGCAGGTTTGGTAAAGAGCCAGTTAGACCTCTTTGGGGAAACAGAACCTGGGAAAGAAAGCCCCAGATTTCTGTTAGCATATGCTGGTAGGACTTGCTGCTCTTCGACAGGTGGGTTCATGGCACATAACAATATGCAATTATGAGGGCCACCAATAGTCCCTAGAGTGCCTCTGCAATTTTAAAAAAAGGTAATCTTTCCTCTGATAGTTTGCAATACCAACAGGGTGCATAGCTTGGGGAGTGAAGTGGGCTGAATTTCAGCGCCATTCCATCTTTAGGCCAGGAACCTTTATGCGGGGCACAACCTGCACACTGTTGATGGTGGCCCTGATGAAGGTGACCACAGTGTCCAATGGACAGGTATAGAAGGAGCTCTTTAGGGAGCCAGTGCAACCCAGAGGCTAAGCAGAAAACTTGAATAGGTAGACACGCATCCATGAAACTTTTGTGTTCACGTAACTTTTTCCTCAATACAGTTACTTAAACATGAGGACCCTCAGCTGTCTCATTTGGGAGATGAGGACAATAGCACCTACTTTCTCAAGGTCATTGTCAAAATCAAATGAAATAATGGGACGTATGATACTTGGCACAATGCTTAGTTCCTAGCGGGCTATCAATCATTCCTATTATGACTGTACACGAGATGAGGGCTAGTGTTGATGAGGGACATGGAAAAGATGCAGCTCCACTGCTCCAGGACATGCCATCATACTGGGGTTCAGGACCTAGTCCATAAGAAACCAATACCGACAAGAGGACACAGTTATGCTAAGTGAGTTCTGTGCAAAGAAATCCCATAGAATTTCAGAGGAAAAAGAGAATAAAACTGATATTTACTGAAGGCCCACTAGGAAGCACACATTGAGGGAGGGTGTTGTTTAAGCTTCACAGGGGAAGAAATTTGAGGCTCAGAGAAGTTAGGTAATTTGCCTAAGGTCACACAGCTAGCGAAGTGTCTGAACCCAGAGTCTGTATGACTCTAGAACTTGACACTATGTCAGCCTTGGTGATATGGGTTGCCAGGATCAGGGAAGGCTTCAAAGAGGAGGTGGAACTTGAACTAGCTCCCGTGATAATAATGCTCAGTATAGAAACTGGGTTGCAGCGCGATTCTACTAATAAGGCTGTGTCATGAGAAGGAGAGGAATTTTATGTGTGTGTGTGTTTTTTAAAGTTTCTTAGTGCTTTGGAAAGCCAGGATTAGAAAAGAAAAATGCCCCTTAAAAGTAATGTTACTTTGCATTGAATGAAGCCATAAACCCAGCATAGCTTCCTGTAAGTGATGAATCACTTGCTCAAAAAATGTTGCTCTTTCTTAATGTCTCTTGGTAATAATACAAGAGAATTGCCACGTGTTTGCAAAATAATGCACCCAGGAGCCTTACAAATACCCTCTCTTTTCCAAGTGGAAATAGTTGATCGTTTCTGATATTTTCTGAGTAAGTGCTAAATGAGAACAATTTTATTTAAAATGCAATTAGTTAATTGTCTCTTCTATCGTCTACCTTTCAAAAGCTCCCAATATACCTTAAATTCTAATTTTAATTTTAAGTGAAGATCCTAATATAGCAACTGAAAATTATAGGATCACTTAAGACCCCATTTCCCATTATTCTTTTATTTTCTATTCCATGCCTTTGAATACTGTTGAAATGCATCTTAGAAGAAAATGAATATTTCACAGTACCTTTTCTACCCTTTTCCATTTTTTTCTATGACCTTCCCCATTTCATTATTTTAGCTTGCTACGTACAGAGAGAGGAGTGGAAAAGTGATACATAAGCACTTGCCTCTCCTCCAGTTCTCGATTAGATCCCATCTGGACATATGGACTTCCCGATACTAAGGTTCTTGTGAACCTTGTAAGATGTTCCCATATATAAGAAATATGATATAGGTGGCCACACCTTACATAGGGCCCATTGAAGACTATGGGCTGACTAGATAGTAAGTGAGTCTGCTAGAATGAATAGAGCCTATAAACAGTTTCAAAATAAGAGTAACGAAGCACAATACAGGTTACTTTTATATTAAGGCTAAGTATTCCCCCTCCCTCCCAAAAGATACTGTACGGGAAGATACATAAAGGGAGAAGCTACATGTATGGGAGGATGAAATTTTGTACCTTGTTGATGATGTGTATCACTCCATTTGTGGCCGCGTTATCACCATCAACGATGGATGCTCCTTCGATTGTGATGTTCTGTAAATGCAAACCGCAGTGGGAAGGTGAGTCCCATAGCGTACACACGGGGACTGACATGATTTCTGAGTTTTCCACTTTCTGGGCAGCAGTGACCTTCACACTTTTGGTCCATGACCCACAATGAGAAATATCTTTAAACTGTAGACATCACACGCGCACGCGCGCACACACACACACACACACACACACACATTCAAAATGAATAGTACTTTCTTCTACTATGTGGAAGGCAGCTGATCATCAATTCTATCCCACTCCTTTCTATTTCATTAAAAAAGTGCTGGCTGAGGTCACTACAGTGACCCTGCTATTTGAAAAACACTAGACAGCATTGTGGATTGAACTGTCATCCCTCCCTGTCCAAAATTCGTATGTTGAAGTCCTAACCCCCAGAACCTCTGAATGTAACCTTATTCGAAAATAGATCTTTCCAGAGGCAATCAAGTGAAAACGAGGTCCTTGGGTGGGCCTTAATATAGTATGTCTGGTGTCTGATAAGAAGAGGAAATTTGGATTCAGACAGCTACACGGGAGAACAGCGTGTGAATGTGAGGATGGTCATCTACCAGACAGTCTGGAACAGCTCCTTCCACAGCCTTTAGAAGGAGCCACCCCCATCCCCCACCCCTGATACTGGACTTTCAGCTTCCAGAACTGTGAGATGAAAATTTCTGTTGTGTGAGCCACACAGTGTGTGTTACTTTGCTATAACAGCTCTAGCAAACTAATACAGATAGTAACTGACTTTCCTGATCAGAAACCAACTACTTTTCGAGAGTATTAACTATATGGGGAATGGACCTAAGTAAAAACCCAACCTACCCACCTGCGTAGCCACCGACCAACCATGACATAGCTGGGCTTCTCCCTCTCTGGTTTCTCTGGCTTCCTCCCCTCATCTCCCCACCGCTACCCTTTATTTGAAATTCTTCCTGGGCACCTTGGGTGCAGAGGGGACTTGTCTCACCCTGAGCAGCTCCCAAGTCACATTAGCAGAGGTTCTGAAAAAACATTCCTGGCCACCCTGCATATCTTTTTAGGTTAAAGGGAGACATTTATATCAGACATAGGAATGAACTCATTAAAAATGTGTCTTTGATGGTTAGCTCTCCCAGATCAGTGGTCTTGACTGATTGATTGATCTTTGACTCTATGGAGCTTAGGAAAAGCCTGCCAGGGTGGGTGTTCAGTTAATGCTTGTTAAGAGAATCAGCGATTTAAAACAATGATAAAAAATAACCCTATTGTCTGATATAGGTATGTGATGCACTAGACTAGAATGATAAGAATATGTAGAGAATCCATGGGACCGTTTGTAGCTCTTTTCTGTTTTCTAAAAGGAATTACCGGGTGCGGCACACACATTTAGGCAATACTAGGCACAGAGCCTTTTCATAGCATTTACATTGATGAGTACGAAGGCAGACATGTTTTCGAGCAGTAATTCTCAAACATTTTTGACTGCAGCCCATGGTTCACCGATGTAGCAGTTCTCACTTTCCAGTAGAGTCTTCATTCTCATCTTGTGCAATTCACAGAACGAGTTTTAAGACACTGCCACATGCCGCAGGGCAGCCAGACTTCCTCGGAGAGGACTGGATAACTAGTCCTTGACATACTGTAGTAAGTGCCAGAAGGTGAGCTTCTACAGGTCTCGGCTCTTTGCGCACTGCCCTAACTCTAGCGCTTCGATCAGTTTCTGGAGCATAGTAGGTGCTCAATAAATGTTTGTTGACTACTGACTCTAACTTAATATAAAAGTTTAGTAGCCTATAATGACTCAATTAGTAGGTTATAGCAACAAGCTCTTAGCTAAGCGTACTTAAAAATCAAAGTTGTGGAATTGCACAAACCTTTGCCCAGAAGAATTGAAATATCTGACCTTCTGGATCAGTCTGTGGTCTGTCAGGAAGAACCTTGTGGCTAACCAGTGGGCAGAGGACCAGATCTTATAGGATCACTGCTACAGAGTAACTGTGTGTGTGTGTGTGTGTGTGTGTGTGTGTGTGTGTGTGTGTGTGTAGCGCTGCAGCGTATCAATATATATTGATGATTGTTAAAGCTGGGTGATGCCTGCAGGGAGGTTAGAGGTTATATTCTTGGTTTATTTTTGCTTGTGTTTGGAAGTTTCCATAACACAAAACTTTAAAAGTACAATATGAATGTTAGTGACATGTTCCCACTAAACAAACAAATTACAGTGCACTCTCACCCCATCTTTTTTTGCCAGGCGAAGAAAGTTGCCCTGCAAAGATGTTGCCAGCATATCAGAAGATGACAGAGTCTGTAGGTCTGCCACTCCGTAGGTGCCTCGTAGTGTGTGATATCTAAAACAACAGTTCACAAGGACCACAATAAAATATTGATGCATGAGGCGGTATCGTTGAGTAGTTAAAAAAAAATTCAGGTTCCAGAGCCAGACTGATGGATTTAAAATCTCCCCTGAAATTATCAGCCATGGTACCCTGGGCAAGTTACTTAATTTACCCTGTGCTTCAGTTTCCACATCCATAAAATGGGAATAAATAAAATGCCTATCTCATAGAGTCTTTGCAAGGATTAACTGAGCTCTACGTAAAGCGGTTAGCACAGAGCCGGCTGTCAATAATGTTGACGATCGCCGTCCCGGGGGAGGTGAGGGCAGTCTCAGAAGATGTTCCTGGTCCACAGATCTGAAGGACCACGTGGCTTTCCTCCATTGCGCTTCGTTCACTCTGACGCCAGTAAGAGATCATGAAGGAAAAAAGGCATAATACCTACTTTATTAGGGTGGGAATATTGCTCTTGGACAGCCAAAAGGCTTTCTCATCTTGGTCCATGTCCTCAATAGCTTGTTGAGAAGGCACCAGGACAGTGAGGTTTGAGGCGGCTGACAGTATGGGTTGCAGAGAAGCGTTCTGGCTTGCAGAAGGAAAAGGAAATGAGGCCCGATTCATGTTAGGGGACAGACAGGGCTGATGTAATGCTTGGCAGAGATGACAATTTACCTTTGATGTAATTTCAGGGACACCGGGAAGGTTCTGGAAATCCCTTTCCCAAACCCACCCCACTCCCTGGCTGAAGCTTCATATTTCCTTCTCAGATTCCTTTCTTTTATTCAATCGTGTGAGCGTTGTCAAAAGGCAAAGTCTCCTGATCAAGTCACACTTGGAGTCATTATCAGTCATTTACCCTTTAGTCAAAGCAAAGATTCGGAGCATAGTGTTGATAGGATCGTGTGTGTGCGCGCATATGCAGATAACCTTGAGACTCCTGGGAACCTTTGGGATAAGGATGATGGGAAAATTACTGGAACATTTTCTGCTTGGTAGAGAGACTGGAGGAATCAGACTTGATTCCTCTTCATTCTCACCTGGAGCTAGTTGTGGGTAAAAGCAGGGGTGTGCTTATGTTTAGCAACTGGTTCTCCAGGATAAACACACAAAAAGCCCCGGTTTATACGGTTCGCTGATTGCTATAGGGTAAACATTCCCACATGGCCGAGTTCGAGCTACCAACATGACAGCTTTGGAAGCAGAGTCGGGAAAGGTGTGCTCTCCTGAGCTCGGATGAGCTGGGTCCAGTACATCACTGGGCAAGCTTATGCATGTGGGGTTGGTCTATATGGAAATCAACATGCACAGTGGAACCCTCGGTCCCTGCTCTTCCATGTGATGGGGTCAGAGAGGCCCCACACAGAAGCAATAGGAAGCTGTCCCAGTGTGGCTACTGGCCAGGCACTACCTACTTGGCTCATGTCTATTTAAAGGAAATAAACCACTTGTGTAATAGCTGGTTGGGGCAGCCACCTTGGTCTACTTAGGCAAAGATGACAGAGATTCAGACAACTAGGAAGGGTGGGGACTGGATTCTTTGTTACAGAACTTTCCAGGGAAGAAGAAAAAGCTCCTTGGGCCATGTTGGGCCCAGAGCTAAGCACACATGGAAGTTTCCCAGATTGCAACTATAATTCCCAACTCTAACTTGGTGAATTACAATGATGAATTATGTTCACTTTAAAAAAAAAACCTCAATGAAACTATACATATATATTGGAATTCATTGAAAAGTTGACTACCCAGCTTATCCTAGACCCAAAGTTTTTAGCCCTGGTTGCATGTTAAGAACCTGGAAAGCTTTTAAAAGACAATGATGCCCAGGGAAAACCTCCTACCAATCAAATCATAGTGTCTGGGGTGAGAACCTAGGCATGGCTATTTAAAAAGCGTGCTCTAGGTCAGTGGTCTCCAACCTCTTTGGCATCAGGGACCCGTGCTCCTATGAGAACCTAATGCCTGATGATCTGAGGTGAGGCTGAGGCGGTGATGCTAGTGCTGGGGAGCAGCTGCAAACACAGATGAAGCTTTGGTGGCTCGCCCGCTGCTTACCTCTTTCTGTGCGGCCCAGTTCCTAAAAGGCCATGGACAAGTATCTGTCCGTAGGCCCAGGAGTTGGGGACCCCTGCTCTAGATGATTCTCAAGTTTAGTCAGTGTTGAGAACCGCTGCTCTAGACAACTGCCCTCCCTGCTTACCAGCTGCAATTTCAGTTCTCTATTATATGTGTTCCAAATTTCTAAAATTATATACATTCCCAATCCTAAATTCCAACAAAGGTACTCACATTTATCCACTGGTTAAATAGAGCTGCCGCGGAGAGAAACGACAATTCCTTATTCATATCGTGCAAGGGAGGGAGGGAGAGATGAGAGAGAAAACAAGAGAAGGAACAATGAGAAGCATAACTGCAGTGCGTTTCTGGGTAGCCTGACTTAGCCTTCCGGGGCTGGGCCCCTTTTCTTTGCCAGCCTCCTCGATGCGGATATGAATGGAGCCTTCACCGGCCTCATTGCCAGAGCCATTCAATTCTTTCATGCTTAGTGGCCTGATTATCCTCTCTATATTTGAGTTAAAAAGGTGATTCCAGAAACTACAAATGGAACAACAACCTGAAGTTCTTCCAAATAAGAGTTTAGGTTTGTAAGAACATGGCCATCTAGCCCAAAGGAGGGTCACAGAGGTCACAGAGTAAATAGCCCCCTTTTAGAGCCAGTATTGAGTTGTGGCTTGGAACATGGAGCCAAACCACACGGGTTTGCATTCTGGTTTGGCCATTTCCTAGTTCCTCTGACAAGTGACTTCATCTCTCTAAGCCTCATTTTCTCCTCTGGAAAATGGGGATGATAAAAGCTCCAACTCATAGGGCTGGCGTGCAAATTGGAGGAGTTAATGTTTTTAAAGTGCTTAGAATAAAGGCTGGCATGCAGGACACGCTCTGTAAGTTTTAGGTGCTCTTATTTTTAATTCATCCACGATGACATTTATCAATGAACATAATATATTGAACCACCACAACTGGCACCAGGATGGAGTGCAGGGAGGATATAAGATATGAAAGGGGAAACATGGCCTTTTGCTCTTTTACAACTTACAGTTGTTTTGAGGAAGTTAAGACTCAAAAAGATAAACAATAGTGTTAGTATACCAGTGACGTTTGAAGATGTGATTGGGTAAAAAAAGCTCTGGACTCTGAGTTAAAAAAGACTGGGTACTTTTCCTGAGTCTGCCATTTACTAGCTGTGTGATCTTGGGCAAGTCACTTAACCCCTCTGAGAATCAAGTGTCTAATACGAGCAGTGAATGAGATGATGCCTTGCTCCTCAGATTATAAATATTATATGCATTAATGTATGTGAAAACATTTTTAAACTATCAAACACTATGAAAATGGCGATAACAATTATGTGCAAATTTACATAAAGACAATAAATCTCAGAGATGTCTCGATTCCTTTTTGAAAGTAGTTGAGGTTATTAAGTAAGTTAGTAAATACCTGTTCAAAAGCAAATTAGTTAGTAAAGACATAAGTACAAGACCTGAGATGCTCATGTCATTCCTTAAAGGGGCTGTTTTAAGGGAGGGGAGGGCATGAGTTGGGTCTGAACTGATGGCAGAAAGACCAGAGGCTGAGTCTCTGGGAGAGGCGAACAGAGATGGCATGGAGCTGGGAAAGCCACAGCTAAGCTAAAGCTAAGCTATGCAACTTGCAAGAAAAGCGAGTTGAGCCTGTGTGAAGATGCCTGCAGTACCAGGCCAAGGATTTGGACTTTATCTTGTTTTCTGTAGGAGGAGAGAGACATTGTAAAAGCAGGGATTTAGAGTTTTAGGGTTTTAAGGTTTTAGAAAATGTGGCCCATGGAGAGAAAATGTTGGGTCTATGCTCTGTGGTCTGGCTGAGGGGAAGGAACGGTGTGCAGTGAAGGGTGGGAAAGACACTGAATAAGCAGGTAGGCCAAGGATCAGATGCCGTAGCCAGCCCAGGTGGCCAAGGATGCAAGCCTGAGAGAGGCTCTTAGTCTGGGTGGGGTGCAGGTCCTGGAGTTTGTTGACTTTGGCTGAGAGGAGGGACAGGAACCAACTGTAGTGAATTGAACAAAAAGCAACTGATGAGAAGATCTGCCAATTCACTTAATTTCTCATTTCAACAAATCTTTATACACAGTGGGAGTGAAGTAGAAAACAAGGCAAATTCTGCCTTTGAGAGTGTTTACAGTCCAGTGGAGTGGGAGATAAATGTATGAGCAATGACACTTTGGTGACGTGTACTGCACTGGTAGAATGCTCTACACTGGTGGTTAAATGCTTGGGCTCTGCACTTGGACATCCACAGGCTAGATTTCTCTCTGGAGCTGGGCGGTCTTAGGCAAGTTGGCTTAGCCTTTCAGTTTCCTCATCTATAAAATGGGGTTTAAATGGGGTGCTGCTGCATGTTAAGGACTTAGTAAGATGCCAGGTACACAGAGGTATTCACACACACATACGCACACATGCTCACACACACGTGTAAGAACAGGATGCTCTGGGTACCAACAGGAGGCCCACAGTCTGGACAGGAGCACCCAGATAGCTCAGTTAGTTGCCGATTTGGGAATAAAAACAGGTAGAATGGCAAGAAAGGGAAGCCAGAACTGCTTGATACACAGAAGGTGCCAAATAAAAGTTAGCTCCCTTTGGCCTGTAGAAAATTTGTGACCCACAGGGCACATATACCATCTGTGAGAAGCAGCTTGCTTCCTATAAGATCCCCTGAAGCAAATGGTTTGTGGAGCACCTGAAAGGCATCTTGACTAAGAACATTAAAAAAAAAAAAGAGTTTCATTCTGGAGTTCATCTTGGATGACTTACCACTGCTGCATTGCCATAGCACAGAAAGCCGTCTCCTTCATAGCCCTCTTGACAGACACAGCTCCAGATGCCAGAAGAAGTAAACTGACAAGTTGCCTGATAAAATGAAGGTGAAAGAAACGGTCCGATTTCCTAACTAAAGAGTTAGATATGAGTTACATCTGTGAGACATCGAGCCCCATCTAAGGTGAGAACTGCAAATTTGGGGCTGAAAGATGGTGAAAGTCACCCTTCAGTGTCGCAGTGTCAGGGTCCTGTCTGCATGTTTGGTGCAGCTATAACTTAATCACAATTAAATTCTATCTTTTCATCTCTGCCAGACTTAGCAGGTAAAGGTACAGGAAATACAGCTAATTTGAATTTCAGATAAACAAACACATTTTAGTATAAGTATGTCCCATATAATACTTTGGGACATACTTGTACTAGAAAAGGATTCATTTTGTATCTGAAATTCAAATTTAACTGGTGTCCTGTATTTTATCTGGCAATCATATGTTGGTTCTTCCAAGCTATGGATTGGACTGAAAGTTGCAATAACTACTCATATTCTACTTAGGGACTCCTTTGAAAGTAAGAGAGATTTTGTTCATTATTAGGCTCAGATAAGAAATAACCTAACTTTCTTTCTCAAGCACTTTATTTTTTAGTAAGGATAAAAGAAATCAGGTAACTCACCAGTGGATGACATTTCTCAGTTTGTTCTAAGCATGAAGTTATTGGTTCGCAGTCAATCCCATTGCCTCGAAATCCTTCCTTGCACTCACACTCATTCTATAATTCCAAGAACAGAGTCAAAGGGGATCGATTATTAAAAACAACAGCCTTCCATGCCATGCCTTCACGTGGCACTGAAAAATGAACTTTGGAAACCATGACTGTTTGGCTCTTCTTGAGAACAGCATTGATGTCTTTTATTTGTTAATACTTCAGATTCCAGAGCTGTTGGTCATTCATATTCTATGTTAAAATCTGCTAGTCTCTTGGTACTTTTATTTTGACTTGATTACCCTAGAGGGCCATATGGAGAGTCTCAGAGAACTTAGACTCTAAACAGTTTCATCACAGTGAAAAATTGGCCATCCATGTAAGAGGGAAAGGTTAAGTAAGTCACTTGGTGGAGATCCATGTATAGGGCCAGTGCTAGTCTACAAAGCACTCTGTATAGTTTCAGACAGGCATCCCTTCTGAGCAGGCAAATTTGAGGAAGGCACCGCCTCTACACGAACAACCAGTACCTCAGAATGCGACCTTATTTGAAAATAGGATGGTTATTAAATAATTAGCTCAGTCAAGAGGAGGTCATACTGGAGTAAAGTAGGTCCCTAATCCAGTATGACTGATGTCTTTATAAAAAGGGGAGATTTGGAGACAGACACACACACAGGGAGAATTCCACATGAACATGAAGACAGAAATCAGAGTGATGCATGTATAAGCCAAGGAATACTGATGCCAGCAAACCACCCAGAGCTAAGAGAAAGCCATGGAATAGATTTGTCTTTATAGACCTAGAAGGAATCAAACCTGCTGACACCTTGATCTTGGACCTTTAGCTTCTAGAACTATGAGACAATACATTTTTGTTGTTCTATGCCACCAAGTTAGTGATATTTGTTATGGCAGCCTTAGCAAACTAATACAGATACTGAGAAATATTTTTCTTTCTCAAATGCCATCTGGCAACTCAGATGAGTCAAAAATGAATGCGACTGCCAAATGCTTGGCGAGACATAAGACTGCAGAGATTTTTTGTGATTAAGACTTTTCCATGGCTGCAATCCTGGTAACAGTTGTCATCACCTCCCCCAGAGTCAATCAGTTCTGAAGCGGTAGCTTACTCTACCTCCGTCTCCCTTAAATGAGGTTAAGTGAAAATGATCAATAAACTGTAGAGTGCTACAGAAATACAAAGTGTGGTGAAGGGTGGTGACTAAGAGGGCAGTTCTGGAGTCAGACTGTCTGGGTGCAAATCTCACACCATGATTTACTTTCTGTGTGATGTGAGCAAAGTATTTAGCCTCTCCATGTTTCAATTTTCTCATTTATAAGATGGAGTAATAACAGTATCTGCATGGTAACAAAAGCAAAAATAAACGAGTGGGAAAACATCAAACTAAAAAGCTTCTGCACGGCAAAAGAAACCATCCACACACTGGAAAGGTAACCTATTGAATGGGATGAAATATTTGCAAACCATATATATGATAAGGAGTTAATATCCAAAGGGGTTAGTAAGGGGTTAATATAAGGAACTCATACAACTCAATAGCAAAAATACAAACAATCTGATTAAAAAAATGGTTGGAGGACATGAATAGATGTTTTCCCGAAGAAGACATATGGATGGCCAACAAGTATATAGAAAGGCACTAAACATCACCAATCATCAAATCAAAAACATTATGAGATATCGCCTCACACCTTTTAGAATGGCTATCATCAAAAAGACAAGAAATAACAAGTGCTGATGTAAACTGGTGCAGCCACTGTGGAAAAAAGTACGGAGGTTCCTCAAAAAATTAAAAATAGAACTACCATATGATCCAGCAACCCCACTTCCGGGTATTTATCTGAAGTAAACAGAACACTAACTTGAAAAGATATTTGCACCCACGTGCTTATTGCAGCATTGTTTACAATAGCTGATATATGGAAACAAGCTAAGTGATCATTGACGGATCAACAGATAAAGAAAATGTGGTACACATATACAATGGAATATTACTCGGCCATAAAAAATCATAAAACTTTACCGTTTGTAACAACATGGATGGACCTTGAAGGCATTAAGCTAAGTGAAATAAGTTCGATATAGAAAGAAAAATATGGTATGATCTCACTTATACATAAAATCTAAAAAAAAAAAAACACCCCAAATTGAGTTTATAGAAACAGAGAACAGATTGGTGGTTTCCAGAGCTGGGGGAATGAGTGTGAGTAAAATAAATGAAGAAGGTCAAAGGTGAAAAAAAATTACCTACATCATAAGTTTGTTGTGACAATTAATCTATTCTCACTGCCTCGAATGATAAAAAGGCTGCAGCAAATTCTAGCCAAACTACTTTTGTGTCTGGACGGGAAAAAGCCATTGCAGAAATTCTGCTTCCTCTTTGCTCTCTACTACATCACACCTACCTGCCCAGGGCCTACGTACAGACAGGTAGCATTGTCGTGGCAGCTGCCAGCACCGGGCAGCAGGCAGTTGTTGATCTCTGAGCAATCTCTTCCATTCCCGGTCCATCCCTGCTGGCACACGCAGCTGTGGGTCCCCGTGCCAGTTTTGATGCATTCTGCCTGCAGGAGGAAAAGAAGCAAAACTTCAGAAACCTCAGTCCACCTACGTGATTCCAAAAGCAAAAAAGGAGTTAAGTGGAAATGATTAAAACACACATTTGCATTGAGATCAATGGAAAAGATGAGATGGTTTAAAGAGCAAAATTGCTTCGAGCTGGCCAGCTATTGGTGACCACCACTAACATCGTTGTCATTTTATTGAGCTGGGGACTATTTTTAATGTTTTATAGGTGTAAACCACTATCCTGAGGAAGGTACTATTATTATCTCTGTTTTATAGATGAGGAAACTGAGATTGAGAAAAGTTAAGTAACTTGCCCAACGTCACGCAGCTACGAAGAGGCACAAAACCAGGGCTACATGATGCTGAAGCCCAGGCCACCAATCACTGTGCCAAGTCCAGCCTCTTGGGTGAACATACCAGGCGGGTGAAGGACAGGTGAGAGGGAGAGAGGTGGAAGGGAAGTTGCTGAGATGGGGCTGTGTGAGTGGCTGGAGCTGGTCTGAGGGGAGTCTGGGGGGCGGGGGCGAGGCATTTGCATCTGATTTCATCCTCAGAGCCAGAGGAAGTTATTGAGGGGCTTTCAGCACGGGAGAGACATGATCTGATCCACTTTGAGCCACTCTGGCTGTGGGGGGACAATGAATGTACTGTAGGTGGGCCAGAGAGGCAGCAGGAAGACCAGTCATTGAACTATGGGTAAGGAATGAGGGGACTAGGGCAGGTGGTGGTGGTGACATTTGAAAGGTATTAGTGAAAGCAACGGTGAGTTTGGGCTACACTCCTGACAATAATAGAACTTAGGGCAAGTCACTTAATTGTCCCCAAGCCTCCATTCCCTAATCGGTAAAATGGGGATGACAAAATCTGCTCCATGGGGCTGGTGGGAGGAGCAAATGAGATTGTATACATTAAAGCCCCTTGTAAACTATAGCATTTGAATCAAGAATTTATTGCTAATGATCTCGATATCTGCTTCTCAGGCTGCGTTTTTAAGAGCCCACCATCTCCCTGACATGTGCACCTGGGGCACCCCCTGCGCGTGTGGATTTAGGAAGTGGAGCCTCCCAGAAGGCACCGGGCATGGTCTTTAAAATGCGAGGTTCAGACAAAGAAATGAAAAGACATCAGACGCTGCCTTTTGGAAGGCCTTGCCTCAGGACTTCCAAACACCCAGGCAGCTCGAAAATGAAGACCACACTCACGTTGCGGCTGCAGCCCCCAAGGGTTAATCCTGAGCAAGGGTCTGACTCCGAGCAGAGGCTTCCGTCCCCTTCGTATCCAGCTTTGCAAACACAGCTGCCAAGAAGAGGAGTGCACAAAGTCAGCCCCCCAATTATAAGCACCAACCACCCAGAAGAGGGCCAGCTGGCCAGGGGTGAGCCAGTTCATGGCTAAGCGGCTTGACAGTTTGCCCTACTTGGGGGACCCAGTGTACCGAAGTGCCCACGGGCATTTTTGGGGTCTGCAGTCTGACAGACATAGGTGGGAATCCAGGCCTCACCTCTCAGCAGTCGTGAGACCCTGGGCCAATCCCTTAACCTCTGGGAGACTTTGTTTCCTCATCTGGAAAATAGGTCTAACCACACCACCTCCCTCAGAAGGCCATGGGGAAGATGAAATGAGCTAAAGCACGTGGAGCATTTAGGCGAGCGCTTGTACACATCTGCACCTTATAAGGCTCAACAGCTGGCAGCTTTTCTGCTCATAACTCTAGTTATTATCTCTGGTTCATCAGAGAACAATTCTACCCTCTCTTCTATGAGACAGTTCTTAAAATATGGAAAATGAGACCTCCTGTTTCTTTTCTAGTCCCTCAGGTTGTGTGTGTGTGTGTGTGTGTGTGTGTGTGTGTGTGGTGCGTGTCCAAACCCAATATTCTCGGGTGCCTCATCCCCTGCGCTGACATAGTTTCCTGACCCCTTACCCTCTCACACACTCCTCTCAAAATGTTCTACTATGGTACTTTCACAATTACTTGGGGGCTGTTGGTTCAACCAATATTTACTGAGTGCCCTATGATAGGTAATGGGATACCTTGTGTCTCCATAATACTCTTATGTCACTATTGCAAATTGTGTGTCAGAAAAGGTAAAAAATTTTTTTTCATGTATCAAGGGACTAAATACTTTATCTGGTGCCCAAATGAAGACATAGGTTGACTTGTTCCAACCCTGTTTAACTTGTCTAAGCTTATGTAGTATCTACAGAACCACATCGATAGTCCTTTGTGGGTGATTTAAGAGGTTTTAAGGACAATTACTTATGGGCTTTGCCTTATACTCCGATGTAGATCCTAACTCCTTAGGAAGAGAGAAGATAGTCTCTGGCCCATGCCAGAGTGGGGGAGACAGACCATAAATAGGTAAGCAAATAATTATGTAATTACAAATGAAGGGTGCCGTAAAAATAAGGCCAAGAATTCCAGACTTTCTTTGCATTTTCCAGGATATTTTTTGAGTGGTTACTGACTTTGAACCAGATATGCCTGCAGAGGAAATCTCTCTTCAAGCGTTCTGAATATGTTAGATGGTACTAAGGAAACAAATAACGACCCAGTGACGGACCCAATTTCCTGTAAGGTACCTCTAGCAGGGGAGTAATTCATAATGGCCTTAGGAAGTAAGGTGTTTTTAAAGGGTTGGAAAGTCGGTGGACAAAACTTCACTTCCTTCACGAGTGATGATACTTGCAGTTTCCATTGAACACCTATGACGTGGTAGCCCTGGCGCTGGGTGCTTTTACCTTCGGTTTTTCTAGTGTCCGCAATTGCCCTGCTACGTAGGCAACGTCACCCTTATCGTACTGATGGGGAAAGTGAGTGTCAGAAAGGTTAAGTAACATGCTCGAGGTCACACAGCTGGTACGTTTCAAAGGAGAAATGCTGGAGTTTGAACCCAGCTCTTCTGAGGTTTTCTCTCCACAAAAACCACACTGGCAGCTGGGGAGAACAGGCCTTAGTATTTGCGTTGGGTCCGTCAGCAGGTAACACAGTGGCTATGGGCCATTAAGGGCGGTGCCCCTCCTCCAACCCATAGACCTACCTCGCTGTCCCATTGCTGTATTCACAAGTGGCGTGGATGTGACAGAACTGCACGTAGGGCCCACAGGCTGAGGTCTGCTTGTGGCAGAATCTCCCAGTGGAGCCGTCTCTGCATGTGCCAGCGAGGCAGGCTCCATCACTGTCAATCCTGTTATCACATGTTCCATAAATGCAGAGACATTCTGAAAGGGAACAAAGAGAGACATTCAGGGTTTGGAGACAAGCGTAGGCTTGGGGGACATGGAGCATGGAAGGCCACCTCCCCTCACCCCTCGTTCACTCCTGTCAGAGCAGAACCTGGGGCTGAGCAGAGGAAGGCTCTGGATGCTATTTTGTAGGGTCTCAAGTGTTTCTCGGAATGCTTGAGACAGCTCTTGGTGAGCTTGACTGTCCCATCAAGGATGAGAAAAACTTGGTCTCAGGGCTGCTTTCTACGTATGTGTGTGAGGTGTGGTGGGGAGGGTGGGTTGTGATACTGTGAAAGAAGCCAAGGAACTCAATTTTTATCTTCTTTGTGGTTGGAGACTTTAGTCTGGAAATTTCTCATCTTTTTGTGAAGACACTCTGGCAAAATAGAAGTAGTTTCTCCTGCTGGCATGATCTCTGATGCGTAGCTTACATATTTGTTTTTCACTCTTCATCACAGTAAACCAATGATAACGAGTTGCCTACCGACCTTGTTCTAGGTATCGGGCCAGCTTTTAACTTATACTATCTCATGAATAGCCTCAGAAATAAGTATCATCCCCATTTTCCAGATGAGGAAACTGAAGCCCAGACAGGTGAAGCAAATTGCTTAACTAGTTGCTAAGTTCCCAAGCATGGACTTGAACTCCAGCCTTCAGAGTCCATTTCTTTTAGTGACCATGTGTCAGGACAGCAAATCAGTAAATTCACTGGCATTTCCACATGTCTGTTGTCATTTTTAACTTTAGCTGCTTACTTTGCTTTTGATTATAGGTATTTAAAAATTGCAGCATGAGCCAGCTCATCAGACTCAGGCTCCTATGCGCACATGTGTGAATGATTCTCAAAGGCAGGTGGCAAAGATTTGGAGGCTTGAATATGATCAGAAATGAAGGAATCTGTGGTTTTGCCCCAGAAAGGACCGATGGGAGAAAAATTAGTTTGGGTGCTTGGAGCCAACATCCAGGAAAGTAAAAGAGAAACAGTTCGAGGGCTGGAAAAGCATGACTGGATTGAAAACAAAAAGGACTTTTCATAAACTTTTAAGCAAGTCAGGGATTAATTTGCAAGAAGCAAGACCTCAGAAAGGAGGGTCCCCTGCCTGAGATGGTGGAGTGAGAAAGATTCGAGTAAGAAGCCCAACACCATTGCCCCAGCCCTGGCAGCCTGACCCAATTGTCCTCATAAAAATGCCGACATTGGCAGGCTTTGGCATAAATCCTGCTTGTTTTTCCTCAGAAACCCTATTTGGCAAAAAAGAATACTGGACTACGATCAACAGCCCTGATTCTACTGTGCTCTGGCTTCTTGTCCATCTTAAGAGGTAGTCGTGAAGATCAGGTAAGGTAGGGGAAGGGAAGGGTTGTGCATTTCAAAACAAGTGAGTGAACGGAATAGTAATAGTAATAAGAATGGCTTTATTTACTGATTACTTGGTAGGTGCAGGCTCTGTGCTAACGCCCTAAATTATGACCTAACTTAATCAATGATCTATGAAGTGGGTACCAGTATTATCTCTATTTTATAGATGGGAAAATCGAGGCTCGATGAGAGATTTTTTTCTAAGGTTGTACAGTGAGGATTTAACTTCAGCTGGGTTTGACTCCATAGCCAGCTCTGATCTCTTTCTTTTATTCTGTCATTTAAGTTCTAATCCTAACTTAGAAGTGTGTTATCTAAATATATTTACATATATGAATATATACATAATATCATTTTAAAGAACACAATGCATTTTCTCAGATTATATAACTGCATTTTTTTTAAATGTCTTGTGAAACTTTCGACATGTTCTACAAGCTTCCTGACATTTTTGTCACTGAACAGAGAATAATAGCAACAGCAAAAATAATAATGTATGAAAATAAAGGCTAGCTTATTGGTAGTGCACACTACATGCAGGCATCGTTCCAAGGCAAGTGCTTTCCACTTATAACTTCAAGTACAAGGCGGTTAGTATTATTATCTCCATTTTAGATGAGGAAACTGAGTCCTAGAAGAGGTGTAGTAACTTGTCCAAGGTCATACATTTTGCAAAGGGAGAGCTGATGGAAGCAGACTGTTTGCAAGGCAGAGGGCAAGTCTGTTGCTACGAAACCCATTATCACTTCAGGAATGTGTGGAAACCTTGAGAGACTGATTTTCCAAGTGTGGTCCTTGGACCAGCAGTGGTCAGTCACCCCAGGGAACTTGTTGGCAATGCAAATTCTCAGACGCCACCCCAGGTCTACTGTCTCAGAAACTCTGCGTGTGGGGCCTGGTAAGCTGATATATGCTACAGCCTGAGAACCCAGCACTTGAGCAATGCCCTATAATGAGGCCATCACCAAGCAAAGGGCCCTGGACACCAGGCCTGCACCACAGACTTGCTGCAGTGCAGCGGGGATCCTGGATGAGGAGCAGAAGGAAGCTCTGAAAGTGCCACTTACTTTTGTCACACCGAGGTCCATATTTATTGGGATCCGAACAGAACTGACACTGGGAGCCTTGGAAGCCATCCTGGCAGATGCACGTCCCATTGCCACCAAGGCCATCTGCGCACTGAGAGCAAAGGCAGGCCCTGGGGGCCGTTAGGACAACACAAGCCCCTACGGGAGTCCCAGACCCTTTTGTTGCATGGCCCGACTTCTTTGAACTCAGACTTGATCCTGCTTGAACTGACTCTCTGGGACTATTTGTGGAAAATGGAGTCATGTTGGTATTAGGTGGGAAGCTCAAACAGGATTTAGAACTTTAGGGAAGTCATTCAAGGGAGCAGGGGAGAGTCACAGTGGTGAACTGGGAACCTTTCAAAAACGCTTACGGGATAGCGTGACAAGCCATTGACCCCCTGATTAAGGGCTGACCTTTCCCCCAGATCCTCACTTGCTCAGATCAGTGACTTTACACTGTACTGTTTCTTCCTGTACTGGAAAATATTTTTTCCTTCCCACCTCCCCAGCCATTTCAAGGTCAGATTTGTAATGATCGACATGCCCCAGAGCTGGGCTCGGGTACCTCCCTGACCACCCGGCTACAGCAGTTCATGCATACCAGCTTCACTGTAGCCTCCTCACCCGCGTGGGGTCCCCATCTGTGGTCATACAGGTTCCTTTCCTCTTGAAAGAAGCATGCGCTAGATACGGATTTCTTACAAGTTCAGGTCTATACTTTTCCTGTGTGAACCACAGCTACTTTTTTTTTTCTCCTTCATTTATTTAGCTCTGGCCTCCAAACTAGATAAATGAAGTGTTGGCCTTTACTTTTCAAAAGGTTTTGCAGACAGGTTAAAAAGAAAAAAGCAATCACTGGGCAGTGCTATTTTGTTAAATCATAAAATCTTAGTCTTAGAAGGAATCTTGACGATCAGGGCAGCCAACCCTGCTACCTCCCTTGGGAGGGGGTCCAGAGAGCTTTATTCAGTTGCCCGAGGTCATGCCGTCAGCAACAGAAAAGCAGAGACTAGGAGGACATCACTGCACCTTTCCCTCCACTCCCCTGCCCTGTAAGGTTCCTTCCAAAGCAGATATCTGTTTTTTCAGTAACTGATCTTTTACTCTTACTTCCTGGGAATAGTGGCTGGCATTGTATCATTTCTTGGTTCGATGGTTTTAAATATAATTTTTTGACTTGCGAAAGGTCAGCCTCAGCATTCATGAAAAAGTAAGCCTTATCACCTGTCCATTTCCCGAGCACGGGTTCGAGAAGCCTCCTGGACACTGGTTGCAGTCAGACCCATAGAAGCCTTTGCAGCACTTTGGTACCTGAGAAACAAAATGTGCATGGCCCTTGGGAACCCAAGGCAGAGTGCCCATCCCTCAAAGGAGATAGTATTTTAATTTCTATTATTATCATAAATAGCATTAGCCCCGGCCCCCTTTATGAGCTAGACTTTTTCTTTGGCAGATGACAGCATGGCTAGTGCCCAGCCATCTGTTCACCACAAATCTACTGAGGGCCGACCATGGGGGCCAGCCTGGCTCTGGCACCACGTGAACAAGACAGACGAAGGCTTGTGCTCACAGGGTCTATGTTCTATCTAACCAGGAAGAGACAGTAAATAAAAAAGGGGAAGAAACAGAGGGAGAAGAAGAAGGGTGGTCAGTGCTGGGAAAACAGTGAGTGGTCAGTGCTGGGAAAACAAAATACCATAATAAAGTGGCGGCAGGTGGCGACAGAGGTGGGGGAGACTGGGGAGGCCACTGTGGATTGGGTGGAAGTGACAGTTAAATGGAGACTTGAAAGATGACTCAGCCCCAAGAGAATCTGGAGGAGCATTCTGAGGTTGGGAATGGCCGCTGTGCACACTCTGAGATGGGGTTGAGGGTGAGAGACAGGTCAGCGACAGAGGGTGGGCCGTGGTGGTGGGGGGGTGGGGCGTCAAGAGTGTGGACTCTATGTTAAGAGTGATAGGCCACCATGGGAGGGGTGGACACGGGGAAGGGGGTGGCCTGGCTGCCACAGAGAGAATCTGCCCTTCAACGGCCTTGCAGTAAGGCATTGACAAGGCCCACAGGCAACCCGTGGCTGCACAGAACCTCGGGCCCAAGAGCATGGCCCCATCCTGCTGGCTTCTGTGTGATCACTGGTGGCCTGGATGAGGGCTCCGGCCACACACCCTCCTCACCTTCACAGTGGCATTGCAGTATTTGGCACAGCCACTCTTCAGGCTCCTTGTTTTGCCGGTGTAGACGCATCTGTGTGTGAAAAGTGCCTGGAAGAAACCAATGAGGAAACGCATTGCAGTCTGCTTCGAGGTCCTCTGGGCATTCCTTGGCTTCTACATACACTAGATGTTCTACTTCCATGTCACCAACGACATTAGGAAGCTGCTCCAGACACCAGCACATGTGGGTCCTGGTCAGAGCTTGGTCACCATCTTTAGGTACTCCGCTTCCTCGTTGGTAGAATACAGGCCAGGGTTTGCATGGCGCAGGACACGAGTATCTTTCTGCCCCTTCTCATGCAGTGGCAGATACTGCTAATCGATCAAGGAACACGGTCCTGTCCATTCTAGATATGGCTTAGTCTCCCCTTTTAATGAACTGCCACCCCTAAGCTCCTCTTATATAGAAATTTTGGAGTCAGTAAAGAGTCTATTTCTAATTTATAGAGAGAGCCATCAAAAAGACTAGAGAGAGTCTGAGTTTTTCTCTCAGGAGTAGGGGATAGGGGACAGATTTAAGTGCATCGTTCCATTCTCTAACTCCCATGTCCACTTATAATTACCTAGAACTATAATGTATTGGGAACTTACTAGGGCCAGACACCTTGCACAAATGAGGTTATCGATCTTCAACTCCATGTGGATATTTTTCATCCTTTTTTACAGATGAGAAAACTGAGGCCCAAATAGGTTAAATCACTTTTCTAAGGAACACAGGTAGCAGATGGCAAGTTTGGAGAATGGGACCTGCCTTACCACCTACCAACTTTAGGATATCACAGGCAAGTCATGTCGTCTCTGTGGGCCTCCGCTGCCTAATCTGTGAAATGGGACAATAATACTGATTTCAAGTTTTGTCTTAAGCATTAGTCCCTGGTTCTGATTTTATGTAATATAAATGTTGATGTTGAGCTTATCCCTTCATTAGGCTCTTGTTCAAGAAGATGGTATGAGAATTTCACGAACTATAAAACCCTAAAATCTGAGATATATTTGTTGAGGAAGGAATATTTGGTTCTTTCGTTGGGTCGGAGAATAATTAACCACGGTAGATCATGGGAGCATAGGAGAGGCAGTTTTGGGGGATTTTGGGCTCCAACCCATGTGTCTCATTACTTTCTTTCCTCTCTTTTCCCTCCTTCCTTGGGGTGAGGCAAGGTGGGATCATGGTCCTGCCACGGGTTAGCAGAGTGACCTTGTGCGAGGTGTTTTATGTTACTCTGCCTCAATCCTCCCATGACACACCGTCATGATGATAATATACCTACCTCAAAGGTTTGCTGCATAAAGCATTTTGAACCACGTCTGGCACAGAGCATCACAGCCGCTGTGATGCTAGCCAATGCGATGTCCTATTCCTCCTCCCTCTCCATATCCCCTGGTTGAGAGCATGCTGAAGGACTCAGGGTTTCACTAAGCAAAATAAATATCTGAACACCTGTGTCTATTTAATATTCATGTGTTGCTTTCTTAAATGCTTCACGATAGGACTGCATTAAAGAGCCCATCGCCTTCCTTAGTGACTTATTCTAGTCTTGAATGAAACTTCTGGTTGGGAGTTTCCTTCTTAGGATGAACTTATAGGCAGAGATTTCTATCAACTTTATCTCAGGACGCTTTGCTTTTTGCATGAATACGTGGCATACAAATTATAAATTATTATACAACTGTCTGTCTTCCTTGTTAGATCAAAGCCTCTCAAGACAAAATCAAAATAAAACAAACTGTATCTTATTCATCTTTTCGCCCCTAGAACTAGCATTATAGTCCTCAATAGACGTGTGTGGAATTCAATCAAACTTGAAAGGTTTTGATGGTTCTGGTGCCATTTCCTTGATATTTCTCTCTAGAACAATGCTTGAGAAGAGCAAATATGAATAAAAGGTGACAGAATACGCCATTCCAAAGTATGCCACTTTGGCATGAGGATTATTTTGAGCTAAAGGTAACTGAAAAACAGTAGGTACAAAAGGGACACTTCAATCTCTCCTTTTCTTTCTGAAAACAGGGGATAAAACTTCCTGTATCAAGAGAAAAGGAATATCTTGTCACCATGGACAGGCGGCTGAAGCCAAGAAAGATCTGTACAAACAGGTCCTGTTAAAATAACTGATCTTCCTTTAGCCTTCCCATACGTTTTAGTTACTTTTCCAAAATTGCCTCTCTTTGTTCATCCTCAACCTGCTGTATGAGCACTGGGTTTTGCTACTTCTCTAGGTCTTCATTCTCCTATGGGGGCTCCCCTGTAGGTGTAAAATTCTGTATGCTTTTTTCCTGTTGATCTATTTTATGTTGACTTAATTCTGAGGCCCGAGTAGGGAGGTAAAGTTTTGCCTCTTAAATAAAACGTTGAATTTTATTTAAGAGGGAAAAGTGGAAAAGGAATAAACTTGACAGAATGGCTACTTGATTTATACATTGTGCTTAGGTTTTTACTCTTTGCTAAGTCTGTTGCTGTGGTTATTATTATTATTATTACTTAACAGATATAGGAAATTAGTGTGAAAAGGTTAAAGCAACTTACTTAGGGTTCACGAGCAAGGATTTAAACATGGATCTGTGGGTTGTCTTTTTTACCATCCCTCACATAGAAGGCTAAGAGCCAATCTTATATTACCCCAGTTGGAGTTAATATCTTTTAAGAGAAAGGTAGAAAGGATGAGAAACCACAACAGTAAAGTTGCTTGGGTGATGTGTGGTTTCGTGAAGCTGTCACACTCACTGTGGGCTCGGAGTTAGCAGGACATTTGCTCCAGTGCACCAGAGAACAGCTTACACAAGTGCCCTGGAAGAGAAGATGGCAGATCAGTATAGGTGCCCTTGTAGGAGGGAGCAGGGGACTGCTCTCTCTGGCCTCACACTTCCTCTCTGAGAAGGGGGTTCCACTAGAACAACACTTCTGGTCTCCCTCCCACTCCCTACTGACTACTCCCCACCCTGCTCAGCTCCCTCATCTCCTTCTTTTAGGGTCAGACTGTTCACAAGCCTCAGGCTTGTAATCGACTCTCTGCTGCATAGAGAGGCATTTGACCTTGAGGGGACATTGTAGTTGTCCACCTGTACCAAGGATGAAGGATTAGGATGAAGTCTTTGTTCTCCAATGAGCTTAGCAGTAATGAGGCTAAACCCTGAATCTCTGCTTTCAGTCTCCTAGACTTCTTTCTCCACTGGTTCTGAATTCAAGGGGAAGGCAAGGGGAGTGTATATCCAAATCTCTCCAGATCCATTCTCTGACCTTCTATACTGGGTCCTGTGCTCCAGAAAATAGACTTCGAGAGATGATCTCTCAGGCTCCCTTGTATGCTTCCATTGGATCTTGGCTAATGGGAGGCACTAGCAGGAAATTGGTGGGGAGGAGGAGAGCAAGGTCAAAGTATTTTTTCCCTGCTCTCTCTCTGCTTAGGGGACATCCCCACAGCTCCTAATGATTGTCACTTCTTCTACTCTTCCCACTCCCACTGGGTTCCGGTAACTCTACTCCCCATCCCGCACTCCACTCCCCATGACTCCTTGGTCCTGGGGGCAGTAATGGTTTCCCGCCATCGCCTCTCCCTGGGTGCCTCAGCATAACTTGTTCTTTTTCTTAGCCCTGCCTATCTCTCTGTAGTAGCTTCTTCATTAAAGTCTCCCCATTTGAACCATTGAAATAAATTCTGTTTCTTGCAGGGACCCTAGACACAAACAAGTACAGGGTGCTCTTTATTAAACCTCTAAAATCCAAACACACATGCCCCCAAATCCAAACATACATGCCCAAAGGCAGCTATGGGTTCAGCCTGGTGAAAACTGAGACTTCCAGAAGGTGCCAGCAGTTTCTATTCTTTGCTAGCCCTAAATACTTTCCAGAGAATGCATTTGTGCTTTTAATAGACTTAATCAAAAATACCGTAAACCATACAGAGCAGATAGATTTGACTAAACCCAGAGAAAATAGTAGAGGATTCCATTCCAAGGCAGCTATTGGGGAGCTCTATTTCCAATCTAATCAAAATCCTTTTGGCTATGGCACAAACCCACATCTTGATTCTGTTCTTGGGATAGATGGAGAACAAGCTTTTGAATAACTTGGAACCAGGCAACCTGCAACAAGGCAGGCACTTAGGGTTGTCCTTTTCCCTCCACAGACTTCGTTCCTTGAACTTGAATGGTGGATGCTTAGGGTGGGAAAGCCCTGAAGGAGTCTAACTGTTGACTTCTATTGACCCTTTTCTGCAGAGGCCCTATTTTCTGACTATTTTTATCTTTGGGCCAGGGGATGAGACTATTGTCATGTGTCCTGTTCTGAAATTCATCCTGGTCAAAGCCAGGTGATGTACCTGCCAGTATTTATTTCAAGGATGGAACCAAACATAAATCACTGCCAGGGACTGGCTGGGAAAGTGACCAAGTTTCTGCCTCTCTTAAAAAGTGGTGCTCAAAGTTGAATCAAATCCCCCAGACGGTATGTGACTGGCATGGAGGATTAGTACCATCTCAGTGGCCTAAAACATATCAGAGACATTATATCAATTAAGAAATCCGGAATCAAAGGAATCAGCCACAAGCCTGTGCCAGGTGCTCAAATAGCTATTTCTAGCTTTCATGACAAGAAGAAGGATCAATAAAATAAAATCTATAAGATGAGGCCATTATTCCTTGTTCAATTCCTATATTCCAAGGATATTGTGAGAACAATCATTGAAGTATTATCGAGGTGTCTTAAAAAATACCCAGATCTATTGTTGCTGTAATTTTAGGGTGTTGTTTCCATGGGAACAGAAAGATCACATGTACAGCAATGTTGAAATTTGGGGTGCTCTGATTAAAACCAGCTGAGCCAAAAAGTTGCTATGAAAACAGGAAAGGCCATTAAAACACACAAGTTCATAAGCAAACAGAAAGTTTGGTATTCAAAAAGAAGTACAAAAAGACAATTGATGGGTTAGGCCAGAGTATTCACCTGAGAAGAAATTCTATTTTAAATTCCTCTTAAAGTGTAGTGGGTGGAACAGTGTTCCCCTAAATTTATGTCCCCCTAAACCTCAGAATGCGATCTTATTTAGTAATTGAGTCTTCACAGATGTAATTAGTTAAGATGAGGTCATACAGGATTAAGGTGGGCTCTGCATCTAATGACTTGTGTCCTTACAAGAAGAGACGGGGACACGCAGTGACACACACAGGGAAGAAGACCATGCAAAGATGGAGGCAGAGATGAAAGTGATGCAGCCACAAGCCAAGGCATGCCCAGGATCGCTGGGAGGCGCCAGAGGCTGCAAGGGTCAAGGATGGATCCCCTCTCGGACCTTCAGAGGTGAGCATAGCCTTGCTCATACCTTGATTTCGGGCTTCAGCCCTCCAAAACTGCGAGAGAATACATTTCTGCTGCTGTAAGCCACTTCGTTTGTGGCAATTTGTTATGGCAGCTCTAGAAAACGAATACTCCTGCGCAGCACCTATCCCTGTGGGAACTCCCCCAAAGGAACCTTAGTTCACACCCGCCTCCTCATGAAGAAAGAAACCCCTCTGGGATGAGGCTCCTGTGGTAAAACTCTCTTTGTCAGCTTCCTCAGAACTGTGAAAGCAGAGAACATTGTCTGGTCTGTGGGGCCCTTATTTACCGTCCTACGTTTCTTACCAGTTTTATCTCTCTCTTTGTTTCATCACATCGGTGGGGCAGAATTGGGATGATGGAGGGAGGAATTAGAACTCCAGTGAGTGTGTAGATTCGGCCGTTCTTGGCAGTGACCTCAACTTCTTCCATCGCCACATCGTTTGCCAGAATCTGTCCCTGGAAAGAAGCAATGGCATCTTTCTTTCTGTACTGCAGGAGCACCAGTGGTCCCCCGGCAGGTCTGAACAGTGGCGACCTCACTAAAAAGCCTTCAACTTCACTCTTCATTGAGTGGAAGATTGTTATTTGAAGGGTTTTGCTGACAGGGAAAGATGAATCTGTAAAATGAATTCTCGACTGACACCAGGCAAGGATGTCCTTGCAGAAATGGTCCTTGCAGGTGCCAGACTGGGAAGAAGTATAATTAATTATTCCAGCTCTACAATATGTTTGCTATGAGACCCTGGGCAAATTCTTTTACCCCTGTGATGAAATGAGGATCCATTTTTTCAGATACACTTATTGATCTTGTATCGGGCTCCACTGAGGATATATTAGTGAACAAACCCAGACCAGTTCCTACTTATGTTGTAAAGTAGGGAGCAGAAAATGAAAACTAGTGAATTTCCCCCTAAATCTGCTCTACTTGCTATATTAATGGCAACTCCATCCTTGTGGCTGATCAAGTGAAAATCTCAGGAGTCATCCTTGGCTTCCTCTCTCTTCATTCCCCATCCAATCCATCAACACATTTTGTTGGGTCCACCTTCGAAATACCTTCAGGATCCAATCACTTCTAGCCATGTTCGTGCTACCACCTGGTCTGAGTCACCATCATTCTTCTCTTGGTTATGGTAATCGCCTCCGAACCAGTCTCCCAAACTGTGTGTCTGATCATGTCATTTCACTGCTCAAAATCCTCCAATAGCTTTTCATCTCTTTCCAAGTAAGAGCCTATGCCCTTACCCTGAGATCTTAGGCCCTGTGTAACCTGACCCCACTTCTCCTTCTCCCTCTTACTCCCTTGAGCTCCCCTCTGACCTCTCTCCCTTCGGCTCCCTCTGTTCCATCCGTAGTGACCTTGCTGTTCCTCAGCCAGGTCAGGCACACTCCTTGCTTTGTGCCTTTGCATTTACTGTTCCCTCTCCAGAATGCTGTTTATCCAGATAGTCACACTGCTTGTTCCTTCATTTCCTTCAGGTCCTCTGCTCAGGTGTTCTCTTATTCTCCATGAGGATTTTTTTTTTTGGCTACTTTATCTAAAATGTCAGCTCCATCTCTACTTTCTATACTCCTTCCTTGCTTTGCTGTTTTTCACCTCAGCACTTACTACTCTCTAATATATGATATATTTTACTTATTTCATTTGTTTATTGTCTAACCTCCTATTTACTAGAATGAAAGTTCCAGGCAACCAGGGACTTTTGCCTGCTCACAGGTCTACCTTCAGGACCTGAAATGGTGTCTGGCACATAGTAGGCAGGCAACAGATACTTGTTGAAAGGCTGAATGGTCATCATCATCACCATCAACAATGAATCAATAGGCGACATAACCTCTATGCTGCCAGGCTTTTGCTGATATTACAACCCCAGGGACTCAGCTGAATAATGTTCCCCCATTTGAGTTTCTTAAGTCAGTCACGTTCCCTCCCACTGCAGGGCCTTGGCACATGCTCTCCCTTCTGCTTGGAACGCTCTCATCTCTGCCCAAGTTCACTCTACTCATCCTTTGAATCTTGGCCAAAGCATCATCTCCTCACTGAGGACCTCTGGACCCTTACACTTGTTCTGATTCTTCTTGCTACATGCTCTCATGGCCCTCTTAACTTCCTCTTGGTGGCACTTATTACAATTGTAATTAAATAACTAATTGGTTTATACTCATTGTTTAAAGTCTCCCTTGTTGGGATGGAAGCCTGTCTTTTTCACTGCTTTATCCTTGGCATCTAGCTCAGACTCTCACACATATAATAATGGCTTAGCAGATATTTCCTGAAAGAAGCAACAAATGAATGAAATAATTGTAAAGAGTTTAAGCCTGTGCGTTAGTGTAGAGGTGGGAAAAGCCGAAGAAATATCATAAGAAGAACAAAAATGCACGCGAGTAACGATACCAGTGGTAGAACTTGTACCTACATTTTCGGTTGTTTTAAACTGGATGATCTGGTTGGCCATGCTCCTAATGTGAGGGGTCGAAATGAGGGAGGCCACTTCAAGCTGCAGTAAGAAATACAGAGACATTTAGAACAACACACGACGCCTTGCTTTCAGAAAATCCTCCCTGGAAAAAAACAGTCTGCAAGTTCCTGAAATAAATAATGGGAGCTTTGATGACATACATTTTTGTGGCTTTGAAGATTTCTTTGATAGCAGGCTCATTAATCATTGCTAAGGTATGCTCAGAACTACAGAAAAAGAGTAATTGTCACATATTTTCTAGTACCAAAATATTTCAGTTTAAGACAAGGTCATATATCTTGAAAGCAAGGGGGAAAATAGGGCAGGAAATGGGGGCCAACCTGGGTAAATGGGACAATGTGGTATCTGATGAGTTCTAGAAGCTTCCAAGATCCCTGCAAAGGAATTAAAATACTTTGTTAGTCAATGAAGAAAATATAACACTTCCTCTCCTTAAATGACTTTAGATACGTACTCAAGACAAATAAATAACCCACAATCTCTTTTTTTGGAAGTCCAGGGTGAGAAAAATTCCAGCCTCCAAATAACTAACTTTCATCAAATTCCTGCTCTGGCAGGGGCTGTTCTGAAACCATATGTGCACGTTTCGATCCTTCCGACAGCCCTGTGCAGCAGGGACTACCATTGACTCACTCTATATGTGACGGTACTGAGTTTTAAAGACATGTCCAAGGTCACAAAGCTAACTCAGGATATAAACCTGAGAATTAGCCCATGCTCTCAGAAATCACTCTGCTCCATTACCTCTCTGAATGTCTAATGCTACATTCCAAATTTTTTTAAGACAACCTTAGTTTTTGATTCTGTTTCACTCTTGCCAAAAATAAACATCTGCTTGTCAGATGACATACTGGTTATTTGGGAATATACAATCCTCGTTAGGGTTATCTGGTCAGGACAGTTTCCCTTCTGAGCTCCCATGGTATGTGGTCATCTCTCCTTTAAAGCCCTTTGCAAAGATTTCTCATGCTTCAGAAAACAGAAGCAGCAGTGCAGAAAAACAGGGTCTTGTGACTAAACACAGTATGAGTGGTCCCTGTAAGGGTGCCCTGGAGAAAGGGTACAGATTGAAGAGCACGGGGACCACTCTCTTTGGGGGAAGAAGGAGGTGGCAGTAGTGTTGGTCTGTTGCAGTATGCTGCAGTCTCCAAGCTGAGTCAGACCTGGAAGTTACAAGCTTCACAGCCTTTGAATTCTGCTTCTTAAGTGGCACAGCCATAGTTACAATGGCTTCATAAGGTGACGGATCACAAATCAAGATCACAGTAACTCTCAAGAGGTCGACCATTCTAGGGACGTGTTCTAACAGTGTGAGGTCCCAGGATGAAAGAAAACCCTGATGAACCTGAGTTCCATTCAGACTCTGTTCTGCATTTGGCCTTGGTCCACCTGTGAGGGGAATTACCTGTGAGCAGGGCGACCATATATTCTGGTTTGTCTGATACAACCCTGGTTTATTCCTATTGTTCTGGTAATTCTATTCACTCTCAAAAGTGTCCTGGTGTAAATGATAAAGTGAATGGCCACCATATCTATAAGTCAATAGCATTACATGCAGGGTATGGTTACCAAAAAGAATGTTGATGTTGACCACCAGTTAGTTATCCAGCCCGAGAAGTGATGCTTTCCATAGTACTGATACTGTAACTATGTGACTTTGAGCAAGTTACTTAGCCTCTGGATCTTAACCTCCCCTTATAGCTACTTTATAGTACCCAGAAGTGGGAATTGCAGGTGGAGGCAATGCTATAATAAGCTTGAGTGCTCAGTGGCAGAAAGGGTGAGAAAAAGTGGGGACCTCTGGGAAATGTCAGACTGACCTGGACTGCAAACTCCTGAAAGGCAGGGACCATGTCTTTCTGGCTTAGTAATCACTGTGTCCCCAGATGGCACAGTATGGGGTACATGGCAGGCCCTGCACAAATGTTTGTGCCAATAAGCCCACATATATATTGGCAAATAATTTTTGCTAAAGGAGTCAAAAACACACAGTAGAGAAAGAAAGCCTCTTCATTAAATGGTGTTTTTACTGGAAAGCCACATGCAAACAAATGAAACTAGACTGTTCTCGGTCACCATATACCAAAATTAATTCGAAAAGGATAAAAGATCTAAAATAAGACCTGAAACAATAAAATACATAGAAGAAAACATAAGTACCAAACTTATGGACCTTGATCTTAGAGAGGACTTTATGAATTTGACCTCAAACACAAGCGTAGTAAAAGCAAAAATAAATGAACAGGTTTATATCAAACAAAAAAGCTTCTGCACAGCAAAAGAAACCATCAACAAACAAAAGGACAAGTGATTGAATGGGAGAAGATATTTGCAAACAACACCTCCAATAAGGAGTTAATATCCAAAATATACAAAGAACTCATAAAACTCAACAACAAAAAAACAAACAATCCAATTAAAAAAGGGGAAGAGGACCTGAACTGACATTTCTCCCAAGACATACAGATGGCCAACAGACATATGAAAAAATGTTTAACTTCACTAGTAAGTAAGGAAATGCAAATCAAAGCCATAATGAGATACCTCCTTGGTAGAGCCACTATGGAAAACAGTACAGAGGTTCCTCAAAAAATTAAGAATTAAACTACTATATGACCCAGCAATCTCTCTTCTGGGTATCTACACCCCAAATTTGAAAACATTTATTCATAAAGATAAATGTACCCCTATGTTCACTGCCGCATTATTCACAGTGGCCAAGACAGGGAAACAGCCAAAGTGTCCTTCGACAGATTATTGGATAAAGAAGATGTGGTATATATGTACAATGGAATATTACTCAGCCATAAGAAGAGATGAAATACTGCCATTTGTGACAACATGGATGGATCATGAGAAAATCATGTCAAGCAAAATAAATTAGATGGAAAAAGTTGAGAACTGTATTATTTCACTCACGTGTGGGATATAAAACTGACAGCAACGAATGAGCAAACAATACAAACAAACAAAAACTCATAGACACAGACAATAGTATGGTGGTTACCAGGGAAAAAGCGGGGTGGGAGGAGGTAAAAGAGGGTAAAATGTGTCAAATATATGGTGATGGAAGGAGCCTTGACTTTGGGTGGTAAACAGACAATGCAATATACAGATGACGTATTCTAAAATTGGAAACTTGAAACATATATAATTTTATTGACCAATATGATCCTAATTTATTTAATATAACATATATAAATGAAGGGTTCAGAGGAAAAGAAAATTCCATAATTAGCTATCCTTCTCTTTACTTTAAGGCCGTTATTTCTGGGAAAGAAAACACTTTAAATGGTTTCAGCCATTTACACCTAGGGTGAAGGAGTAAAAAAAATCTCCTTTCAAAGGAGAATGTGAGTGAACTGAAGATTTATGGTTTCTAAGGAGAGGGTTATTGTGGTGAGAAATGAGAGCAGTGGAAAGGAAAGGCAGGATCATCTAAAAATGACATTTAGTCCTTTTAAATTTAGCCTAGACCAGGCCCAGAATGGCCTAGTTTAGACTTCATTTTCTAAAGGGTTTTAGTGTTGTGGAGAACTTAAAATATTGATTGTGCTCCTGAGAAATATTAGAAGAGCCATGACCAATCAAACCAACCACTTAGGTCTGGAGTTACAAACTGATTTTATTTCCTATGCCTAGTCTGATAGACTAGTCACAGCTACTTGGAATTCTACTGAGGAGATTTAAACATCAGGGTTAGTTCCAGAGTACTGTGATTGATTAATGATGTCTGCCTTGGTTGTAGGCGGATAGGTGGTGATACACATGCTACTTATTTGCCATCTCTAGTTTAGAAAAAGCCTGTACGGAACAGATCAAGGCAGTGATGCTGACATGATGTCATCAGAGTAAGTAAGATGCAATACCTCTGGAGAAAGAAGGTAATCGAGAGTGCCGTCCTTCATGTTATTCAGTGCTTCATTACTTGGAACAAAAATGGTGTATGGTCCACCAACTCCATCCTTATCTAAGGCATGTCCCACATTGGTTTTCTGAATGTGAGAAATAAAATTTTATATCCGCAATCTATCTCAGATATATATTTGAGTAATTCCTCATAAAATATTTATAATCAACACCCTTGCTAATTTTACAAAGGATTGGGCATAAAACGTTCTCCAGAAATTCATGAAAAATACATACCTCTAACAAAGACCTGAACTTGCTGTATCTTGGCTGTAGCATTGTCATTATGGTTTGCTAAAAAAAGATATTTTGTTTAAAAATAAAAAAAGGTAGTTTAGGAAATAGACACCTTAACATTAAAATACTGATGACAGAGTTTTTGTGTAAGTGTGCATAGATATAAAAAAACCTGATTGACATTTTACAAATATTTTCTGTTGTTACTGAAATAGTAATTCAGATCTGCACATTCTGAAATAGCCGTTAGCCATCATCAAATAGGTCAGAGGGAATAAATTTTGTTGAAGTGGGACTGCCCACCTCCATAAAGCATGAGGATAAATTTTCACTGGTCATTGGACTGAGTTGTCAGAGGTGGACATAAAGGAGGTCACAGAATCGAGATCTTTGCCACACCTACTGCACGCCTTTCTCTCTGCAGAGCTATCCAGAATTCTGTTGAAAACAAATTATCCCATCTTCCCCATGGTTGAGGTCCTAGTACAAATGAAGGACAAGTACATACTACTGGCATGCATTTTCTTCTTGGATGCGACTCTCCAGGAAACAAAGGAAGCTGGAGTTTGGCTGACATCACTTTTACCTGAAATAGCTCACCTCAGAGTTGCTCTCAAATGTGGGCGCCATCTTGTCCATGGCTCTGTCGAGGATATGCAGGAGCCCGTTGGAAGCAGTTATGTTCCCCTGTATGATTTTTACATTCTTTTTGCCTCCGTAGAGTTTAAGCGTTAGTTGATTGTCCTAAAAATCAAGGAAAAATAAAATAAAATTAATATGGTGTCCTCGAAGGAGTGAGCTCTGGGCTAGAAGTCAGGACTCCTGAGTCCTCGGGTTCTGCCATTTATTGGCTGTGTGATCTTGGATAAGTCACTTAACATAAATCAGGATGATAGTATCTGCTCGGTTGACTCCACATGGTTTTCATTAAGGTCAATTAAGATAGTGTTTGAAATTACTGATGACTATCCCATGCTAAATGTGAATAAGGCATTATAGGTCTCCCCCAATAGACTGTAAGCTCCAAAAGGGCAAAACTATTCAAATTAATATAAATTTGTCATTTATTTTAGTGTCGTGTACAAGGAAGGCACACAGTAAAAAATATTTGTTGAATGAAAAACTGAAGCGAATTCCTCTTCCTCCCATGTGGCTACTATAAGTTACAGGCTTAGTGAATATTTGTTGAATAAATGGATGAATGAATGCATGCATGCATCTCTTTGTGAGAAAGCCAAATCTTCATCCATCCATCCATCCATCCATCCATCCATCCATCCATCCATCCATCCTTTCTCACACACACAGTACAACTTACTGGTTAAGGGCTCAGGTTCAGGAGTCAGACAGACCTGCATTTGAACCCTGGCTCTGGCAAAACATCCTTTATAGGGTTGTTGTGAATCTCATATAACATAAATAAAGTTTTATACTAGTACCTTGCATCGAGTAAGAACTCAATAATCTACCAACTATTGATATTTGGTGAAATGTCACCGTATAGGCCAACCCCCCTCCCCACATACATTCTGTCAATTAATCACATGTGCCCCTGCTCAGTAAAGTCACAAAAAGAGCTATTTCTAAAAGGGGAGGAGGATGTTTTTACTTAAAAAACAAAACAGAACTAATGGCATTAGGAGAGATGGAATGTTATGCTGGAGAGGATGGATAAACTCCAACAATCTAAAGCAAACATAATCCATTTCCTTTTGTAAGAGGAATGCTGATCTGGCTTTGTGCTGATACTTCCAGGAAACAGGCTTACTGCAAAATTTTTCCTTCCTGCTGGCAGTTGAATAATGGTTGCCTTGAAAACTAATTCAGACCAGAGCAAAATCAAACACTTTATCACCCGCTTTCCACAAGCATGCACCCTGCCTCCTACCTGACCCTTTCTGGTGCTGCCCTTCGCTTCTTCCTATGCAGGGGACTACTTCGACAAACAAGGAATAAGGGAAAGTTCTTTGTAAACTTTCACAACCTAAACACAAAGTCAGAGCCAACTGTGGGCACTGAGTCAGTGGACATTGGAGAAACCCTTACCTTATCATCGTTGAAGATTTCCCCTGACCTTCCAGACAAGGTATAGAATGTGTCTGTGTTATTCATTTGCTCAGTGTTCATCTGCCCGGCAATTATGTGGAGTTTCACGAAGTACTGAGTAGCCTCGTTATCCATCAAAAGCTCTTTTACCTAGGAAAAGAGAGCCATTTCCTTCAGTCGCCATCGTTTAAAGGAGAAAACGACGTTTCTACTTCATGCATTGACTTGTTCAGCATCACACATGTCAAAGCCGGGGCACCCTCACTGGGGTTTGGGCTCTTTCAGACACAGATGACTTTCTATGAGCGCAGCTGCCCCGGGCCAGGCCTTAAAGGGAGCAGAAATCTGGGGAGTGATGCAGAGTATACTCCCCAACCACGGAGGTGAGGGGTCGGTGCGGTGCTTAGCGTGAAAACTGACATAGTAGAGACAGCAGGGCACTGGGGTCAGGAGGAGCAGGAGGATGGCAGGTACCAAGGAATCATCTCGAGCTCAGGACACAGACAGAAATGAAGAGAACAGGTAGAATGGACCAATGGAGCTTTTGAACGGTAAAATTAAGATTTCAAAATCCATCCAACCCAATCTACATTTTGTCAGTCTATCGTCAACAATCCACCAACAGCTATTTTTTATTGACTTTGTGAAAATTTAATTTGCATATTAAACAAGAGACCACATACAATGGGTTGAGCTCAGAGGCATTCAAAATATACTGGTTCTCCTCCCCGAGAGCAGACAAGTGTGGGCACCTCTGAATATTAATGATAGATTCATCTCAGACAGATTAATGGCGGTGACATGTCAGGGTGAGAGAGTCTGGAACTTCCTGGGTTTTTATTCAGTGGAGCAAAAATTGTTACCACAAAAACGTATCAGATTAAGATAAACCAATTTGATACAAATCAATATGTCCATTACCCGCATTAAACCAAATCTATTTCATCGGTACCATCATGATGCTATGCATCCACTAGGCACTCTAGTTTCATTCCCACTGATGACATTATCTCAGACAATAGCTGGTCACCCTGAAGACCACAGTTTTCTTCTAGTTTCTCCCAACACTGTTGCTATTTATGATCATTTTAAAGAAACAAATGACCTAGCTAATGTGCGAGGTTTATTTCTTCCTGTAGGAAGAAAGCAGTTTTGCATGATGCAGATCTTACCTATCACATCCCTATATGTTAAGAACTCTGAATGGTAAAACCTGAGGGAGTACTGATTGGAAGGAGGCACCAGGGGGTCTAGAAGGGAGCTGGTCATGGTCTCGCTGGATGCACAGTATGTTCACTTTGTTGACAGTTCACTGAGTTGTGTACTTACAATTTGTGCACGTTCTGCCAGGATGTTATATTTTACTAAAAAAAATTTACCCAATGATTAGCCCCTCTGCATAGGTTTATTTTAAATACTTACATTGAGTCCTTTCAGGCCTTTGTCTGTCGGCAACAGCACCGTGAACGGTCCCAGATTACTTAGCGGCCAGGCATAGGCTTTGTCTTAGGAGTTGAAATACACAAAGAAGGAAAACACAAATGAGGAATAAAATCAGGCGATAAAGTCAGGCATCGCCCTTGTGGTCCACTGAGGCCCTTGCCTCAAGAGCTTCACTGTTCTAATTGGCATGTGCAGGTCCTTTGTAAACTAGGAAGTGGTCTAAGAACGTAAGGCACCATGATGTCATAGCCCCCCCCAAAGGGTTCCTCATAACGACAGAGCCATCGGTGGGCACTGACACAGTGGACATCGGAGAAACAGTTTGGGCCTCACGGATCCCCAGGAGTGAGAGGTTCTGTGAGGGTCATGTGACAAAATCCTCAGATGGCCCCACCCAGTAGGTGCCTGACTCTGAGCTGTCACCATGTCAGTGAACAAGGACGCAGCCCTTGTTCCACCCAGAGCCAGCTCAGAAGAGCTCCAAGCTTGGTTTAATGCCCTGCTGTTGCCATCTTAAAATGCTTAATTATTTTTTATCAAAGGGCTTTGACTTTTCATTTTGCACGCCGTCCTACAAGTTATGAGGCTGGTTCTGCTTCCATGCCCTTGGGGAACCTGGCCCAGAAGAATGAGCTCTGTGCTCTCACACAGGAGGCGATGTGTACCAGCACCTCATAAATGGGGCAAGTGAGAGAGGTCGACTAAACTTAGTCCTGGGAAAAGCTCGAGGGTCAGGTCTGCAAAGGATAAGCTGTGGCTCTCATTTGACGATATTCTCAGAGTTCTTAGAGGAGGGCTGTGAGGTTGCCCCCAAGCCCCAAGGCATGTCAGTAATGCTTGCCTCCAGAAAGAGGAGGGCATTTATGCAGGATGTCCGTTAAGATTTCTGTTGAGAGTCCAGCAATGACCCATGGAGGACATTTACCTCTTTATCTGCTTTTTCTGGGAAATCATTTTTTTTTTGGTGACTGGTAAATTCTACTGATATCTTAAGGCTTCTGCTGACTGGTTGAGTCTGTGTTTTATTTTCTGTAGATTGACCAAAGTCATGTTTTACTGAAAGTCTTATCTAATCCTGCTATCAGCTATAATACGTCATTTCTAAGGGAGTGTGGGATAATGACCTTTAGAAAGATGTTTTAGGCCATCACCCTTCCTGGGAGGGCTGGCGGAGAAAGTGTCACTACAGACGATTAGTGGTTGGGGACCAACGGCGTTAAACATCCAGTAATGTGCGAGATGGTCGCACACAACAAGACTACTCCTCAAATTCAAACAGCACCTCTGCTGAGGAACACAGACACTGTCTCAGGGGCTTAGTCACTCTCTATTCCAAGCATTAGCTGCCAACCTTGTTTCACATATGGAGCGCTCAGGGTCAAGGGAAAGAGGATGGTCTTCATATTCACATTAGTAGCTGCTCCATCTCAATGCTGTTGTAGACCTGTTGATCTATGGCGACCCCAGGACCCTGTCCTCAGCTCTCTGCCTCCTAATTATTGCATTGCCGGATCTCTTGGCACTAACTCCTGCTTGTCTCCTTGGAAACAGCTGCCTGTGCTTTTTGTCTCACCTACATGACCCTTCCCGAGAAGGGCTGATCCCAAGAGACAAGCCTTGCCTCGCTTGCCTGCCATTTTCTGAATGATTGCATCTTGCAGATGCCCTTGCCTGAAAGAGGGTCGCCCTTAGTGTGGAAATCTGTACCCACAGCCACGTACCCAGGAGCGAGATGAAAGAAGTCAGCCTTCCTTGCCATTTTCCTCTGGGTTTAGTGTTCAATTCTCTGAGTCGCTCCATGATGTTTCCATAACACATTGAGCCATCGCCCACGTAACCTTTCTGGCATGTGCATCTATAGAGAGGGTGAAAACACATTCTCAGGGTCTCAGAGCCATTGACTGGTGAGATCCTACGGTCTAAGTCTCTCTTCTCTGATTCGTTGTCTGCGAAAGATGAGGAAAGTGATGCCCAGGGGGTAGGCCAGGGACAAGGCCAGGAGAGGGGAGGCACGAACACAGGTGAGCACTCCCACTGCAGTACCTGACATAGAGTAGGCCCACGAGAAATGGATACTTAATAAATTATGCACATCTATAAACACTAGATATTTTTGTATACTCCTTGCCTTAGTGTGTTTCAAAGTGTGATCAAGAGATCATGGACACCAGAATCACTTGGAGTGATATAAATGCAGATTCTAGGGCCCCAATGCAGAGCCACTGAGTCAGAATAAGCTTCTGAAGCCAGCTGCAAGTAAAGATTCAGAATTATTGATCTGCCAAGAAGACTCTTCCCCTCCCCTTCCCCCCGAGCTGAGATCTCTGCTCAACTGTCCTTTCCTTAGAGAAATATTCCTTGATCGTCCATCCCCTTCCCAACTCCCCACTGTAGATCAGGTTCCCCTTATTCTGTGCCCTCCTGGTACTACATAGCTCCTCTCTGTGTCACTGGTGTCTGTTGCATCCTAGCTGAGGGGGGTTATTTGATTAATATCTGCTTCCCTATCTAATTTGAGTAAAGAGTAAGGGCAAGGGCTGTGTTGATTTATTCACTGTTGTAATCCTAGGATCTAGTACAGGGCATAGTCCATAGTAGGTACTTAATTCATAGTTGTGCAACGAGTCATCACCGAATTAAAATATAGAAGCAACGAAAGCCACAGAATTTATGCCATACTTTAGTTTCATAAAAGAAAAAGAGAGTTAAAGATGCAGTTAAAGATGCCAGCAGTGGAGTGCTGGTAAATGTTGCACAGTCAGCTCTCCGGAGCCGGGAGTGGGGGAGCCCCAGTTTTCAGCATTTTCTAATTTGCATGGTTCACTCTCCGACCTCGGCCAATCTCGAACTACCAACGTGATGCCAACCAACTTGCAAAGTCCCTGAAAAATTAACAATCACCTCTGGCGAATCAGTAAGTCCTGGCTCTAGCACACCATTACTGCCCAGCAAAGATGAGCTGACAGCTGTTTGAAATCGGTAAGGTGCTTAGGAAGGTGACATTCATCAGGATCCTGGAGGTAAGTGGGGAACCAAATATGACATAGGGAAGAACATTTCAGAGAAGACAGATGCAAGGATACCTCAGAGATAACTCATCAATCCAGTCGTGTTTATAAATGTGGCCCCATGCCCAATAGAAATATTTTCAACAAGTTTGCCGAACAAATGTTTCAGAGTCTTATCGCCCCTTGCTCGGATTGCTGCAATGACTTCCTAACTGGTCTTTCTGTCCTTTGTTTTCCTCCCTTCAAATCGATCCTTCACACAACCCCCTATGTGGTCTCTCCAGAAGGGAAATATGGTACCTCTGTGCTTAAATCTCTCAGGGACCCTTTCACCCACAGGACAAGGTATAAAGGCTTAGCATGGCGTGCAAAGCCCTGAAAGGGGATCCTGATTATCTCTTTCCTGTCATTCACTGCAAATTCCAGCTATACCAAATTGCTTTTTTTTAGACTATGATGACCTTCTCAGGCCATGTGCCCTTCCAGGAATGCTCTCCCAACCTTATAGCTCAGGTGCGACCTGCTCTAGGCAGCTTTATCTGACCTCCTGACTCTCTCCCCTGCCAGGAGTATCCTGGTGATACCTCCATCACAGCCCTGTCCATCAAAATTACCTCTTGCGGTGTTTTTCCCTCTGCTAGGTAGGAAGCTCTTCTAGAACTTGGATTCTACTCAATTCCTCACTGTATCTCAGCATCTGGGACATTGCCTCACAGTCAAATGGATTATTTTCTAAGTACTTACTTAATTCTAGGAACCTTGAATTAAGAGGGCTGTAAAGATGATAATAACAGATACTGTGCCCTTGCAGCATCTGATGTGCTAGAGATGAACCTGAAAACAAATAATTTATAGCAACATGGTAAGGCCAGTTAACCTCCTGAGCCCCAGTTTCCTTATCTATGAAATAAGTTTAATAATGCCTTTAGGGCTGTCAGTAAAAGAGACAATGCATGAAAAATAGACGGCATACTGACAGACACATAGAAAAAGCTCAGTACTTGGCAGATGATGACGATGATGAAGACCACGATGGCGGTGAAGATGGAGATGGTGGCAATAAGAACCACAGTCACGTGGAGGGGCCGGGACATAGCAAGACAAGTCCATAAACAGATGACTTAAATTCCATAGTAAGAGCCATGAGAGAAGACTGAATAGGATGCCATGGGGCATGGAAGAGGAAGTGACCAATTATGCCTGGAGAAATATAGAACAGATTCTAGGAGAAAGAAATTTAAGGTAATTCTAGAAGGATACATATGAGTTTCCCAGCCAGATAAATTTACTGATTGAGTCTTCAGGGTTTTCATAAAGCAGTAGTTCTCAACCAGGGGTAATTTTGCCCATCCCCCCCCCAAAAAAAGGGGACATTTGGTAATGTCTGGAAGCATTTTTGGTTGTCACGACTAGAGTGAAGTTCCTAGTGGCATCCGGTGGGCAGAGGTCAGGGATGCTGCCAAACATCCTACAGTGCACGGGGCAGCACCTACGACCAAGAATTATCTGGCCCCAAATGTCAGCTGTGCTGGGATGGAGAAGCCTTGCTCTAAGAAACCAGTAGGGTAAATCTAATCATGAAGCAAGAGTCTACAACCGAATAATCTAACCATGAAGCAAGAGTCTACAACTGAATAATACAACCGAACAACGGTTTCCTACTTAAACAGCAGCCTTCTCTGTGAGCACTGTGACACGGGATGGTTAATTTAAGAAGGCGAAGAGGGGGACTGGTAACTCCTGAAAATGATACACAGTCATCACTGAAAATTAATCCTGCCCTGAGTTACATAAGTTTCATTCGAAGACAACTGTGAATAGCAAGACAAGTAACTCTGACAAACCACTAAATATGTTTCTCTTTAAAACTTCCCTAAGTTGTTATGAGGCCAATGTTTTGTGTGAAGGACTTGACTTGTTTTTCCATAAGGATGGCAGGAGAATTGTATTTTAATGGCCTCAGTGTTGAATGGAATGTCTGAGACATAAATATTTTTTATTTTTATTTAAAATCTTGGTCCAAAGTCTGAGACTTGATGAGATAATTTTCCAACTTAAATGGTCTCAGTTGCACTAATTCTCAGCATTGCCTCTTTTATAAACTGGTTCTTTATTAGGTGTAAAGATCTCCTGTTAAGGCTTTAAAAACACCCATAAGCCATTTGCATTTTATACTTTATGGGATGAGATTAATTATGTTTAATGCTGGATGAGATTTAGTTTTATTTAATTATAGGGCATCTCAAAACTCTTAGTACTGTTGCTTCCTTCATTCCTTCACTTATTCATTTCATTCCTTCATTGATTCATTTGTTCCTCCAAACTTACGTTGTTTCACTGGGGGACAGGAGTTGTTGCAATAAGATGAATATGACATGGACCCCCCCCCAAGGACTTTACATTCTAGCTGAGGATTGAGATCAGTAATGTTAATAATAGCTAACATCTATGGATAGTTCCTATGCCAGTTATACTTCTAGAGGCCTTACTATGATATCTTATTTAATACAACATTCCTATGGGGGTTCTGTTATTAGCCTCATTTCAGAGGGTTAAGTATCTCACTCGAGATCACACAACCTGTAAGTGACAGTGCTTGAGCTCACCACCACCATATTACATACTCATCACAGTTCAGGGTGATACCTGTAATAGATGGGTGCCTTGGGAGCCCAGAGGGTGTTGCGTCTGAGTGGATGGGGGCACAGGAATGGCATCTTGGAGGTAGAGATACTAGAGCTGAACGCTGAAGAATTGGTGTGTTAGCTTGACTCAGAGCTGGTAGGAGGGAAGGGTGACTAAGCAGGGAGGATACTGTGGTGTATTTGAAGAATAAGAGGTAGTAGCAGAACTAGAGTCAAGGATGTGTTCATGAGAGTGATGGAGATAATGTTGGCTCATCCGCAGCCTCAGCAAACTGCCACCTTTGCCCATACTTTGGGGGAATGGTCCCAGGAAAAGCCTGTGCATGTCCTGGAGGTGCTTTGGGCAGAGAATAATAAGGTTATTCTCTGGGAGAGCATGTCCCCTGGGTCCTTCAGACTCCTTGCCCTGGTGTGGCCAGCAGAGGGCCAGCTGGGCTCTCTAAAATGTGGTGTTCCTGGAAGGACCGCCTGTCACGCAGGTCTAAAGGCCGTTTTGCTGGAAGCACATCTCGGAGTAGCCGAGCTGGGATTTAAACCTAGGTCAGTCTGAAAAAGCCCATACTCTTGCCTCTGCATCATGTTGTCATGGACAAGATTCTTGGTGTTCACATCAAGAAATCCTAGCCTGTACAAGTCTTATACAAACACTGAATGTCATCAGTGTCGCTAGTGTTCCAAGAGTCTTTAGATTTCAATGTTGTTCACTGCATATTTGTACAGTTGGAATGAGGACCAAAAATTCTCAGTCACATCTAGTCTTTTCAGTTGAACTGAATCAAATAAGAGAGGAAGGCCTTTTTCCTCTGTGGCTCTGACGTGCCGCCTCTCCCGAGTAAAAGTAAAAATGAAGCTATTTGTTCTCCTCAGTGATAATCAAAATGGAGCTTATAGTTGAAAGTGGTAGCTCTTCCCGGGGAGATACTCTTGGTGTCTAGCTTGACTGGTCAGGGGAGGGAACTGTGGTTCTAAAAATACTATGACTTGTCCAAGGTCACCCTGGTGGTGAATGGTGGGGTCCACATTTGAACCCATTATTGTTCATTGAGTAGTCTTCTGTGGCTAACACAGTATGATTCTGAAGACACTACATAAACTGATTGCCATATCGAGGCGGCATAAACAAAATAAGCCTTTGTTTTATAATTGCTTATCCTGGGTGAACTAAATTTCCTAAACTAAATTATTGACGGCCCCGTATTTTATCAATGTAACTTAGCCAACCTTTACCTAGGCCTCTTTTCAGCTGAAGATAGTCAGTTTTTGGCGGGGAGGGCAGTGGGAGGATCAAGGAGGTTTGTGAGTTACACACACCCCTAAAATGCACTGTTCCATTGACATTCTAAACACAAGTTTTAATGCAACTTATATTATTCCGATGTTCCAGTTTCATTTTTCAATTTTATCTTCTCAAACACGAAGGAAAAGAAAGTGTTTGAAGTATTCTACTCAAGCTCTCTCAGAGGACGGTAGAAAGAGTGCAAGCAGGCTTGTTCGGTTGTCACTATTACCCGAATCTGTATTTCAGGAGGGGATGTGCCTTTACGGCATGTGTGTTGGGTGCATATGTGCCCTTTTCATGGCCGCGACATGTTTGTGTGTGCCTCACACGTAGGGAGTGACTTCCAGTGCCACGCGCTGCGCTGCTCAGAGATTGATGATTGTAGTCCCACGTCATCCCCCTCACAGCCTGGTTCTCCCCCTTTCATGACAGAGGCAACAACATTTGAGAGAGGTTAAGGTAAGTGACAGAGCTGGGTTCTGACACCCAAGCTCCTTCCACTCCACCCACAGTGAGTAACAATTTACTGATGAGCTCAGATAGAATGTGATGATTGCAAGACCGATCTTGGCAAATCCACATATTCAAGACCCAGCTATAAAAGGAATGAATTCCAAAGGAGAGAGAAGGGAGCTCTGGAACCACAGAAACTATTTTATAATTACACGCTTCGACGTCTTTTATGGTTTTGAGCTCTCAATGGGAGTCTGATGATGATGAGAACTGAAAGTGGCATTGAGATAGAAGCCTTGGTCTGGGAGTCAAAAGACTTCCGTTCTAGCCTCAGTTTACCCGCTAGTAACAACATAATAAGCTGTATAGCAGTTTCCAGAATGTTCTCTGACATAATCTTCACAACAACTTTAAGAAGTAGACATCGTTGTGCTCATTTAATACACGGAGAAACTGAGGCCAGAGAGATGGTGTCATTTTCCCAAGGTCACGGGGCTGATAGATACCAGTGCAGAGACTCAAACCCAGGTCTTTAAACTCTAAGTACCATCTCCTCCCCACCATGCAAGCTGCCTCTGCCTCAGGAATTGTCACACAAATATTTTTACTCACAGCAAACCCTTTCTTTAGAAACCTGGAGTCCAGGAAACACCACTAGTGTTTATTCACTTTCTCTCGTCTTGTTTTGCACCACTGACAAGCAATATTTCATAGAGGAGGAAACAGGCATATACCTTAGAGGTCAAACCCTTGCAATTGCAACAGACATTTGTTTTCCCAGTGAGAGTGGTTTCCTTCTCCCAGGCTCTGACCACTTAATACCATGTTAGCGGGCCAGGTCAGTACTTCAGATTGTTCTAATGGTCACCGCAAAGGAAACCGTTTTTGAACGATTCGTTCATTAAATGAAGATTTATTGAGTGCCTACTACGTTCCTTGCATTGTGCTACGTGGTGTTGGGCGTAGATGCAGGGCTGAATAAGACACATTTCCAGCCCTTCAAGAAGTTACAGCATCAACTGGCCACTTAGAAAGATGGTGGTAAAACTGTAAAGACTTACTTGGTTTGGCCCGGTGCGATGGTGGTGCAGTTTGCATTCCTATGACAGGGGTTATGAGATGCGCAGATATCGGTCACACTGCACCCCACTCCAGGTTCGAAGTTGTGGTAATGTTTCTTACACTCACAGTGAGACTGCAGTGGACAGGGAGAGAAAAACAATAGGGTTCTAGTTAGACACTTAAGCTGATATTCTTCTTTTTCTATTTTTTTTTCTCGGCACTCATTTATTATCTCACAGTTTCTGTGGTCAAGAATCTGGGCACAGCTTAGTTTGAAGATCCTTTGCCTCGAGATCTCTCATGAGGCTGCAACAGAGTAGCTGACCAGGGTAGGGGGGCTCCTCTGCAGACTCAACTGGGAAAGGACCCATTTCTAAACTCACTTACATGGATCTGGGCAGGATTTTGGGGGATGTAAAGTGCAGCTTAGAGAATACAGTCAATAATATTGTAATAACTATATACGGAGTCAGGTGGGTTCTAGACTTGTTGTGGGGAATCACATCGTAAATTATATAAATGTCTAACCACTATACTGTATACCTGAAACCAATATAATATTGAATGTCCACTGTAATTTTAAAAAAATTAAAAATTAAGCTTATAGTCTTCTTAAATTCATATCTTTATTCTGCCATGAAGACTAACTTGGGGTATGTCCCAAGTGGGAGCTTAAACTAGAACTCTGTCAAAGGATCTGGAATTGGAAACCTTGTCTGTCCAGCTCATCTGCTGGGAAACTCATGGACCTTGTTGATAGGTGATCTTCTCAGTTTCCTTGTTTGCTAGCCCTGGGCCTTGCTGGCACCATAATTCCTAGTTTTAGATCGTCTATAGATGAGTAGAGATTGAGGTTCAGATGTTGCTTTAGAATAGTGGTTTTCAACTGGGACATTGGGCAATACCTGGAGACATTTTTAACAATGGGACAGGGAGGCAGTGCCACTAGAGGCCAGGGATGCTGCTAAACATCCTACGATGCTCAGGATAGCTCCCCCC
>NW_024347791.1:7429123-7463252 GCF_902729225.1 Pteropus medius
ACACTCATTTATTATCTCACAGTTTCTGTGGTCAAGAATCTGGGCACAGCTTAGTTTGAAGATCCTTTGCCTCGAGATCTCTCATGAGGCTGCAACAGAGTAGCTGACCAGGGTAGGGGGGCTCCTCTGCAGACTCAACTGGGAAAGGACCCATTTCTAAACTCACTTACATGGATCTGGGCAGGATTTTGGGGGATGTAAAGTGCAGCTTAGAGAATACAGTCAATAATATTGTAATAACTATATACGGAGTCAGGTGGGTTCTAGACTTGTTGTGGGGAATCACATCGTAAGTTATATAAATGTCTAACCACTATACTGTATACCTGAAACAAATATAATATTGAATGTCCACTGTAATTTTAAAAAATTAAAAATCAAGCTTATAGTCTTCTTAAATTCATATCTTTATTTTGCCATGAAGACTAACTTGGGGTATGTCCCAAGTGGGAGCTTAAACTAGAACTCTGTCAAAGGATCTGGAATTGGAAACCTTGTCTGTCCAGCTCATCTGCCGGGAAACTCATGTACCTTGTTGATAGGTGATCTTCTCAGTTTCCTTGTTTGCTGGCACCATAATTCCTAGTTTTAGATCGTCTATAGAGATTGAGGTTCAGATGTTGCTTTAGAATAGTGGTTTTCAACTGGGACATTGGGCAATACCTGGAGACATTTTTAACAATGGGACAGGGAGGCAGTGCCACTAGAGGCCAGGGATGCTGCTAAACATCCTACGATGCTCAGGATAGCTCCCCCCACCCCAACAAAGAATTATCTGGTCCAAATATTATTAATGCTGAGGCTAAGGAACCCTGCTTTAGAATAATGGAAATAATGAATGTGCTGTTTTTGTTTGAGCAATGGAGGGTTTCTAAGACATGAAAATCTGCCTTGGGACACATTTTTTTAAGAGACAAAGACTATTTTTAACCTCACTCCCAAGGTGCTGGGACCGTGGTTCAGAGTATAACATGACTTTGCCTATGAGGGACCTCACTTCGAGGATGAGAGTTCAGCCCTTTGAATTTCTTGCACATCTGCCTCAGAAATTGATAGCAGAAATGTCATGTGATATATTCTTTTTCCTCGGAGATAAGATTGGGTGGATTCTCTGCAGGGACCGCTGGAAGCATTCCCAGAGGGTGCTGTTTAGACTGTTGGGAACCCATGACTGTGCGTCAGGAACTTCAAACCTCTCCTCTCACCCAGGCAGCCGATGGCCTTCTGTACGGAGGGGTTCCCTTCACTGACGTGCAGTTATGGGTGCAGTAGGCACTCAGTAAATATGTGACAGATGAATGATATATTAGAGAAAAGGCTCTTTCAACTAAACTCCTCAGCAATAGCTCCCTAACCAGGCTAACTTTTACCAGTTGAGGTTGTGATGTGATTTAGAAGGTCAGGTTCTCACCCCAGAAACGATCCCTACCATCTGTCAATGCTGCCTGACATTTTGTCAGTGTTCATCCCTTAGGACAGAGAATTTTTGGTCCTCAGACTGCTCCGTTATCTTGAAGAGAAATGATAGAGACTGGAGGATTGCTGCTGAATGTCAATTACACACTCACTCTTGGTAAACAGTTAATTTGTTCATCTAATTTGAGTTGTGTATATATTTTGTCAAACAACATATAGGGCTGGGACAGAAGAGAATGTAGGACAGTTAAGTTTTGACTGGCCAGCTTGGAAAATGTGTAGAGGATGGACGGGGGAGGGGACATGTTAAAATCTGCGCTGAGCACATGCAGGTCTGTCTGGAGAGGAAGCCCAAACCGAACACTGACAGGGAGAATGGAGGGCACAAAGGACAAATTACACCTCTGGCACGTTTTGCCTTCAGTGGGTTGTCCTACTTCTGTTCTCATCAATTCCGTGCACCATTCGCTCACCTGTCCAGGCCCATCATATATGCACACTGTAGACTTCGTAGGGCAGTGTCCAAAGTTAGTTTGGCAGGGGTCGACTGGTAAGCACACGCGGCCATCCCCGTGGTAGCCTTCTTGGCATGTGCAACTGTGCCGATTTGGTCCCAGGTATGTGCAACGAGCATGAGGGTGGCAGATGTTTTGTAAGCATGGATTGATGGCTTGAGAGGCAATGACAAAATAAGAGACAGTTACTACACTCAGGATGGAGAAGGAAAACTGAACTGTGAAGGGACTGCCAATCACAGCTCATCAAAGCCGCAAAGGCATTCAACGGTTTAAAGAGAGGGAATAAAGAAACATTTCGTCTTACCCTACCTGATCACCCCTACCTGCCACACAGATTTACATATGGCCATCCGAGATTAGAACTACAGATATTGTGGTAATATATTATTATGCCATGTTATATATGGATGCAAATATAAAATAGCATGAAATAAAGCACTGATGCTTATAGAATTTATATGTACTGGGCTCTGTTTCTAAACATTTGTCACACATTAACTCAGTTAATCCTTATAACCGTCTAAAGTAAGTACCATATTATCTCCGTTTGACAGAAAAATAGAGGTATAGACAGGTTAAAGCATTTGTCCAAGGCTATGTAGTTAGTAATAGGCAGATCTGGGATTTGAACTCGAGGAGTCTGGCTCCAGTTTCATGATGTGCATTTTGCTTAAAACTGTTTATATATTTCATTCAATGACATAGAGAGAAATAGCAGTGGTCATTGCATTAATATTAGGAGAATTAAATGGCTTTTCTGTTGAGTAACCAAAACATCTCAATCAATAAACTAGCAGGATCTGCATTCTACTCACGCTCGCAGAATTGGCCATTGCCTTTGTAACTGGGAAGGCACTTGCATTCCAGTTTTGTTTCATCTTCACTGGAAGGGGAACATCTGGAATTTTGTGGGCAGAGCAAAGCTGCACATTCAGGGATGGCTGCAAAGGAAGATCGCTGAGGTAACTGCACGAGTAGAATAACCAGTTACAAAAAGCTCGACAAATGCAGTATTTCCTATTATTAAAAGTAAGATAGATTTGCTGTAATAATTCAAAAAACACAGAAAGCATAAAGTAAAAATTAACTGTCTTCTTATTCTCACTCTCCCATCCCATTCCCCAAATAACCAATGTCAACAACCGGTATAATATGTTTATTTATAAATTTATTTACATATTTTTTTTTTAAATAAAATGGAATCTTGTTAAAATATTGAGAAACTTGATTTTTAAGTTGACAATATATTCTAGAGGTCTTTAAGGATCTTTAATATCTAAAAACTGAATAGTATTTTATAATATCAATGGGCTATAGATGGTTATATATATCTAATATCTAATGATATCTAATAACTGAGTAGTATTTTATAATATCAATGGGATATAGATGGTTATTAAAAACTATAGAGTCTGCCGTATCAGACTCATGTTACAAAGCTAACAAATTGGGCTGATTCAGTGTCTTGGATGCTGGTAGACGATGACGTGAGATTCCCGGGTCAGAGATTAAAGACAGTTCATTACTCACATCAAGAGCAATACTCAGAGTGTCTGCATTTTCACACCATTCCTTCTAAGCTCCGATTCCCAGGGGGCAATGCAAAGGGGGCCGGACTGAGATCTGACTGTTTGTTTCATTACAGGAGAGGAGCTCGAATCTTAGGAAACCTATGTGTGTTTTTTTTTCTTTAATTTAAAAATTTTTATTTTTAATTTAATAATAGGCAATGTATTAATCAGGGCCCACACAGGAGACAGAAACCACACGAGAATTTGATTAGGGAAAGTTTTAGTGTAAAGAATTATGAACAGAGAATTGGAATAATGGGGAATTGGCTTGTGGGGGTTAAAAAGAATTCTAAAGAATAAAGGAATACCAGAAATATAAAGAACTATCACTGCTCTAGGGTTGAGACAGTACCTAAGCTAAATCCTCCTCCCTCCAGAGCTGAGATTCTGATGTCACCAGAAAGGGCATGGCTTTGGTCACTGGATGGTGGAGAAGGTGCTAAGGTGCCTTCATGGTGCGATTTGCTGGAAATCTTCCTTCTAGGGCTTCAGGGAAGGTCATTCCCAGAGAGGTGCCAACACTCAGAACTCACTTGGTACTCGGGGAAGCTCCTGGGACCATGAGGTAATAACCACCCTCTCAGAAGCGTAGTGGACTTCTATATGTGCCTTGGGCCCGGGTGGCTTCTGGGGCCAGCTGTGTGGAATGAAGGTGGGGTGGCCAGCTCTCCAGATGGCCAGCCCTGTAGGGCTCTTGTTGTGCATGGAGCTGAGGAGAGGGTGCACAGGACAGCATGCTCCTGGGTCAGGCACAAGCCTGCACTGTCTGGGACTCCTGTGCTGCTGCTGCCCGAGTCTAACACTAGACAAAATAGACAGTGGCTGGATGCTGGAGGAAGTCGAGCCCCACAGGGCTGAGCTATGGAGAAAAGCTGTTTCTCAGGAGCCTGGCGAGTGAACTAAACCAGGAACAGGAAGAGAAAACCCTTCCTTCTTTAGTGTCCCTCCAGCACCCTCTGTTGATAAGGCATCACATCTTATTGGTTGGCAAATGAGAAATATTTCCAAAGCCCACCACCATTATCACAGAGCAGGCAAAAGGGGCAAATTTGGGCTGAGAGGTAATCTCCAAAGAAGACTCTGTATCTTCCAAGGCTATTCACTATATGAACATCCTTGAAAAGGGGTTGGAGCGAAGGGCAGCCAGTGAGCTGCTCTCAGGATGTACACAACCATGAGAGGCCCATGAAGAATTTTTTCCGGCAGTGGGTAGTTAATAAAATATTCGTAGAGAACATCCCCATCCCTTCCATAAAGTAGAATTGTTGCTGCAAAGTGGCTGCCTTTCAGGATTACATCTCCGGGCCTCCTTTGTGTCCAGGAGGGGTATATGACTAGTTTGCATTGATGGAGTACGGAGTGGAAGTTCTATGTGTTATTCTGGACTTTATAAGCAGGTGCTTCTCCATCCTCTCTGGTTCCTGCTATGGGTCAAAGTAGAGTACTCTGGGGTGCCACAGAATGGCAAAGACACAAAATAGAAAGACCTGGATCCCTAATCACTATGTAGTGGGAAGCTGGTGTCAGCCAGAAACACCCACAATGAACTGTGACAAGACTAAGAAATATACCTCCGTTGTGTTAAGCCAGAGGTTCCCCAAATTCTCAGTGCCCTTGGTGTCTTTTTCATGGCACCCCAGTCCAAAGGAAGTATCTACCAGGTCCGTTTATTAAGTTGTTAGAACCGAAGAATTCAGTAACTATGTCATAAGAACTTAGTAGCAATTTGGAAAAGTAATGTGGTTAATAGAAAGATAAATATTTTTATTTCATTCTTAAATAACCACATTTACTTATTAATGGGATGTGTGAACTTGTTGGACACTACACAAATTCTTAATCCTTAGAACCAGACTGGAAACTACACCTTCGTTCTGGCCAAAATGATTTTTGCACAGTCCTTGCTTTTTAGCACAGTGGCCACTGAAAATGCAACTTTGAAAGATGTGATATCATTGAAAGGAATATAGTGCTACCTAACATTGAAAGTGTGATCTAACTGAAGCTAGTAGTTTGAACAGTATTCTACAGATGCATCACTGTTTTCCTCAGATATTTAAAGTATCCTGTAGCAGCCTTGTGAGGGTTATGTGGTACCCTGAGATGCCTTGGGAGCAGTTTTGAAACCATCCTGTTAAGCTATTGAACTTTTGTGTTTATTTCTGACAGCAGCTGGCATTATTCTAACTAGCATAAGATCCAACCATTTCTTACTGATGGACGTTCAATGTTTCCAGTTTGTTTTGTCCTTCAGACAACACCGTCATGAGTTTCTTCGTACATATATATTCCTGACTCCTGGCGCTTATCCCTCCTTTGCTCTGGGTAAATTCCTAGAATTGGGGCCACAGCAACGAACTGTGATCATACTTTAAAATTTAATAGATACGTTTTCTTCACAGGTTGTAGCAATTCCTATTCCCACTGACAGTACTGTAATTTTTCCTCACACCCAGAGATAGATATTATCTATCATTTCAATCTGTGTGACATAGTGGGCAAAAAACAAAAACCAAACCAAAATATAATCTCCCAAACTCCAAAACACTACTTCATTACAGTTTCAATTTGCATTTCTGTGATTCCTAGTGGGGTTCAGCACCTTTTCCATGCTTCTTGGTGAGTTTTTATCTCTTGTGAAAATTAAGCTGTTCCTTGGCCAATTTTAAAATTGAGTTCAGGGACTTTACAGTATTATAAACACCTTTCTGCCATGTGGTTTGTAAATAGTTTTATGCCAGTCTATTGTATGTCTTATGATGCAACAGAATTATTTTGTCATTTGGAGGAAAACATGTCTATGTTCTCCGTTAAGCTGGATTCTGGCCTGGGTCTCCTGTCTTCTTAAAAAGCCCTTTGATCCTGAGCGGGTGGGGAAGGAGGCTGACTGAGGATTGCAGAAGGGGTCAGCCAATCAAACTTGTTGTCTGCATGTCTGGCTCCTCCATGGGAAGATGGCAGAAGCTGTGTTTTATTCATCCCCTTTACCATCATTGCTCATAGCTCCTCACTGGTTTTCAATAAAATGCGTTTAAATTTGTCGAATTTGAATCTCGTCCAATCCCTTCATTTTACAGACCAGGAGAGTAGTATCCCGAAGATAAGTTAAATGAGTCTAGTGTCAGGCAGAATGTCCAATTTCTTAATGTCTAAGCTCCAAAATCACCCTTCTTCACCTGCTCTGTGAGAATGGACAGGACTCTGAACATTTCTTCTTTACAGTGCTATGTTAAGCTTGGCCAGTAGAGGGCACTAGAGGCCCACTGCAGGAGGAAGGGGCTCCTCTTCCTGGTTCTGTCCTGCGTGTCATGCTTCTGCTGTTTGCTTTCTTGCTTCTGCATAGTCTGTCAGCTGTGTGGCTATGTGAGGACATCCAGCGATACTCTGCCCCAGCCGTGCACTCAGAATGCACAGTCCATCAGTGACCTTGCAATTTTGGTCTGGACCCTGTGACCACCTTCCCATAGCCCTTTCCACACACAGACGTTGCATACTCCAAGTTTAGCACCCACAGTGCCCCAACTCCCTCTGTGTGCTCGCCCACCAGCCGCGGTTCATCAGTGTCCTGGAGGGTCGCCGCTCGCCTGCCAGCTGACTGTGATCCCATGCTGGCTTGGGCAAACCAGCAAACTTCTCCTCCACCAAGTGGGCTGCAACAGCACCTTCTTGAACAAGATTTGAACTTCTTAGCCTTGGGGATGGCCACCCCCTTCCAAGTTCACTCTTCCTTTGTTAGGCTCAGTCAGCCCTAGAGTTCACTTTGCATTTTTATAGTCACTCTCAATATTAAACTTCCTTTGTTTCAATCACTCTGTGGCTTCTATCTCTTGATTGGATTCAATATGATAGTTTGTTTAAATAATTTCAAGTGATTTGAGCCCCAGCTCTCCTATTTACTAGTTTTGTGACCTTCGGTGTATCCTTTAGCATCCCTGGAGCCTAACTGGCGAGCCTCTGTTTCTTGTTAACGTGTTCTGTTTTTGAGAACTTAATTTTGAGAATTAAGAACGCGACTTACTAGGTGCCTACCTTGTGATGGCCTCGATTGGTTTCCCAGTCCCAATGTCTTCCTCTCCATTCTGTCTATCACACTGCCACCAGCTTGCCCTTCCCAAAACATAGCTCTTAGCCATGTCACCATGTTGCTCCCCAAACTTCCTAGACTTCCAATCTTCTTTACGATTTCTTCTCTCCCCTTCTCCTTACCTCTTCCCCTTCCTTTTCTCTCTCCTCTTTTCCTTTATTTTCCTCTCTTTTTAATTTTTGGTTTTCTTCCGGCCAAACATTTGGTGTCGAGCCCCAGTATGTGAACACGAAATCGAAATGCACACATCTGTGCCTATTCGATCTGGTGGCGTGAAGGAACCTAGCAGCACTTACGCTTGTCACAGTTGGGGCCCGTGTAGGCAGAGTGGCACTCACAAGTTCCGTTGCCGGCTATCCCACTGATGCATACTCCATGCACGCAGCTGCACACTGCAGACAGAAAATGGAGATTTTTTTTATCATGACCTGACACAGAATTCTAAGCATTCTGGAAGGATAATGTTTTCAGATCATGTTTATCGAGAATCTGTACGATGAGGTAGGGATAACCATGGGCTTGAAGTCCTAGACCCCCTGGCTTGAATCTTAACTTCGTTTTCTTTTTATGAGCTTCAATTTATTTGTGAATAACCTATGGATAATGATGCCTCCCTCATGGGATGTCTATAGCATTAAATGAGAGAATATATATAAAGCAAACCTGCATACCTGGCATGTCAGGTGTATTCGAGTTCCTTTCTCTACTTTCAAACTACTTACTTCATCCTTGGGCAACACAACAAGAGAATTAACTTAGTTTCTTACATATACACCTGTCATGTTTAGAAGAGAAAAGGCCGCCACTGATTCGATCACCACTGGTAACAGGAAATATATGGAAATAAATCCTACTTCCTGAATGATGGGGCGATACATGTATAAAAAAAAATAATTCAAAAGGGCAGAGAAAAACTGTGCCATGCTTTCTAGCTTGAAATAGATATCTTTTCAGCCTGGTGACAGGTCATTTCAGGAATGAGAAATGAAAGGCCTTTGAAAGAAATGGTAACCCTTTAGCACCCAGTTTGTGGCTCATTTGAAGCAAGATTTACTACTTGGATGTGTCGCCAGCATCCTAGCCTAGCTCTTTACAGTGCCTTACAACAATACCAACAACCGCACAACTAAAATTCCAATGAAGACAGCATCCTGCAGGGCCAGAATGAGGAGGGCGAGGCAGGGAACAGGGTGAGAAGAAGGAGGTAGGATGGCACAAAAGTACAGAGTTGGATCCTGCCTTATTTAACATTTTGATGTTTTGTTCAATAATTTAAAAATATGATTGTCGTGGGTCGAATTTTGTTTCCCAAAAGGCGATATTGAAATCCAAACCCTCAGCACCCCGGAATGACCTTTTGTGGAAATAGAGTCATTGCAGATGTTAAGTAGCTCAGTCGAGGTCAGACTGGAGTAGAGTAGCCTGAGTCCAGTATGACTGGGGTTCTTATTAGAAGGGGAGAGGACACAGACATATGAGGAGGAGGCCATGTGATGACAAAGGCAATGACTGGAGTGTGGCTGCCACAAGCCAAGGAACACGTGGGGCTACTAGGGGCTGGAGGCTTCAAGGAGGGATCTTCCTCTAGAGGCTTTGAAAGGCACTGGCCTTGCTAACATATTGATTTGGAATTCCTAGTTTCCAGAACTGAAACAATAAATTCCTGTTTTTCAGCCACCTAGTTTGTGGTACTTTGTCACAGCAGCCCTAGATAACTAACAAAATGGTTTGTCTCGATTACTGAGGACTTGATGCCTCCTTAAATTCTGGCCCCGAGGCATGCCCCTCACTGGCCTCATCCTGGAACTGGCCCTGTACTTCCCTTTACTGAGCGACTGCTACCTACCAAGCAATCTGCCACGTGCTTTGCATGCATTATCTCATTTAACGCTGACAGCATCTCGTTAGGTATCATATACAAAAAATGAGAGATAACTAGCTCAAGAACTTATTCGAATAGGTGAAGAATTAATCAGATTTGCATTTGTCACCCTTCCTTCAAAAATCGATCTGCCACTATTTCTATTTCGGTGAAGCACTCCGACGTCCACCTATGGGTTATTTTTTGGAACAGACGAGTTCCCAAGAGAAGTCAAACTGGTCATGGAGATAACTGGGGAGAAAAGGGGGTGAACCACGGTCTCAGCAGAAAAGACTCAATTCAATTCAAGTAAAAAATATCACTCCAGCTCCTACCTAGTGGCAGGCACTGTATAAAGCATGGGGTATACAATATGAGTAATGCACAATATCTAAATTCAAGGAGCTCACAGTGCAGTGCAGAAGCCAGACTCGCTCTAAGAGATACAGTGACAGTACGTGTCCTAAGTGTTGTCATGCGGTCAATAGAAGGTGAGGAGGTGGACGGGGGGAGTTAAATGTGACAGCCCCTGCTCCTAATTTAGATGCTCACTGCAAGAGCTGTCCTGTTGCTCATCTCCCATCCTGGCGTGAGCCTCTCCCTGTGTCCTGCCTTCCAGTTCAGCCTCTGTACTGGATGAACTGACTTGGCACAACTTCCAGGCGCTTCTGACACGTATCGCAGGGCTGCTAGCTGCCGCCAAGAAAGCGTCCTTGGGAAGGAGAAGTGAGTAGCAGAGGGACTCTCAGATGTCATTTCAAGAGTCCTTAGTTTTTGCTGCAAATCTCTAGAGACATATGAAACTCGGGGTGTGTGACTTTAGCGTGGTCAAAGGCCCCTGGGCCAGGCGCCTTGGCAGAGTGAGCTGCTTGCTCGCCTATGTTTCCATAACATCCCGTGGTGCTGTACACATTAGATCATAATTGTCCGCTGTGTTTCCAGCTCCTTGGGGGTGGGGACCTAATCTCTCCACTCTCTGGATCTCAGGGGTCTAATGGTGAATGCACTCCAAGGGAAGAATGATGCAATTCTGCTTAGGCTCTGGGCTCCGCCACTTGGGGCCAAATCCTGCCTCTGTCCCGATAATTGCTGTGTGACCTTGAGAAGCGTCTCTGCTTCTTCATCCATAAAAGGAGGAACCCAGCTTGAAGGATTGCTGTGAGGATCCAAAGAGACCATGTCTGTCAAGCCCGTTCCCACACTGTCTGGAACACAGCTGGTGCTCAGCAAACGCTGGCTTCTGTTAATTAATGAGACAGGACTGTGGGACTGATTTAGGGGTCATGTCAGAGAGAGTGGGCTTTGCATGCTACCTCAACCCAGGAGTGAGGCACTGAGCAGGCTAGGGCCTTGGCAGCAGAGATGAAAACTCATGGCTGACGCAGCTCTAAATCACATCTAAATTAATCACCAGTCGGGTAGGAGAATGCTCTGGCAGCAGGTTAAAGTCAGTGTTAAAAATAGACTGCATCTAATAGAGCTGTCCTACTTACAGCAGACTCACCACCAAGGGACCAACAACTCGCTGGATGAAACAACACTGGCACCCAGTGGATGTCCGGCTGAAAAGGTTTGCCAAGTTCCTCTACTCCTTGCCAGTGGAAAATGACCAGCCATTGCTGAGCCATTCATTCATTCTCCACCCATTCGTTCATTCACAAGTGAATGAATGTTCACTCATGTTGGATTGCTTTTGTCTTCTCTTAATACTTGCTCCCATTGATTGAGCATTTGTGCCATGCTGCTAAAAGCATTGCTGTGTTGTCAACCCAGTGAGGCAAGTATTATTATTTCTCTGTTACAGGTAAGGAAGGGTTAGGTTTAATAGCTTGCCCCAGATCACGCAGCAGCTGCTTTCAAATTCAGGCTCATCTGACGGCAAAGCCTTTTCTTAGTCATCATATGTTCTGGAGCCAAGCTTTCCAATATGGCAGTCACTAGCCACATGTGGCTATTTGAATTTAAATTAAGTAATACGAACAAAAATTTAAAATTCATTTCCTCAGTTGCACTAGCCCCATTTCGGGTCCTCGGTGGCCACAGGTGACTGGAGGCACCGTGGGACAGCACAGATACCAAACATTTCCATCGCCACACGAAATTCTATTAGAGTCTAGAATGTGGATTTTTTTCTTCCAACTCTCAGTTTAGGTTTCTGGTTTTCTTAACGCTTTGGGTTTCTAAATCATTTCTCTTCTTTTCACTTGCTCTTTCTCCACGGCACAAACAAGTGCGAAGAAATGCCATTTTATTTAGAAATGTTTGGACTTACTATGTGCACCTGTGCCCACTGGCAACCAAAACCATCTCCTGGAGACAACGTGGACTCATTTTCTTTCTAAATTTTCATCCCAAAGCAATTTCTTGACTTTTTTTGGGAAGCAAGCAATGCTAGATATGGTTTCTTCCTTTCCATTTCAATATTTATTTAAAATGTGTGATTTAAATGTTTGAATTATGGTAGAGAAAGGCCAATTTAGGAGGCATGTTATTTCTAGGCAGTTGATTGACCATATTTTAGTTTAATTTCCTTTAATCAAATGTGTAATCTTAAAAACACGGGATTCCAACATCTGTTTTAAATTGGCTTTTGCTAACACTCTTACGAAATAATCTCTTATGGAGAGGTAGATGAAGAAAGTCCTAAGACTGGGGGTCACTAGGAAATAACAGGTAATAATAATAATTGCTAACATTTATTGCACACTGATTGATCTCATTAAATTCTCATAGCAACCCTAAAGGAAGCAATATTATTTCTATTTTTATAGATGAAGATACAGAGAATGTGCTTGTAAATTTAAGATTCCCACAATTAGCAGCTTTGGGGCTAAAACCCAATCTGAGTCTAAAGCTGGAACTCTACATGTTGCTTCTCAAAACCCTGCTTCTGAGTCAGGACAATATGGCTGGAGCAAAATAGATCTTTCGTTTGTTCGTACACTCACTCATTTATTCATTCAGCCAACAGAAGTGGAGTGAGTGTCTACCATGCAGGTAGCACTGTGGAAGGCAGATAAAGAGGTATAACAGCATCTGCCTTCAAGGAGCCCGTGGATTAGAATGAGACGATGCCTCTGCTATTGCAAATGAAACTTATTACGAAGTGCGCACACTTACGGGGGTGGGATACGTAATTTTTCTTGCAAAAATTTTTGGATCAAGGAAGTATCTGCTGAATTTGATTTTTCCCTAAAAGCCAGAACTAAGGTGGTGTTGGAGAAAGGCCACCTGACACACATCCTTTTTGGGTGACAATGGATCTGGCAGACACTGTCCTTACCACGCCCATATTCTCTAGGCCTTACCAATTCTGTGCATTGCAGCCAACTTCGAGTATCCTGCGAACACTTCCTAGGAAGGCTGCTCCATATGAACGCTCACTGGGGGCTAAGTGCCAAGAAAGTAACAAGTCTCCCCCAGTGACTGAACCTATCACTTTCCTATTGCTGCTGTAACAAATGACTCCAAACTTGGTGTCTTAAAACAACACAAATTTACTATCTTACATTTCAGAAATCCAAAATCACTGTGCAAGAGCCAGCAGAGTCTTTCTCACATGTCATCACCGTGACACTCATCTTCTTCCTCTGCCTCCCTCCTCCGATTACACGGGGCTCACCTGGTTAATCCAGGATAATCTCGTTTTACGGTCAGCTGATTAGTAACCTTAATTCCATCTGCTACCCTAACTCTTCCTTGCCATGGAAGGTAATACAGTCTCAGGTCCAAGAAATTCAGATGTGGACATCTGTTGGGAGGGTCATTATTCTGCCTGCCGCACGGTGGCTCCCTCTCCTCTTGGGTATGATAACTCGAAACTGAGTGTTAGACACTTGACTCCGGAGTTCCCCAGGGCATCAAGCTCTGTTCATCCACAGTGGTCTCTGGCTTGACAACACATGCATTATTTCCCTTATGTCACTTTCTTAGTGTTTCCCCGAGTCGCCTTCCAAATATGCTACTTGTACTGGAATCCTTGTTTAGGGTCTACTTCTGGGGGGAACCAAAAATAAGAGAGTGGACAGACCAGCGTCAGATTTGTTTGTTTGTTTGTTTGTTTAATCTGCAAAAGGGAGCCAACAACCTCTGATCACCTCAGGTATTTATTTGTGAACTCCCAAAAGGAAAGGGCAGATTAGAATGTGGTGGGACTTATGGTGGAAGTAGCGACCCCTGGGGAGAAGATCAATGCTGAGACCAGGATCTGGAAAGACCTCAGGGAGAAGCTGGGCAGGCCAAGAACAGTGGATGTTGCATCCTGGAGCCTGGAGAGAGGGAATTGTATGACCCCAAGTTTGCTAGGAAGCATGCTGGTGAGTAGCTGACTGCAAGAGCTGAAAACCACAGAAAACACTATCTACTTTTTCAAAAACGGTGTTTTATCAGATTTATTGTCAACTCTTTGTTTTGCCTGTGTAGACGTGGTTATGCATAACTGTTCAGTATTCTTCCCCTTGCACCGAACAAGGAATAGTCTTTCTGGGGGCTTTGGCTATATAAATAAGCCATGTTTGACTTTCAACCTTTCCAAATGTATTTGATTACACAAAAACCAGACATACCTGCTGAGCAGTTGGGTCCAAATAAATTGTCATCAGCACAGGTTTCACAGGCTGTTCCACCAAACCCTTTCTGCAAAACACCCCAGGCAGATGTCAGACCCAAAGTGATCTGCGTTACCCAGGAAGCCCATTGATTTTTCCCAGATGGTTGGATCAGTGTTGGCTTCTCAAATATACCTTCCCTCTGTGCCTATATTAAAGCTCCTTCTTTCTATTTCTTTCCTTTATTCTTTGCTGTTTTTGTGTCGTAATGCGTATGTTAATCCCTGTATCATTTTTTACTGAGTCTGGAGCTCTTCAGAAGAAAGATGCTTTGTCAGCCCACAGATATAAATAGCCAGTGCTAATAGCCACACTATAGTTCAACTGAGGATGAAATAAAAACTTTCAATGTTGAATTTCTGAAGACAGTCGAGCTCAAATTTTTTCCGAAGGATCTTTGCACTTCAATCATCTAAGGCTTGAAAATTGCAAAAAACCATTTTCATGGGATAACAAAGAAATTCAGTGATGGACCCAGTGTTTGACATGGGTGCTGTGCACAGCACCGAAGAGTCGTCTGCTAATAGCGGTAATTATCAATAGGAACAACAACAATTTCTATGGTTCCAGTATAGTTTCACAAAGCATTTTACATATATGATCTCATTCCACTTTCTCAACCAGTGTAATTACATAGATATTACTAGCAAACTCATTTTACAGACGGATATGCAGGTAAGGGGCAGGGGCAGAGTCAGGGAGGTGGGCACGTTTCTGAACTTACTTGGCATGAGCAGCTTCCATTTCCTCCCATGCCTTCTGCACAACTGCCTCTGCCGCTGCAGGGGGAACTCGCTCCTCCTGGGCACTCTAGGGAATCAAAGGACTCAGATTCATTCATTTGTGCCTGCACACGAGCATTCTGCAAGGATGCATTAAGCACCTACTATGTGCCAGTTGCCGGGGTAAGAAATAATTGAAGACTCTGCTGGTGTCACTTAAAGTTACATGGGGGAGGCGAGTGAATCCCAGTGGAGTCAGGGGCCTCAGACTGCCTGCCATTTCTTGAGCATTTGCTATCCACTTCACAGTTATCTCATTAAATCATTCCCATTGCAACCCTCAGGGTTTGCTGTTGGTGCTAGTTAGCACGCAAGAAGACTGAAGTTCAGAGGGGTCATGTAACTCGCCCAAAGACTCACACTTTATAAAATGCACAGCTGGGGATTTAGCTGGGCCTTTAGCAGGACTCTAAAGCCAGGCCTCTTACTTAGTGTACTAGACAGGATTTGAGGGAGACCAGGAAAAGGAGCTGTGGATGCCACCCTGGGGAATCCAAGAGACATCCCTGAGGAGGGGTCATTTAAGCTGGGGTTTTGAAGGCTCGGTAGGAGCTGACCATGCTTAAAAAGGAAGGGCGATTCAGGAAGAGGAAACGACAAGTATGAAGTCTCGGAGGTGTACAGGGCCATGGCCAGTTCTGGGAATGATAAAAAATTTGCCGGGACTGGAACTTGGGAGTTGGGGTCTGGGAAAAGTTGTGGTTGATGAGGCGTAATAGGATGGTTGGGGCCAATCCATGAAAAGCTTTACATGGCAAGCAAAGGAATTTAGATTTCACTCAGAAACTGATTCCAAACAAGCACAAAGTTTGCACTTTGGGGCTGTGCTTGACCTGAGTCGGAGCTTTTATAAGCATTTATTAGAGGATTTCACAGTCATTCACTAAACGTTCAGAGAATACCTACTACATGATAAGCCTTATGTTACATGCTGGGGCAAAGGGACATTTAGCTAGAAAGTCAGAAATCACAAGGCCCAAAATCAAATAGAGGAGTTAAAGTAATAATAAGTGATAGGAGTTTAAGATACTACCGTGACGAGGATGACAAAAATTTCTGTTTCTTTTTATACTTGCTGTTGTTCTGCATTATGAGTGCTGAGTGACACGGATTTAATCCCACTTTGGGTGAGTTCCATCTAAATAACAGATCCAGACTAGCGAGCACCAAGCAGAAACCCTACAATGGCCCTGAAATGTGTTTGTGTGAATGAGGCAGGATCAAACGTCATCCCAAATTTAAGTTAGCAAGGCAAATGCCTTCTGCAAAATAGCGAATGACATGGAGTTCTAGACGATAATAAAGGATGCATGCATTGACTACTCACAGCAATCTCCTGAAGTTAAGTCCTATTTTTAGCCCCATTTGAGGAAACTGAGGAACAGAGTAGTAATGTGGCTTGCTCAAAGTCACCCAGCTGGCAAGGGGTAAGGAGAGGCCTCTAGCGGAGTGTTCACCTTCCTGCCCACCCATCCCTCCTACCCCCATCCACAAAGACCTTTGTTCAGAGCTCTCCTTTGTCACAAGCTTGCTATACCACATATTTTCCGAGAAATCAGCATTCATAGAAACCGAAAAGGTAGTTCTTGGAAAAAGAGACTTCTAAAAAAGAGACCACAGGGGAAGCCATTCTCTCAGAAGGCAACTCTTATGGCTCACTTGAGTTACCGGGCTAATTCTTTAGAAGAACATGTGTTTCTTGTTGATACAGGGAGGAGAGGGAGTTGAGTTGCACACCTGTAGACTGTGTTCTCCCTGGCTCCTCTGTTTCTTCCCTGCAGAATATTAGTAAACTGAAGGGTGTAAACTGTACACTTTGGGACTGTGGTCAGGCTTCAAACACAGGCAGGTGCTTCAGTTTATCATCATGCTATATACAAACCAAGCACTACTGCACACCAGAGCCACAGCACAGATAGCAGAAATGTTTATAAGGTGGGTGAAGGAGAAGATGCACTGACATGTAGCTGATCTCTACAAATCACTCTGCAAACCAATTTGTTAGTTTGGGCTGCTCTCATCCGCTAGGGCAGTGGCTACATGAGATGTGACAGTGTTACGAGAGAGCAGGGACTTTGCAATCAGGATGTTCTGGGTTCGAATCCCACGTCAACTCTTTGCTAGCTGTATCCCTTTGGGAAAGTCAATGGCTGGCTCTGAGATTCAGTTCAAGTGTCATCCTGGCAGGTGGTGGTAGGGACTGGAAATATTAGGTGCTCAATAAATGGTGGTTGTTATTATTTAGAGGGGATACTCTCCATCCTCATCAGTTTATGTTCTTTCTGGTTGGCAGTGTAACAGGAAAAAAAAAAAACACTCAGAAATAAATTATTGGGCACCCATTTGAAACAGGAACAAGTAAGGTGAGCTCACAGACCAGGTCTCAATTTCCATGGTCCTACCAGTCCAGTGCGGGGAGAGAGTCATGGTTTAACAGGCAATCAAATAAATACTGGTTGACAACCTGGGAAAAGGGTTGTTATGGGAGAAAGAGACCTAGAGCTCTCATCATTCCACCTACTGGAGGTTAAAACATTTATCAGAAATAACCAATCATGGTCCAGTTGACCTAGCTCTGAGGGCAATAGCCAGATCCTTATGGAAGGGCCTTGTGAGAGACTTATTTTTAAAAGATCAGCAGCAGGTGACGAGAAAGAGGAAGGGAAAGGGCCTCATCATGCAGGTGCCAGGTCTGCACTTTGAAGTTCATGCGAAAACCAACTGAAGGACTTGAGTTCACAGATGCCGAACGTGAGGTGCCATGAGTGTTTCTGCAGGTCATTGACTATCAAATAGCTCTTCTCCCATTTCCTTTTGATGCTACACCCTTCTTGGGCTGAGATGGTATTTTGAGAACCAGGCCAAACTCTGGGCAGGACCAGGAAGATAGAGAGGTGACAGCTCTGCTGCTGTTTACTTCTCTTGGTCCCTATGCCTCTTCCTAAGGCTAGGCAGGTAAGGGGCTCTCTGAGAGACCCCAAGCTTGCCTTCCGCACTGGCTCAGAAGAACAGAGAGCCTCCTCCACCCTGAGGCTCAGTAATCAGTGCCACCTTGCGGAAATGACGTCCCAGGCATTTTTACTTTTGCAGGCAGTGGCGCCTGAATTCCAGCCTCCCACGCTCATCTTAGAACTACATGTAGTCTGAGACTTTTCCATCTAACGTTCCTTGGCTCCCTATCTTATTCACAAGGGTGAGACCTCTATGCTTGTTGGATTGCTCCCCCTGCGTTTCCTGGCTTCCTTCTCGTTTTCCTTCTCAAGCACTCCTTTTCATTCATCTCTTGCATCTGTAGCCCTGTCTTGGTATCTGTTCTTCACAGGACCTGGACTAATCCAACAGGGCATAGAGAGCCTTTGTGCAAATTTTAAAAAGCTTCCCCAACTCTCACTGATCTTGTCGATATATCCCCAACATATATTAGGCTTGGCAAGAAGTCGAAACTAAAATCGAGAGGTGGCCCTTTCTCAAGATAGACCAGGAGTGTATGATTTGGTGAGACAAGGATGGGTTGGATTTCAGTCCATACTCACCCTGTTGGTCGATAATAAACTGTTACAATTTTATGTCAAGTTTGGCCCTTCACACCTATTGAAAGAGGATTTCTGGATGTAAGACCCAGGGATATGCATTTTCACAGGGATGTTCATTTCTACTGCACGTTAATGTTTGAGAACCACTGGGAACGCTGCAAAAGTTAATGTGAAGTCCCCGGACAGGGAGGAAGTGAAGGTTTTTATGCAAAAGTGTAAATTTCTTTCCTGCTTCTCAAATCATTTGCTATCACCTCAGGCCTCCATTAAGTAAAAAAAAGACGGTAAAATTGCCATTCTCAGCAACCACACTTGAAAGAGAGATTACAGAATCTGCTATAAGGGCACATTTTTTGATGCATTGTGAGGCTCAAGGAGCTGATAAGGCTATTTTAGGTCATCACATTTCCCCTCGGGCACTGCTCCTCTGGTGGTCCCTTGCATTGTGACTTTCCTTATGCAGGAGGCTTACCCTTTATAAGCTGTCAGCAAATCATTAGCTGTTCTGTTTCTTTAAAGGAAGATAATAAACTTCCTGGCCAACAAAGGCCAGGGACTTCCCTGTGTAACTTATCTCCCAAGGAACTCTAGAATCCATGTCACCACCTTTGTTTAAAAGCTTGGGTCACAGTGCTAGGCAGAGAATATGTCCTGGTATACAATTTATAGCTCTGGTTGAAATTGTCTGTCTGGGAAACTGATGCGAAATAGGTTCCTCAGGCGAATTTGGCATTATTTGTCACTCAAAGCCAAAAAAGACAGGCCTAAAAGAGTGGCTCCAAATCCACATAAATCTGTTATTTGCAACCTGTTCAGTGAATGGCAAGGAACATACAACAGAAAAGAAAAAGAAGCCTAAAAAATGCAAATGACATGATACAAAAAATAAATTGTGCATAATTTGATGACACTGATCTCAAAAAAGAAGAATCAAAGTCATTTCCCTTTGAAATAATCAGATTGTTTTGCCACATTCTTTTTTTGTTACTTTGAGTTGTAGCATAAATCTGTTGACATTCACAGTGGAATAACAAGAACCAGCATGGACAAGTAAAACAATCTATTTCATCTCAAATAGAATATTGTTTGTTCAAATGTATTATGTTTCGAGGTTAAAAACATGTTTTTGTGCTAATGAGAAAAGGCTTCCATATGCAGATCTGAGAAAGCAGTACAAGTTTTAATGAGGAAGAAGCACATTAAACATCTTTTTTATGCCAGGATGATATATATATATATTTTCTCCAAGTGAGAATAATGCCTTATTCTTAATTTTAGAGGATAATGAGTAATTTTTTTCATTGTGCTTTTTTCGTGTTTTCCAAGTTTTCAGAATTGATTATAGAGTTATTTTCTAATTTGAATAAGGTACTATTAAAATAATTTAGGACATAACTCAGAAGTGTTGAGGATGAATGTATTTCTCGATGCATTAAAAAGGAAGTGGATACTGTGCTTGCATTGGAAAGAAGGCCATTTGAGAGCTTGTACTTCCTCCAGAAGAAGGATGGACACATGTCAGCAGCCTTATCCCTGAGGAAATATAAAGTGATAGCCAAGATCTCTCTTGTCATCACCACAAAAATGTGAGGGGCGAAATAACACAGCCAAGCAGAGGATTTATCTCTTTCCTGAACCAAAGGAAGGAAGCCTTTTGAGACAGTGAGTATGTTTGGAAGATGAAGACAAAGGGAAACGCACTTTTGCTCCCAATGAGAAGACAGAAAGAATTTCCAGGCCTTGGTTTTCACGTGCTTTGCTTCTCTGGCCTTGAGACCAATCAGAAGGAAATGCCCGACTGTTCAAGGAATCCTCAGCCTCCTTCGATGGCAGATGTGAGCCTTGCCTCAGTTGCTCATAGCACGGTGTGCTGGCATGGACACCCACCGAAGGTTTTGAATCTTGTTTGCCTGCTTGTTTTACGAGTTACCCACTGTTGAAAAAGGCCTCGGAGGAAGGGCGTCATTTTATTTGCCTTTCATTATCAGAGGTCTCTTTTAATTATGATTCACTCATTTATTTATTCATAAAACTTTTATAAAATGTCTTCTTCATGTCATATACTTTGCCAAGTACTTTCATTCATATTAATGCTTTAAAATCTCTAATAAAGTTTTATAAAGGAGGACTTTTTACCCCCGTTGAGAGCTAAGAAGACTGAGGCATAAGCAGGAAATATCTTAACCAAACCAGTAATGATGGAATCAGATTCAAACCTAAAACTCGGTAGTAGGCCCAGAGTTCTTTGCTCTCCTGGCTGTGGTCTGTCATTTGTTATGTTGGAGATACTGACTTTCATTACTGCGTCTTGGACAAAAACTGTTCTTGTCTACAGTGTGTCTGATTAACAACTTGTCATCAGATTAATTTTTGTGGGTTAGAAAGAGAAAAGTAAATCAAAAATTTCTTTCTATTGTATCAGGATGTCTATAAGAACAGGATGTGATTGTGACCACATTTGGCACTAAAAAAAATTCTCGGAATCTGTAAGTCTGGGTTAATTGCTTGATTCTGATGTAATAAACTCTTAGAAACACATTGTGTCAACATGCTGGGGTGAAACTGAGAGCAGAGCGGTTAACAGAGAGTAGGGCCAAGCGATCCTAAACCCCAAGCCTTGACCTTTCCGGGTAAGGAGCACAATCCAGGCATTGGCTAGGAGGGCTGAAGGGACTAACAATCAAAAGAGAAATTTAAAACAAAAAAAACATGTAGAAGATCTCTCTCCCTCTTTTTCTCAGGTTTTGGTGCCAGGCAACCCTGAACTTGAACTTGCTTTATCACTTACCAGCTCCAAGGAAATAGGCAAGAGATAATCTTCCAATCTCTGATTCCTCATACACGAAATGGAGATAAAATTGTCTAACTCAGAGATTTGTTTTAAGAATTAAATTAGATAATATAGGCCAAGTACCTCTCTAGTAACTAATGTCATTGATGTTGAGTGAATGGAAGCTATCATTCACTTAATCATTAGTTACAAAAAGAAACAGGAGAGAACATTATGCATATACTATGGGCTCAACTATTTAGAAGCCATATGGAAGAAAAGACTATGGAAATAAGCCAAACTATTTATGGTTTCCTACGTGTGACAGAATACAAGTTGCTGTTTTTTCTTTCTTTATACTTTTCTAAACATTACAAGCTGTGTATGATTTGCTTATATTATTTTAATTAGAAAAAAACAAAGCAAAAGAGAACTAATCTCTTCCTTTAAGTGGATGCTTAAGATGTTTTTTATTACGTTTTAGAAGATAGAAAACAAATGGTAAATTCATGAATTAAAATGCCCGATTTTTTACTATCCAAGAATTCATATAATTTGCATGTCAGAGCAAGTACAAAGTCACTACTTGAGTGTAAACATTTATAATTGGGATAGAAGTTCAATTTCAGCCGTCAGATGCTATGCTTGACCACAGGAGTTTAACTGTACCATTGACTCAGACTAGAAAAACTAGTAGTTTTTCTTTCAGTGGAATGTGGTCATTAAAAACTTTGCTATTGCATCCTGAGAGTTAAATTTTTAGAAGATTTAATGATTATTTTGGTTGCCAAACAATAATGATAGACTTGAGAGGTAATACAATTTCTTCTTAAAGAAAATTGTATTTGGGTCATAAGATCCCAGTATTCTTACTTCCTCTCTATGGTCAGTTATCTTTTTTTGTAAAAATGGATTTCCTCTCAATCGTCCCTTTTTCTGAATTGTAGAGGAGTTCTTTCAGAAGAGAGATCTCTAACTGGAGGAAAGCAGATTTCTTTAGAAAAGCTGAGAGGGCAAGAAAGATTTTCTACATATAGACGGAAATGTGACTTTCTAGAAAAGGATGCTGACGTTTTCCTTTTATTGGGTCTCCTGCCTCTCAATTTTCTGTCAAATGAGACACCGAGAAGCAAGTATCAAAATCCAAGAAAAGTGATGTGCCACTTACCCATGCAATCTGGGCCCCAGTGGCCTGGACAGCACTGAGGCTGGAGATAGGTCTTCCTACAGATGTGGCGACATCCGGGGAGAGACAGCGAGTACGTTCTGACCTCAAAGGTATACCTTGAAGGGAAAAGAGAGGACATTAACCCCATAATCAGAGCAATACAGTTAATTATGGGCAGTGGGATTGCCCTAGATTTTTATTTAGATCTTTACACTTGCCTAGATTTAAAAATGTATACATCGAACACATTTTACTTTCTAGGTAGAATAAAGCATAATTGCAACATATTTAATGGTAAGAAATGGATGAAAACAATCAAGGCACAATGAAAATAGGGGTGAAATATCTAAAGTGATGTCGAAAGTGAAATTAGCAGATGGAAAAAATCATGTTAGACTCTAGGCGCAGGCTAAAAGTACACTTTGTACTCATCGCTGAGTATCCTAGCAGCCAATGCAAGAAGAGAAAGATCATGAATTATGTGATGCACAGGATATGTGGATTTAAAACAAACTGACTGCTCAGGATTAGCACATTTTTATGTAGATACTGTAAACGTAGAAATTTCTGTGAGAAATGTATAGTGTAGTGAGTAATATTTGCCACAGTTTCCTCGAGGGAGATATAACGAGTTCCTTAGAACAGTTTTTCTACCAGCTGAGATACAGCTCTGGAATAGCAGTTCTTTAGAGGCTAAACACCATTGTTTATATACAGGGATCTCTGCATGGATGGCGTATTCCAGGATTTGACTTTAGTATTTCTAGATATAACAGTGTTAATGCTTCATTTTATACAAAATAAGAAGTCATTCTAGTCCTTTATCCCTGAATCGAAAACAAACTCATTGAGTACTATTTAATTTTTAAATTAGTAGACGAGGAAATAAAAAATTGTGTTTGCACTTGAGCTGCGTGGCTGCATCCATTAAGCTAGTGAGCAGAACTGCTTGCCATCCTTTGCAAGGATTAGCTTTGAATTATGAGAGTTTTGAATCGTAAGAGAATTTCAGGAATGCAGCGCTCACATAAAATGCAATGAAGCTGTAATGCATTTGTCTCCCTTCTTTGGATTCTAATTAATATCAGGGTCCATAGCTGCTAGTTAGTAAGATGAATATGAGACCCAAGGCTTTATAACATGTTCTGATTAGAATCTTTTCCAAGTGAAACGAAACCCAGATTTTCACAAAATGAAAGGAGAATGTGTATGTGCAATTCAACATAGTCAGTTTTGTATTGAAATGTGAATCAGTAATAATACATTTTTTTAGACTCAAGGTCATAGGTGTGAGTTACCTAGGTTTGAACTCATGTAGTGTTAGAGTAAGAGAAAACCATGGAAATGCTTGGTAGTTTTTAAGACAAGAAGTTTCTATTTAGGCTCACAATCCCTTGAGTTCCAAGATGCAAGCACACTTATTTTCTCATAATGAGTACCTGCAGTCTCGAACCCCCATGGAGCCATTGGTGACCTTGGTGTAACCATCTGGGCACTTGATTCCAAAGTTGAGTGAGCAGGATTGGCACTCAGTCCTCATTATAAGCAGAGACTTCTTATCACATCTTTTCGTCTGTGAAAACGTAAAAAAAAAAAAAAAAATTGAGCCTCATTAGCAGAGCCTTGCTTGGCCAATCTTCTCCATTGACCTTATGTCAATGGAATGATAAGGATGGCAATGAGGTTGATTGGTAATGACTAGCAGGCTGCTTTCAATCTTATTTGGAAAGAGTGTTGGGATCAACAAGCAATGTCTGACATGGCTCTGCAAGGCGCGGCTTGTATGACCCATTTGCCATCCCTGATCTAAGGTCTGGAGTCCAGCAAGGTAAGATAACCTCATTACACACACTTTTCCTAATGGGAAACCTGAACTAGATTGTATTCTTTTCAAATGGGAAATTGTTAAGGCAGGTTATTCAAGGTCAACTGGGCACAGATCAACAAGTCTTGAGGATATCATTTCAGCATTAATTCCACAGGAATAGTCTAGTCTGGGTGCTAAATGCCATGGAGCATACAGTTCTTGCTCCAAGATATCTAAGACTGCAAACATCTTAGAGCAGGAACTGTATGGAGCTCTAGAATGTGGGCTCTGTGAGGGCAGTGATCTTTTTCTGTTCTGTCCTTTGCTGTTTTGTCTCAGGCACCTAGAACTGTGTCTGGCACACAGCAATGCTTAGTAAATATTTGTTGATTGAATGAGTGAATTGTAAGAAATCAGACAGTTGCACCAGAAACCGTCAATTAGCAACATCGGGCAGCAGAGAACTGGTAAAATGAACGATGCAGATTCACTTGGGCCCTGTCTTCAGGATCCCTCATTGCCCAGGATGCTGGTGCTGATCTTCCTAACTGGATTTCCTCCCCTCTTTCAAGTTCCCTTCATTTCTCCATTGAGCTTAAGAAATAGCAGCTTTGTACAATGAAGAGAGACTGAACTTGGGAGCCAAAAGATGTAAGCTGGGAATCAAGCTCAGTATCTTGCTAAATACCATCTGGAATGAATTCCTTACTCTTTGCCATCATCGGTAAGGGGGAGATACTGATAACTACTCTCCAGGTTACTGAGAACTTTAAATGATGTAACGTGTACAAATTGCCTGGCCCAGTATTGGGAATATTGTAGGCAGTAAGCACTAATGCCTGTATTGCTTCTCTAGCTCCTTCTCTGTGGTTTGGCTTGTTGCTTCGTCTGATAGTAATGCTCTTTCTCCTCCCCTTATCGACCCGAACCTCATATCCTTCAAGCCCTGTTTAACAACACCACACCCACAAAACCACACCCATCTCTCCTCCTTTTCTCAATGGTTGGCCAGTAGAGTGCATTTTGTTGTCTTTGCTCCTCTTTTAAAAACCCGTTGTGGGAGAGGGCCACTTCTCAGACTTCTTCATCACCTCATAGCACATCCCATGGGCCCAGCACTAGGCTAGGGGTCATGGGAACGTCATAACTACTTCTAAGTGTATTGAAATTTGTCAAGGCTGTATGAGAAGAAACCTTGCATTTACAGACCAGTTTGTGGTTATATAAACTTCCAAAGGCATCATCTTATTCAATCTCGACCACCCTAAAGACAAGTAGGGCAGGTGTCATCATTCTCATTTTAGGGAGGAGACTACTGAGGTGAGGGGAGGTTCAGTGACTTGCCCAATGTCACACTGTAAGTTAGTGGTCTTCTTATTCCTTGGTTAGCTATTTCTCTTCCCCGAGCATGCTATAGTACTGTATAGGAAGATAAAATCTCTGTTTTTACTGGCAGCTTTCATTTGGTGATCATTATGAACCAGAAGAGCACTGAAATGTTCTTTATGGATTAATAATAAAAGCCACCTTTAGATATAGTTCGAAACAATCCCCTTCAATGGTCATGACACCTCCATATTTCTTTAGGCAGGATTTTCTTTACATTAAGGTTTCCCAAGTGGGTTAGTATATAAGGCGACATCACTTTGTCTTTTCTTTCTTAGCAGGCCAAAGTTAATATTCTCTTTTCAAAATTCCCTTGACCCTTGAATTGTCCTTTTCAAATGGAATGGCTCATTCTACTTCTCATATGATCACTTCTTGAAAAGTAAACTCAGCTTTAAGCATCAGTCAACATTTCTGCACTAAAAAGCAAGCACTCATGATGATGGTGGTGATGGCGATGTTGAGAAGGATCATTACTGCTGCTTGTGGAGCACTGTCAGGGGAGAAACTGAAGCTTAGACAGACTAAATGACTTGCTCAGGGTTGAACAGCTAGTAAACTGCAGAGAACAGTCACTGGTCCTCAGAAATATTTGTTAAACAAATGAAACCACAGTCAAACTCACCCCTATCTATCCTCAGAGCTGGCGCACGTAACCATTATGCCATCTTCCAACGCTTTCGTGAAAAGCACTCTCAGAAGACAGCTAATTGGAGTTACATTGGTGTTGATGCACATTTGCCTGGCACGGATGCGGAATCATGTTTAAGTTTTATTCTTAATAGAACGGAAATCATATCTCGTGAAATGCAGTTTAGTCACTTGGACTGCCTCTCACATACCCCTTTAGACTGACCTTGCTGCAGATCTGACACTGAACTTACTCTATGAGGACAATTCAAGTGAACCTGCTTGACAAGCTACCGTGCTGATGTACTTCACAGGGGCTACCACTGCAACTGCCCTGGGTACTTTCACTGCAACTTGTGAGGTGGAGGGACGAGAGAACACCTAACGCATTTTGTAATACCGTCTTTCTCAGCCAGATATCGCCCAAACTGAAAATCCCCAGAACATCTCTCTACAGCTCTTGTTATTTTCTACATTCGGAATGGTGTAATGGAAGGTATTCGCATAGATGAGACTAAAACAAACAAATGAAGAAAACCCCAGGATTTCAAAATCCACAATAGAAAGAAGAATATTAACACTAAAACCAGAGCCCCCAACAATGGTGTTTTAGCACAGGAATAACCAACTGGGTTAGCACATCTTCAGAAAGATGGTTTGCCATTAGGATCCTATTCTCCACAGGCTTTCTCTTTATTTTATGAAGTCCAGATAGTGCTCTTTATCCATGACAACACAGTATAGCATAAGCTTTTGAATACATTGTGAAAATTAACAAATTAAAAAAAAACAAAAACAAAAACCTCAAGTCTCATCTTACCTGCTCTGCAGTTTCTGGTGGAGAGCAGAAATTTTGAACCACCAATCCAAGGAAGAAAAGTATTAAATTTTGTAGCATGGCGAGGAAATATTTGCTCCTTCTCTGTGCCAGGCACCCGCCAGAACTATTTACCTATTTTAACTTCGTCTGATGAACTTCCAGTGAATTCTTTCTCATTTCAGTGTTTGTTTTTAAATCTTTTCCTCTCCTTTCCCTGTATTGAACCAGATGACATGTGAGATCTGCCTCTAGACAGGAAAAGTGGCAAATCCAGGGGTTGTGGTGAGATTGGCTACTCTCAACTGTATATGTACCCTGGCTGAATGACAGGATATCCTGAAGGGACACGATCTGGAATTTCTGTGCCTTGTGAAACTCCCGAGCATAAGCTCCTGCCTCCCCCTGCTCTGCCCATTCTGCCTCCAGTCCTGTCTACTCCTGGACCCACAGCCCTGCCAACCTTTCCACAACCACACCATGGAAAACTGCAGGCCTGTCTGTCTAAATCCAAGCTTGCTGTTAGGCAGTGTTTGTGGGAGTGCCTCTAGACAAGTACAATCCTGTGCAGGGAATGTGGCAGAAGCCCGTGTCCTTGACTTTGAAGACTGGGGGTGTCCTCTCCTGGTGTGGTTGATACACTACTGCAAATAAATGTCTCTTTGCAGATAGCAATAATTGTTTTTTTTTGACTCATCCTTTCCCCTCTTCCATGTCACTTCAATAGCAAATGACTCGGCCTGTCGAGTTCATCTTTCCCTGAAAAGCCTCCTCTTCAAGGATCTAATGCCACCTCTTCAGGGAAGCCTTCCCAGTTTGCCTCTCTAATAGCATCTTGGTGGCCCTCCTAGCAATATGCACATAATACTACGGAAGTCCAGTCATATCTGTCACAATCCATCCTTCACCCATGCCCAATTGTAAATTCCTTGAGGACAGGGGTATAGCTTTCATTGTCTCTGTAGCCTTGGCAACCTAGAGCAGAAACCTGCATTTGAAAATAAAAACAAATTATAATAGCCAACATTTGTTGAAAACTCAGTATGTGCTACTCACTATTCTAGACCTCTCCATGCATTAACCTGTTAAATCCTCATGGCACTTTGTGAAATGGTTAGGATTATTGTCTCCATTTTACAGATGAGGAAACTGAGGCAGGGAAGCTAGGCAACTTTTCCAAGGTCACACAGCTAGTGGGTGGGGATCCAGTTTCCAAAGTGTGTGGCCCCAGAGCTTCACTGTTAACCCCTACCCTCTACTGACTGAAATAATAAATATTTAATGCATCAATAAATAGCAGTGGTCCTCCAGTCCCATTGAGATAATTGCAAAGTACCAGGCACAGAACCAGAAAGGACAAAGTCTGGGCTTATCAACAAGACAGGCTTATGAGGGTACATCTCAGAACGCTGAGTTAACTGGGGATTCGTAGTTATAGATAATAAGTTTTGGTTAAATAATCCTCTTTTCTCTGTCACCTCTCTCTCTTTTTAATTTTTGAAACATTACATTACACTGATCAATAATCTAAGCCTTCAGAGACTAACACAGAGGTCTGAATGGGAAGATGCCAGGTGAGGAACCTCTTATAATCCCTTGGTTCAGTGTATTTCATCCATGGCTCAGAATCCTGGAAGAGCTTGGAAAAAATTCCTCAGTGTTCAGTCCTGCTCCAGAACCATAAATCAGAACTTCTGGGTGTGGAAAATAGATGGAGTATTTTTCAAAGCTTCCTGGGCGATGCCATTTGCATGGGACCATCGCTCAAGGAAAAATTAACTATATTCTGTGAAGCCAGTGAGGTTTGAGGTTTATGTGTTATAGCAGCTATGTCACTTTTACTGATACTAAGGAAAGGTAGTTGGAAGGTTCCTTCTGATTCTTTTCTCTCTGAGGGACATGGATACATATCTGGGGCTTAGAATGAGCTAGATCCCTGGGAAAATAATAAATGAATCCATACTTGCATTTCCTAAACAGTTCTGGGAGATGCTGCAGGGGATGCTGGGGAAAAAATTCTCTCATGAGATAATTTGGAAAATCCTGCCTCTGGTGTCCCTGTCTATGTACTGACCATTCTCATTTGCTCATTAAAGGTTCTGAGAAGTCCTGCAGTAAAACGTAATGTAACAAAACAAAAGAAGAAGTTCCACTTTGCTTAAAGCAGTATTTTCCAATTATTTGTAGACCAAGAGTTGCTTTGTCTCTTTGCATACTAACCTAGCAAACCTCTGGATTTTGTGCTCTATCGATCTCTTAGGGAAATACCATCCTAGACTTTAGCAGGTTGAATATTCTACCTTTAAGTAGCCAGAGCGTATAAGTTAGCTTTCCAGTGGCTATGAGGACTCCAATGACCTGTCATACACTTTATCCATTAGCTGCATTTAAAAAATACATGTAACTCACATGGCTTTGTTTAAAATATTATCCGAGTAGTTTTGTTAATTTTATTTCTGTTCAGCTCATTTTAACAGAATTCTTCAAATTATTTCAAATCCTTACCACTGCTTCCTCCAAATGTACCTTCAATCAGCAAGTGCTTAGCATGGTGCCTACCACATCCCTCTTAATCATTATTAGTAGATAGTTAAAATAAGCCTGTTTCATAGATAACAGCTACACAAATCTCTATGCTTAGCCCAGTGTAGCTCCGAGCTGGGTCTGGATTTCCTGTGTCCTTGGTTGGCCCAGTCTGTGTGTCCTTCACGAGGTGGGGTGTCACTTCCTTTACTGTGGTCCATATTCCTTTCTGTAGATTATTTCTCTGTCTCTAATCATTCAAAGTTGTTTTGAGACAAGTGTTTTTAATCAACAGTATTTCCTAGGCGGTTTTGCTCTTCCAGTGTCCCCTGTGGTGTTGTTGTCAGTTACCTGGCAACGGCTTTCCTCAGCCGGAGTCTGCCTTTCTGCTCTCTCACTGCTTCCCCCTTACGTCCTCCTCCTTTGCTCTTGTGATCTGTCCTCAGTGATGGCAACGTGAGAAGTGATAGTTTGCTCTTGGGTGACGGGCTCAGTATCTTGATTGGAATCTGCAGAGATTTTTTCCCATATTGAAAAGAGAAAAAGAAAGGCTAGGACGCTTCCTGAGTAACACGGTTGAGCATCTCCTGTGGCAACCGGATTCTGCGTTGTTAATGTTCACCCGCTCCTTTCTCTACAGCATGCCAGTTACTGAGATTTAAGTCACTTTGAATAACACAGCGGTTCATGTGTGCTTTGAGTAGCATTCTGAGAAGGGGGCATCAGCATTTTCACCACCACCAGCATCATCGTCTTTATCATCACAAACTCAAGCATAGCTTTTAAATGTGCCGGACTCTCTTAATCTTTTAACTCACTTATTTAAGCTTCACCACAAGCCTATGACATAGATGTTATTATTATTATCTTATTACTATCCCCATTTTGCAGATGAGAAGATTGAGGCAGAGAGAGGATAACTTGTCCAAGGTCACAAGGATAGTAAGTGATGGAGTGGGGATTTGAATCTAGGCAATGGGGAGCCTTGATGCTGAGGTACTCACATGACCTGCTTTGGTTCTTGAGTCTTGAGCAAGGTCCTTTTGAACCTTGTGAGATGGCTGACAGGGTTAGAGTTTATGCTTCCGAAGAAGAACTAACCTGTTTACATGGGGATCCATTGAATCTTCTGCTTTGCAGGAAAAAAGAAAGGCCACAAACTGGTATCTAAGGTTAATTTTCTGGTTAAAATTTATTTTTTGCTCTCAAAGTAGTTTGGGCTAGCATGAAAGGAAAAAAGATCTCAGAACAGCAGCTAGGTTTTGATCTTTCTTGAGCATATACTTAAAAAATTGAAAAAGTTGCTTTACATAATTTCAACTGATCCAACAGCTCCTAGAACATTTCCAAAGAAAGATGACGCTTTGGGAAGCGGAAAAAAAAAAAATAGAAAAAGAAAAACAATAGTAAGTCCCTGAAAACTTCTGGTAGGAGAAATCATTAGGGACTATTTGGCAATGCTTCCCAGTCCTATTCGGACCCCTCCAAGCCTAATGTGGTCCTCGATAAAATTTAGATTCTGGTCAACATGGAGCAAATGGAGCTAACAAAACAGACTTTTGAATCTCAGTTCATAATTTCAAGTAGCCTCCAAGACTGAGCAATATTGAATTTTTCTTTGCCTGTCTTTTTTAAAGGTAGCCTCCAAGTCTGAGCAATATCGAATTTTTCTTTGTCCGTCTTTCCCTGCTTTGGGTAAGAATATCTTGCATTTTTCCAGATCAAAGGACTTAACAAGCTAAACTGAGAGTAGTCTATATTTTTCTGTCATGTTTTGAAATAACCTGTTTAAAAAGTCTTCAAGTAAAAGTCTAAATAATATTTTAATTTGGCCTGATTTATACAGGTAGCTGTCCCAAATACCTACCTTTACTTTGATTGTGTAGATACAAGTGATATCTAACAGGGTGATTTTTTTTCTTGATTGCTATCACACTGTAAATTTTACTCATCCGTTCATTCATCCAACAAAGGTTTATGGAATGCTAAATGCTATGATGGGCTCTGGGTGCATTATAGCTTCTAACATACTTTTTCACATGTTATCTCAGTTAAACTTTATTACAACTTCGTGAAATAGACTGGGCAAAGAGAGGTATCTTGATTTGGTAGGTAAGAAAAGTGAGACATAAAGAAATCGAGTGATTCACATAGAGTTAATAAGTTAGTATAAACTAGTAATAGATGCTGGGTAATCTTACTCTAATCATATGCTCTGCCTGTTACAGTAGACTACCATTCCAATATCAGATGCCTAAGCCAGTAAATGGATTATCTGTGGTTCATCTAACTCAGTCATTCAAATGCTGAACTGCATTGGCTGCTATTTGTTGTTACACTTAGACAAGGCCATGGACACAGAAGTCTTGAAGAATGAATATAAAGAACATGGTTGAGATTCATACAAGCTCAGGCTACTTGGGCCAGAACTAAAAGTGCTGAGTCATCAGTTCCTGGTGGTCTACTGCATGATCTACTAGTCTCGCTGTCCACAGCATGTATACCACGGACAGACTGGATGGATTCAGACATCCTATTTTATGTAAAAGAACTTGGCTTTGCCCTAGGAACTGGTACCACCCCAGCTCTACAGAACGCAAGATGAAGCACACACCTGCCAGACATGCCTCTACTTAGTGACTTGTTTAGGTCTGCAGCAATCTTCCCCCAAAGATCCACTCGACTAATTTATTTCCTTCAAGTCCTTGTTCAAATCCACTCTCTCCATGAGACCTACACAGATTACTCTGTTGAAAACTGCTCCATGCATCCCTCCCCCCCTGGTACTCCTGTTTCCTCTTATTCTGATCTTTTTCCTTCTCCTTGGCATGTATCACGTTCTAAGTCACCACACGATTTACTCGCTTATTATGTTTATTGTTTGTTGTCTGTCTCTCCAGTTAAAATACATGTTCATTAAGGGTAGGGATTTTTGTCTGTTAGCTAACTGATATATCTCAACTATCTGGAAAAGTGCTTGATATATAGTAAGCACTGAGTGCTAATGATTGACAGAATAACTCATTGAAGTGAAAATTCTCAGCTATATAGATAAGCAGGTTAGATAATTCAAGTAAAATACTACCATCCTCAAAAAAACTTATCGAAACATACTGTTGTTTTTTTTCTTTATATTCCCTGAGCCCCTTACAAAGTCAGTTCTTTCTGCTCTTTATGTCACTCAGCCCTGCTATAGCACCTTCCTCTAAACGGATCATTCTAAAATCTTGTTTCTTGATGAGTTTTTCCACATCTTATTCTGTTGGATTATTATTTTGACACCTGGGCAATCAAATTCTTGTAACTTGGGTTAAATATTTTTCTGTTTCTTACAAATGAGGTAATTTTCATCCACAAAGTCCTAGACTCTTTCTGTATATAATGAGTATCGGTTCAGAAGAGAGTTGGTTCAATATGTACAAGGGTCTGGCTCCAGTTCTGCCCCAAACTGCTGACCTTGACCTTGAGCAAGTCCTTGAGCTCTCTGATAAAATAAGGGGGTTGGATAACATGATATTCACTCTGCTCCTCTACATTTCCAGCATTGTAAAATATTTCTTTTCACATTTCTCACTCTAGGGAGATTTACCCCCTCCAAATTTTTTTAAGCTTTGAATATTTTGGTGGTTGGCTTAAATTTTAGGTGTATCCTGGAAGAATATAGGTAAATTATTTTCTTTCCCAAGTAATCTGAAATTGCTTTAATCCCTTAAAATGATTTTCTCAAAAAATAACAGAACATTTTAAGGTTTTGAGAAAAGGGTAGTGGGGATATATTTAAGCTAAGATTCATTGCCATGGTATTTTACCTAAACTATTTCATCAGTCTGCAAAGGCGGATATCAGATTGAATCACATGAAACTGTCATTCTTTTAGGTCAAGAATGGACTAATACTAGCAACTTTATATGGTGTATCCTAATGTGGACTTGTTTAGCACTATACGTGATTAGAAAATAGTTTAAACTTTTATTTTTTAAAAATTTTTATTATTATTATTTTTTATTTTTTTAGGGAAGGCAACCCTTGGTTGACCTCACAGATTGCAAAGACCTTGTCAGTTTACAATCCTTATTCTTTATTTTTTATGCCTACAGCCCCTGGTCTTCCTAGGTGGTCTCCCATCCAATATTAACCAGGCCCGACCCTGCTTAGCTTCTGAGATCAGACAGGATCGGGCTTGTTCAGGGTGGCATGGCTGTAGACAAGTCTAAACTTTTAATCTTCATAGACAGGAACCCTTTTAGTTCATTTCTCAAGGACCGAATTTCCTAAGAAGGTTGTTATTGTGAGCATAAGATACCAGGGCTCAGGAGACTACTGGTTTTGGTTGGAAAGTTCTCTCTCCAAGTAGCACTTACACTGGGGTCATGGCATTGCCTCTCTGTAAATGCTTCCCATCTTGCAGAAAGGACGGAACAGATGCAGAAATGTCCATGCCTTCACTTGCCCCGAACACCCCTCCCGGTTCCTCTGCGTTGTGCTTTGACAGGGTAAATAAACGCACCTACTCGTTCTTAGGAACTGACAAGGCAAAAGGGTTTCCTGCACACTCATCAGATCCCGGCTCTCAGGAGTCAGCTTTCCCAAGCAGGGGATGTGTCTAAACATACACGTCCCTGTCCTCCTGGCCCTTTCCTTTCCTTTGTTAGTGCA
>NW_024347791.1:7463447-7499445 GCF_902729225.1 Pteropus medius
GTGTTTCCTTTTTGTGGAGACCAGTCAGCAAGTCCTACTTTAAGCAAAATTGTAAAGTTGGCAAAATTTCTCTTAAGCTTCCCCCTCTACTTCCCTGTCAGCACCCTTCCTTCCCCCATTCTTTCTTTCATTCATTCAGTCAATCGGCATTTATTGGGCATTCAACATACCCAGGGCACCTTTCTGTTTAGGATGTTTTTTCATGGTAACGAATTAGGATTAATTGTTAATTAATTGATTAATCGATACTTGGTATTAAACATTTGGTATTTACATAGTAATCTCTGATATTTACGTGATCATCGTGAATATTTATCCACCCAATTGCTCAAGAATCATTTTTGTTTCTCCTCTTTTCCTCACGAACACACGCGATTCTTATCAAGTCTACCTTTGTGGGTAGAATCCTATCACGAATCTGACTACTTCTTTTCATCCCTGCCACGGGAGTCAAGGATGGCTCCAATGTTTTTGGCCTAATTCAAAGAATGAAGCTACCATCCACTGAGACAGAAGGGTGTGAGTAAAGCAGGATTTTGTTGGGGGATATTTACGAATTCACTATCGGATATGATAAGTTTGAGATGGCTAGTACATATCCAAATGGAGATGTCAGTGAGTAGTTGAATAAAGAGCAACTTCAGTGGAGAAGTAGGGAAGAACGCCTGAATGAAGTAGGTTTAAGAAAGAATAATAGGAAGAGAGAAATTGGAGATGGAGTAGATCTTTTTTTCATTGGGTTCTGCAGGAATGGAACAAAGACATAAAGCAATAACTGTGGAGGGTGGGGTTGGAAAGGAGCCAAGGAAAGATTTTTAAAAGATGAGAGGAATTAACAGCATTTTTAAACGTTCTTGGGTATGTTCCAATAGAGAAGGAAAAATGGATGATGACCATGTTAATTTCAATATTGAAAAAAACTATACCTATCTATATCATGCTAATTAATTCACTACTTGGTGTTGCTGGCACATATAGATACTGAAGTGGCGGTTACTTCTAGCCTGTAGGCTTCTGTTGGGAAGCTTTCAAATGTTAAGCAACTATTCCTAGTGTTTGTATTCCAGATGGAAGGTTGATAAATTTTAACCGAGCTCCATGATAAAGGTCAAAATTAACATACACGCACAAATACACCCCACATTGTCTATCCTAAGTAACAATGTGATACCCACAAACCAATGACTTGCGCCCCAACTCCACTCACCTCTCACTTTAACATTCCCACTCCTCGCATTTCCTACTGGAGACCCAGCCCCAGGGCTGGTCCTTAGACTGTGGAGCATTCAATGGCGTGGGTGGCCTATGCTACTCTCTAGGACTCCTTGCCCTGTGGCACTTTGCTTGAATGAATATCTTTGCTGAAGGTGGAGGGAGGCATTGTGCTGTCACGGACTCTCAAACAAGACCCCACAACCATTTGAAACAGATGTTTCCCAACTTCTTACTCCAAGATGTGAAATCGCTAAGCCATTGCATATTCTCCAGGGTTTTAGTTTTAGCTCTCCCATTAATGAGCTGCATAATCGTGGACAAGCCACATACCTGATTAGGGTCCTTGAGTTCCTCAACTTGACTCCATTTTGGTTTTGATTTTTTATCATCCTAGCTTCTCTGAGTCTCTTTGGAGATCTGAAGCAGAAAATTCCTTTTCTTTTTTCATTTTCCTTTCGCTTCTCTCTCTTTAGTTGAGGACCGCTAGCCTAAGAAAAACACAATCCAAGGGCATATAAATTAAAAGGCAATTAATTTTCTTTTCTTATTATGGTAAATATACACAACACAAAATTTACCTTGTTACTGATTTTTACGTGCACATTTCAGTGGCATTAAGTATGTTCACATTGTTATGTAGCCGTCACTTTTATTTATCATCAGAACTTTTTTATCATCCCAAACTGAAACTCCATACCCATTAAGTACTAACTCATTTCCTCCCTCTCCCAGGCCCTGGAAACCGTCCTTTGTCTCTATGAATTTGACTATTGTAGGTACTGCATATAAGTGAAATCACAGTATTTATCCTTTTATGTCTGATTTATTTCACTTAGCAGACGGAACGTCTTTAAGGTTCATTCGTGTTCAAGCATGTGTCAGATTTTTCTTTTTTTTCAAGACTGAATAATATTCCATTGTATGTATATACCACATTTTATTTACCCATTCATCCTTCAATGAACATTTGGGTTGCTTCTATCTTTTGGCTATTGTGAATTATGCTACTACAAACATGGGTGTACAGATATCTGTTTGAATCTCTGCTTTCATTTCTTCTGAGTATGTACCTGTTCACCTAAATAAAGAGGTAAACTGAGGTGAGCTCAAATGACCAGAAACTGACTTTATTCCGGACTCGGAGAGGAATTGCAATTCAGGAAATGCATGCTGTGGCAAGCCACAGGCGACTCCACTGAGGGTTTGGGGATGGCTGTATTTATATGTAAGGAGTGCAAAAGAGGGTGAAGTCCAGCCAAATCCAAGCAATAAATTCATTGGTTTGAGGACAGGGAGGGATTCTTGGTGGAAGTTTATTGGTCAGGAAATAAGTCTCGGTCTTCTGCAAATCAGGCATTTACGGGAAATGAGCCTCAGTTAAGTTGTGTTCCTTGTGAGGGCGCATGCGTGAGATTCAGCTTTGCATACCCTCCGGCTCCGTTTTAGATTGAAAGCCTTTTACATACTCGAGTGAAATTGTTGGTGTTGGTTCACAACCTTGGAAGCTTCCTGGGTGAAATCTGAAAATGGTCCCGTACTCAGAGGCAAGGAGAGGCAGACCACTCCAGATGGGTAGGTGGCAGTTTTAATAAGCATGGGAACTTTTTTGTGAGTCTTGTCTTGGACGGCTGCACGCGCCTGTCAAAACCTTCAAGTTTACATAGAAGCCTCACCTGGGTTTGGTCACATATTCTGTCCAGATGATCTTAACAACACTTGACTGTCTCAAGGCTATGTATGCCCTTGAGACAGCTCCCACTGTGGGAACAGTGGGGGGTGGGGGGGTGGGGTGCGGGGGGCAGTGAGGAGCCTCTGACAGCTTGAATGCAGCTCTCAGTTCAAATGTTGGTCACGTTCTCTCGATGATCTCCTCCAACAGCTGAATCACCTGGTAATTCTGTTAAATGTTTTGAGGAGATACTATACTGTTTCCCACAGTGGTGGCACCATTTTATAGTCACGCCAGCAGTGCACGAGCTTTCTAATTTCTTCACATCCTTGCCAACACTTGTCATTTTTATTTTATTTTTTTATAGTAACCGTCCTAATGGATGCAAAGTGGTATCTCGCTGTGATTTTGATTTGCTTTTCACTAACACTTAATGATGTAGAGCATCTTTCTATGGGCTGGTTGAAGATTTGTGTATAGAGAAATGTCTCTTGAAGTCCTTTGCCCATTTTTAAATTGGGTTGTTTGTTTTGTTGTTGTTGTATTGCAGAAGTTCTTAATGTATTCTGGGTAGTAATTCCTTATCAGATAAATGATTTATAAATATTTTCTCCCATTACCTTTCCACTCTGTTGAAAGCATCCTTTGGTGCATGCTTTTAAATTTTGATGAAGTTTAACTTATGTTTTCTTCTGTTGCCTCTGCTTTCGGTATTATATCCAACAGATCACTGTCAATTCATGCCCTGAAACTTTCTCCTTATGATTTTAAAAAAGTTTTATAGTTTTAGGTCTTACATTTTCATAATTTGGTATGTTTGTGTCTGACATCGAAGTTCCACTAAAGCTGTTTCTTAAAGAACAGAGAACGTTACATTACATGAAATAAATACATTGATTAAAAAACATTTCGTTTGAATATGGCCAACAATCAAGGGAACAAAAAACTGAAAGATCAAGAGGGTAAAAAGGGTAAAACAATGAGGGAGGGGAGAAGACAGAGCAGGAGGACGTGGAGACAGGAAAATGGGGAAAAACCCTCTGGTAGTTAAAAAAGCGAAGGTCTGATTTATTAATCCTACTCTCAAAAATCTACCGACTGCCAGCATTTATTATAACACAGTATAAATTTTAACGGTTCCCTAAATTTTGTGTGCATACAGGTTGTTGAAAAATTATAATGAAAAAAAAAATCACTACATACTTTGGGAGGCAGATTAAGTGGAAAACAAAAGTTAAAAAAAAATCTAGTGTCCTTCAGTTATGGTTCATTTTGTGGCCTTTTGTGGCTGCTCTAAAGTCAGAAGAGCCACCACCCGATAGTCCACAAACTACCCAAAAACGGTGCAAAAAAGAGAGTCAATGGGATTTTAGCAAAAATAAATATAAAACTGTAGATTTAATAAAACTGCCCAGAGAAGCTGTATCAGCAGACACAGGGCAAGCAATCTCGAAATGAGAGAGCACAAAAGTCTGGGTAGGGGTGGGGGCGTGGGGAGGCAGAAGTCGAAGGGGCACGTATCTGAAGGTCCTTTCCTTCTCTCACGTCCCTTCACGCCAGGGACCCGCTTTATCCCGCGCGGGCCGCACTGCCCTGATTTTAAATGTGATGTGTGCTCCCTCCTTTTTAAAATTAAAATTATTGGGGTGACATTGGTTAAAAAAAAAACAAATAATAGATTTCAATAATATTCGATAATACATCATATGTCTATTGCATTGTCTGTCCTGAGAGAAGTGCCTTCTGGAATCACTGAGAGCAACTTCCCATCTAACCGCACCATCCCTGCGAGCCACTAAGGAGGGTCCTCTCAGGGAACGCGGGTGGGGTGGGGAACTTAATGCAACTGCTTGGAAAAAATGGTCACGTTGTGGAGGGAAAGGCAGGCGGGAGGCGATTCTGGCCGTGAAGGGGAAGATGCTCGAACAAATACCTGATTCCGTGAGCCTGGGGTTGGCTGATGTTCTGGAAGGCGTCTGGGCACGAGAACTGAAAGAGCCAGACCCTAAAAGTGGCAGCCCTGGGAGCGCAGCAGGCCCCCTTGCTGCCCTCCAGCACGAGGACAGACTTCCCTCTGGGAAGCCAGGACAGACAGCCTGCGCAGGAACGAGGGCCAGCGGGCGCCACCTCCCGCGAGGACCTGCAGCGTCTGCCTGTGGCAGTGACCCCGTGTGGCCGTAAGGGGCAATGACAGTACCCGAGGCTCCAATTTTCTCCCAGCCTGAGTGCGGGAACCACTTGGACCCTCCTTTTGGATTGTACGATCCCTGGGGTTTGTGGACAATCGGGAGGTGGAGTGAGGCAGAATCTTCTAGAAAAAGATGATATATTTCATGTCAAATAACTTTCATGGGGCCTTGAGAGGTAATTCAAATCTAGGCAGTTTGGCTGAAAATTCTGAACTCTTCTTTTTTTGCTGCCTCTTTGTCATCAACAGATTTGGGAGGGAGAAGAGCAGAGTTCATTGATAGCCAGCAATAATGGTATAACAGACAATCTCAGTAGCAAGTAAAAGAAAACCCGAGTCAGACTGGCTTAAACCAAAAAATGACCCACAGGGCAATATGCTGAGCTCTGTGAGTAGATGTAAAGATCAGAGAAGAGCCTGGGCCTGCACAAAGCTCACATTCTGATGGAGGGAGACCAAGCATTCACATAGGAATTTTGACAGAAGTTTTCGCAGACAATTGTGTTCAAATAACAGAGTCCGATCAAAACCCTAGCCATATCTACACTCGAGTTTTTATCTTATTTTTGTTTTCAAAATGACTGTGCTCATTGATCTCTCTGAATGTACAGGTTTACTTTTCTTATTGCACTCTGTAGAGTTTAGCAAGATTAGGAATCAGATGCATCCTTTTCCTTTGCTACAACTAAAGACAAATGTGCTGTTTTAGAGTCTGCCCCCTTTGCTCTATATCCTCTGCAGTATCGCAATGTAAAGTTCTGTGTATTTTCTGTTATTACCAATTTCCTCTCTCCCTCTCCTGCTTGAATAGGGCAGAGGATGGAACACTTGGAGCCGACTGGCAGGAACCCAGTACTGTTGTGTCTGATTTACAAAGTGATATTTATGCCCTATTCATTCCCGACAATGGCTCAAACTGTTCCCTGGGACAATAATAGAGCTGACACATCAATATGAAGTGGTCCTGACTCCATGAAGACCTTGATAGGTCAGGACCAACGATAAATCAGCTACTTCCTGCCTATCCATTTATTTAGTTCATTCATTTTTTTCAGCACGTATTTACTGATGAACTACTATATGCCAAATGCTGTTCTAAGCCTGTTCTCTTCTTTCTAGCTCAGCGATCAGCAAGCTTTTTCTGTAAAGGGCTAGAGAGTAAACATTTTAGGCTTTACCTAGGTCATGAGATCTCTTTGGCAACTACTCAGCTGTGCCACTGTAATGCAAAAGCAGCCATAGACAAGGTAAACTAGTGAGTGGGGTTGTGTTTCAATAAAGCTTTATTTACAAAAGCAAGCAAGAGGCTGAATTTGCCCTGTGGGTCTGGGTTTGTTGATCCTCACTCTAGCTTAATTCTAACCAGAGTCCATCTCCATCCCTTATAATCTTCCTTTTTAGTTTATCTTCCTTTTCAAAAATTGCAGAGCAGAGAAACCCATTACTTAATCAGTGGGTCACGCCAATAGAGTTCTGGTTCCAAAGAATTCAATTTGTAGTTTGTTTCTTCAACAACAACAATAATAACAACAATGTGATCAATAATGATAATAATAGCTGACAATATTATAGCACTTATGTGCCAATCAATCACTGCTTGTAATCACTTTCCAAATAGTAACTCATTTCCACTGACTTGGTAGAAAAAAGAATTAAAACATGGTAAAGAGGAAGAGGTTTAGGTTATAGTGAGATACACACACAAACAGTTATTTTTGGCTATCGTTTTCCAGTATCACATATATTTCGGTAAGATAGATAATACTTAATTTGTTGAGCTCTTACAAGATACCAGATGTCAGGCTGAGTGTCATCCATGCACTATCTCATTCAGCCTCCCAGTAGCCCTTTGAGGAAGGTATGGTTTTTATATCCATTTTATAGCTGAGAAAGTTGGAGCTCCAAGTGGTTCAGTAACTTTTTCCAGGTAGCAAGTATGGACTTGGGACTTGTTGGTGCCTCCAAATCTTATGCTTTTAACAGCTCTGCCCTAATGACTTGCTTGGGCTAGAGGAAATGAATAAATTAATACATCCAGACGGTAATGCGTGTTTCACTAGGGTTGCGTTTTATTTTTGAATAATAATAAAAAAAAGAATTTCCTTTAATGGTGCAAGCTTCTCAGATGGCAGAACACAAGATGGTTGTACCTCTGCTGCGTTGGCATTTTGATGACTGCCATTTACAAACACAGTGCCCAAGAGACCTCATTAAATCTACAGGACAATGGGACGCGTTAAAACCTAAGTGCAGCTGCTCTGCGGAGGAATGTCGTCTGTGGGACGAAGCCAAGCCTTTATCAGGCTGAGCCGGGTGGCGCTGGGCAGAGGGCACAGGCTGCTGCTCCACCCTGGAATGTGGCCCTGCAGTCGACAGCTGACAGCCACCCCGTTTGCCTGGGAAGGGGTGGTCTTACCCATAGATTAATCTTGAAAGCTGCCTCTTTTCGTGTCTTTTTGTTGTGTGGCTCAAAAGAGTTGCTCAGCTGGCGCAATTGCTGTCAACAAAAGGCAGCTCTATTTAAACAGGAGAAGGCCAGGCCTGCCTGCCCGGGGAGGCATGCTGAACGAAGTGGGCTGTGCGGGTGTTGAGTATGAACTTGACAGCTCGGATTTCGCAAACGAGGGTTGTAGCGGGTCACGCACATGTTTTGAGGAAATCCCCCGTCTCCACGTAAGCAGATCGTTTTGTGGAAGCCTTGCCCGTCTCCGGTGGAGCATGCATTTAGTGTTATGTGGAATGAGAAGGATTTCTCTGTCAACGCAATTTAAAGTGCTACAAAGTCAGCCCCAAATGACATCCCTCTGCCCCCGGGCTATGACAAAGATTATTAGAGAAATAGTGGAAATTACAATTAGGTTTTAGGAAATCTGAACTTTAGACTCAGGTCCGTCCCAAAGCACTATGTAACCTTGAATTAGTCTTTTCAGCGGAATCCGTGCTCCTTTGTAATGGGGTTGACAGAGGTGACTTTCAATTTTCTTTCTGGTTCTGAAATGTTCTGGCTCCAGGTAAATGATTTTAGAAAAATCCTTTTTTGTTTTAAGTCTTGCTACAGAGAAGTCAGAATGAGAGAGAAAAGAAAGCACATCTTCCTATATTTAGCAAGGTCTGTGGATTGAAAATGGCCTTAAGTAAAATGGTCAAAGTGGGAGTGTAAGACAGAACTAAAACCAGTTTCCTTTTGTGATGGACCTGTTTCTCGCCTTTCTTTTTCTTTTCCTTTCTTCCCTTCCTCCCTTCCTCCTTCCCTCTCTCTGTTTGTTTCTCTTTCTTTTTTTCTTTCTCTTTTTCTTTCTTTCTCTCCTTCCTTCCTTCCTTCCTTCCTTCCTTCCTTCTTCTCTCTCTTTCTCTCTCTCTTTCTTTCCCAGTGTGTATTCTTCTTCCTTTTATTAAGTGTATTATCATTTCCCTCTGGGTAGGATAGCCAGATTTAGCAAATAAAAATACAAGACACACAGTCAAATTTAAATTTCAGGTGAACAACAAATAGCTTTTTAAGTATGAATATGTCCTAAAGATTGCAAGGGGCATACTTATACTAAAGATTTATTTGTTGCTTATCTGAAACTTAAGTTGACCTGGGTATCTTGTATTTTATTTGGTAACCCTTCCGCTGGAGAACCAGGTCTTTCCTGTTCTGAGTCTATGAGTTTGGGTCACGGGATTTCCACTAGACTTGGAGCTGTGATAGATAACTATGGAGTGAGTCCCAGAGGTCATTTTGAAGGAAACCCATGCCTGAGGAAAGCCACTGTGCCAGAAACAGAATTAAGGAGAGAGAATTGGCCTTGATCATTCTGGGTCTTAAGGTCTTTAATAAGATCTACCCCTGGATTTTCAGTTGATAAAGCCCATAATTAATTTTTTTGCTTAAGCTGCTTTGAGTCATGTTCTCTATTTCTTGCAAATGAAACCTTTCTTACAGATCCATCCCTCTTATTTTCAAAACGTTCCCAGCTCCTCCTTGTGGAGAGCAGAGGAAATGGAGAGAGAGGGTCACATTTTTGTGGTGCATGTTGGGCACTTACTGTGTGTCGTCTCATTTAACATTCATAACACTCCTGCAAACTTCTGTCGTGCCAGATAAGGACGTTGAGGCTCGAAGATGTGAAGTAACTCATCCCTAGGCAGCATGGCTTTTAAGTGAATCAGCTGAGAAGCCGACCAAGGGCTGTTTGACGCAAAACCCATACTTTTCCTAACACACAACATTGATCAAAAGGGAAGTCAGAGAGAGGTGCCATCCAAGGAAATGACTTAGAAGGGGAAAAGGACATTGAATGCACCAAAGAAGACTTCTACCGCGAATGCTGCGTCCCTCTGCAATGCCCCATTTTGTGTTTCCATATCTGTGGTTCTTGTAGAGATGACAGACAGATATGACAGGGACAAAAAACTGTAATAGAATGTGGCACCTATCTGACAGGAGTAAGCAATCTTGAAAAATGCAAGAGGGTCTGTTTTCTCGTATTGATTTTTTAAGCAAATTGTTTATAAAATCAAAACCCAGAGATTGAACCTCATGGGATGGACTTTTTATGCGGAGCTATGCAGAAGCATGTGTTATGAGGTGGACGTCTGGAGAAGAGTCCATTGTCTGGTCCCTGTCCTTTATCTTTCCTTCCATCTTTGTCATTTTCCATGTAACTTTGTAGCTCCCCCTCCCCCCACCACACTTAACTCTGAGCTCTGGCGTGTGACTTGCTTTGACCAATGAGATATTAACAGATGTGATACAAGCAGAGGCCTAAATTGCCTTGAGCACTGGGACTTGATCTCCTGATCTACTGCCTGAGCCATGAGAACGTGCCAGAACTAGTCTGCTGGAGGATGAGAGACAAGTGGAACAGAGCTGAGTCTCCCCAGTAGCCTCCGCTAAAGCAGGTCTAGATCGGCTGACTGGCAGCAGACTCCCAGATAGGTGCGTGAGCTGAAACAAGATGGTAGAACCCCAGGCCAAACCTCAGCTGAACTCAGAAGTGTGAGCAGTAGATGCCTACTATTGTATGACAGTGAGGTTTTGTGATTATTTGTTATGCAGTAAAAACTTCCTGATATGTGGACTCAGGGAATTTCACTTCTGTCCCAGCCTTTAAATATCAGGAATGTTCTTAGTGCAACTGGGACCCCCCAAAACAATTCTAGATCTTTTTTAGGATGGACTCTTCAATCGCTGTAGTATATTATGGTAACTGATAAGGGAACTAGAGAAGATCTGGGATTAGTCCAGAATTTATACTCCTGGGCTGAACCAGAACCAGATTGACCTTGAGGCAGAGGCTCCAGAGATGCACTTATTGGTGATTCATTGCTTGTTGGACACAGATACCTGTGAAGTTTTATTTGTTCAAAGGGGAATATGGATACGCATTGGGAGCATCCACTTGATAAATGAGAAGCCGGGGATTGACTGCCGATTCTTAGAAGAGACTGTCAGAATAACCTGTTGATAAAACAAATCCAAATGCGATGCTTATTGCAGTAAGAGAGACCAGTACATTGTTACACAGTTTCAGTAACATCACAGAGGAGGAAGCAGCATGTCAAAGGCAGGATATTTATAGTGTTTCAGGAGTCTGGACAATGTGGGTCTTTCAAAGCAGGGCCCTGAATAAGACTGAAACCACTTTGAGATTTAATGGGGTACGACTGATGCACACAATGGGGTGAGGTTTGGAAAGTGAGCCTTGAAGAGCAAGTAGTGATTTGATGACCCCAGCTGGGAGTCCCGAGCGATGGCCTATTCACCTTGAGGTGGGCTAGTTAAATAGTCTGTTGTTTGGATAAATGGATTTTCAGAAAGTTCCTGGCACAAACTGTGCAGGTATTTGGATCTTCATCTTCTTGGACAAGAAATTTCTGAAATAGTGAAGTCACGTTGGTGCCGAGTGTGGAAGGAAGGGTTGAGTCACACTGGTGGAAGTGGTAAGCTGAGTCTGGTGGACGCCATCTGTTCTCAAGAGTCAGTAAAACCTGTGTTCTCACCCTGTGAACTGGGAATTTACCTGAGTTCTCTGAATGTCCCTTTTCACTGGTCCAGTGAGGATAATGATAGTTCCTTTGGCGACATGTTGTTGTGAAGGCTGAAGGAAATAAAGCACAGGATATGCTAACACAATGCCAGCTATACAAAGCATGCCCAGTAAATGGGAGCCATGTCTAGATTCCAACTGCCAGAGCAGTAAGTGACTTTAGCAGCAGTTCTGAGGTATAAGATTTCAGTTAATCCAACTGCTGGAGTGAGAAAGGGAAGAAAATACAGCATCTCTACGTGGAACAGACACTCTGGCATCAGCAATCGAGTTTTAATGGAGTGAGGCACCTGTTAAGTTGAAAAGGCAAATATTAAAATTAAGTACTTACAGTGCCACAAACCAGTTTTACTGCCATCGTGCTGTCCAAGTAATTACATTTGACTAAGCAAGCTGAATTATTGAGATGTGATCGTGGGTAATGATTATCAAAAATAATTATCTTTGCTATAAGCATGTAACGTAAAACCCAGATTCATTCATTAATCCATCCATTTATTTGTTCATTTGTTATTTATTTATTTAACAAATATTCTTTGAGCATCTATGATGTGTCGAGTATCATGATAAGTGCTGGTGATGCCACGGTGAATAAGAATGGCTGATGTTCACCCTTATGGAGCTGCCATTGATTGGTGAAGAGAGAATTCAAATGCCAGTATCAATCACACTCCTGACTGCTTTGGTTAAGGCTGTCATGTTATGCTCAGGGCTGTCACAGGGCTTTTGGGCCTCTGCTTTGAATGCTCTTTTGGCCCTGTGTCTGGGGCCCCAAGAAACCCTCAGTCTGGGTGATTTGCTAGAACAATTCACAGGACTCAGAAAAACTGTTATCCTCATGGTTACGGTTTATTAGAATGAAAGGAAACAGATTAAAATCAGAAAAGGGAAAAGACTCATGGGCAGAGTCCAGGAGAAACTAGGCACAAGTTTCCAGGTGTTTTCTCCCAGCAGAGTCATACGAATGCATTTCGTCCTCCCGGGAACAATGTGTGACAACTCGAGTGAGGTGGTGCCAACCGTGGAAGTTTACCCAAGTGAGTGTTTGGGGTATTTAATTAGGATTGGTACGCAGGTCTGCAGTGCCTGCATGACTGACCTCAGCTACTCAGACTCCAACCTCCCAGAGCAAAAACTTGGGTGTTCACCATAAATCTCATCGTTGGCATAAACCATATGATCAAACTGGTACCTTGTGGCCCAAGGCCTGCAGCAGACAAATCCACTCTTATTAGACAGAACATTCCAAGGGCTCAGAACTCATCTTCCAGGGCAAATTGTGAAGAGAGCCCTTTCCTGGGAATGTGCAGGGTTTGAACAAAGCAGGTCTGTCGAGTGAACCCTTTGCTGTACAGATCCTCAGCTCATTTTTCTTCCTTGGGGATGCCTTCCATAACTGAGGCAAATTTTTCTAGTTTGAGCTCTCGTGATACTTTGTACATACCACTTCTCAATAAATGTCAGCTTTAAAATCGCATATTATTTGTTTAACAGTTGTCTCTCTCTTTCCTTGTGATGATGGGGCTATCTGTTTTTGCTCACTGTACCTCCTACTCCTGCTGGGGGGACTAGACCTGCCATGTAATAGGGGTCGAGTGCATACATTTTTGAATGAGTAAATAAAGAAATGAAACAATGATCACTTATTATAGGTTCTATGAAGGGAGTAAATAGGGTGCAGTACTAGAGAATGACAGTGGGCTATGTGGGTGGATGATTTTAGATAATTGGAGAAGATCTTCAGAGAAGGCGATCTAAATGGTGAGGAGGAATCATGCACACAGAGTCTGGGCAGAGTGTGTGAGGAACAGGGAAGAGCAAACACGAAGTCCAGAGGCCGGGAGAAGCTGGGTCCATTCTAGGAAAAGATAGGAAAATCGAGGTTCTGGGAGCAGTGTGAGTGAAGAAGCCAGTGGCTTAAAATGGAAGCGGGAGAAGTCTGGAGGCCCAGAGAGGGAGTTGGGGATTTCATTCTGTGTGTGCAGGGAAGCTACCGGAGGTTTTCCTGAAATGAGTGACGTGAACTGGTTTGTTTTTGAATAATGTTTTTAGCTTCTATGTGAAGAGTACATTGAACGGGTTGAGAGAGCAAGTGGGGATGGACCACTCAGGAGGCTTTTGTGACAGTTTGGTAAGAGACGGCCAGTCCAGGGGGAGATGGTGATGGGATGGACCACGGGGGAGGCAGTGGGAATGGGGAGAAGGGGGCCGATAGAAGATACAGTTTGAAGTTAGAACTCAACGTCTTGAGGGAGGGTAGGTTTGGTGTTGAGAGAAAGAAAGGAGCTCTGGAGCTCACTGTGCATCTATCTCCTTGGAGTAAATGTGGCAGATGTCGACATCAAGAGGTGCCCGTTTACCATTTTAGATCGTTTTCTAATATTAATGTGAAACTGGCAGGCAGTTCAGAATGAATTCTTAAAGAAGACAAAGACTTCGCGTTAGACTTTTTGGTTCTGAATTGTTTCCCCCTCAGGGCTTTTGCAATCTGTGTTAGTTTCAGTTTCTCTTGAAGCAGATAGTCAGACAGAAACTCAAAGGGAAGTGATTTATTTGGGAAGTGGTCCCAGGCGACATTGTTAGAAGAGTAGGAAGGGAAACATCCATCGTGGAACAGGCTAGTGCTCTGGGCATCTGGGGCTTTGTCCTGTTGGGGCCTCAATGGCCAGACAAGCCCAGCCAAGGATTGGGGTGCTCAGGTGTATATACCTTTACTCGGGGCGGACTTTATTTCCCAGCATTTCACCTGCCATGTTCTGAGGTGGAGCAGGCTCTGCTGGCCGGAGGAACCCTCCAGGCGAAGAGGTGCAGATGTTGGCAGCTGGCAGCTGGGCTGAACTGCGCTGTAGGGGTAAGGCACACGTGACAGGGTCCCCACAACTTTCTCCACACAGTGGAAATAACATGAGCAGTTACTGGATGTCTCTGTAAACAAAACGTGCTGTGGCTTTCTTTCAAAGGATTAGATGATTGCACGTCCAAGCACAGATATAATTTATTTTTGTTTTGAGGGTGTTTTCTTTTTTTTTTTTGAGTCAAAAAACTTAAATTTTTTTAAGTTAAAAAAATTTTGACGTACTTTCTGTGATTTCTAAACTTTGCGTCCTTCACTATGCTCAAAGTTTCTTCCTATCATTTTATCTGTTTCTTTGCGCTGGTTTGGATAAACTCAAATGGTTTCTTGGAATCGAATATCGTTTCTTTTGCTCTTGGATGCTGTGTTAGTTTCCTAGGACAGATTGCCACAAACTGGGAGACTTCAAGCAACACAAATTTATCCTCTCACTGTTCTGGTGGCCAGAAGTCTGAAATCAAGGTGTTGGTGAGGCCACGCTCCTGACGGCTCTGGGGAGAAGCCCTCCTTGCTTCTTCCAGGCGTTCCTCTGCCTGTGGCTGCGTAACTTCAGTCTCTGTCCGTCTTCGTGGCTTCTTCTCTTCTCTCTCTGTCTCTCCTCTGTGTGCCTCTTAGGATATTGTCATTGGATTGAGGGCCCTTCTGGATTATCTAGTATGATTTCGTCTTGAGAGCTTTAACTTAATTATATCTGTAAAAACTCTTGGTACAACTAAGGTCACATTCACAGGTTCTAGGAGTTAGGACATGGACGTCTTTTTGGGAGTCACCATCCAACTCACTGCAGACCCTATGAGGTTTGTTAGTGTAAACCCGCTGACATTCACATGGGCCAAAAGTTCTCATCTAGACGTAGCTGATACATATTTTCAGGTTTGATTTGCATGAGCTCTCCATGACCAGGTTAATTCTGTTAGGCTGCAGCTACTCTGATGTTTCTCAGAACTGTTGCTCCAAAATATAGCTGGGCACTTTCCAAATAGAAGAAGGGATGCCCAGATGGCTGGTAAAACCTTATTTCTGGGTGCGTCTATGAGGGTGTTTCTGGAAGAGATTAACACTCTAACCCATAGACTAAGTAAAGATCACTGTCATCAATGTGGGTGGCCATCACCAATATGATGAGGGCCTGAATAGAATAAAAAGGTGGAGGAAGGGCAAGTTTGGTCCCTGCTTGTGTTGGGACGTCCATCTTTTCTTGCCTTTGGACATTGGCGCTGCTGGTTCTAGGGCCTTTCGATTTAGACCGGGAATCACACCATTGGCTTTTCTGGGCCTCCAGCTTGCAGATTGTGGGACTTCTCAGCCTTCATAAGCGTGTGAGCCAATCCCTTATAACAAATCTCTTTTTCTATGTCTCTATATATTCTATTCTGTTTCTCTGGCGGACTTCGACGAATGCACTTGTTTTTCTGAGTTCTTATCCTGATATTCATTATGATTACGCCCTGATTTTCAGTCTATGAGATTTCAATATTGAGTGATGCTAAGTGATTTCAGTGTTCAAAGTTCATAGCTTGGGAGAAATAACAAAGCAATAATAATAGGTATTCTTTTTGAGTATTTATGTTCCTGACAGTAAGAAATCAATGAGGGTTTGTTTGTTTATATTGTTCTTTAGATTCTACATGTAAGAGTAATCATATGGTATTTGTCTTTATCTGTTATTGGGGGGATCACTTCATAAATTTTATAAATGTCTAACTACTATGCTGTACATCTGAAGTAATATAAAATAATATTGAAAGTCAACTATAATTAAAAAAACAAAAAATAAGCAAGCAGAAAATAACAAAAAGAGAAAAAATTGATCACAGCAATAAGAACATTTGTTGTAAAAAAGAAAAAGAAATCAATGAGGGTTTAAATATCCTCATTTGCAGGTGAAGACTAAAAATTAGGTTGCAATTCTTCCTTGTAGACAGTGTCAAGAAGTTTTTCTTGTTTTAAGGACCACAGTGCTACTTATACCATTTCCAGGTGTAACTCACCGAACTCAAGCCTGAGAGTCATCTGCTTTCTTATATTATCCAAAATTTCCACTTTTGCTGTCAGAAAGAGATGGGATTAGACCAGTGGTTCTCAATCAGGGGTGATTTGGGCCCCCTTGGGGACATTTGGCAATGTCTGGAGACACTTTTGGTTGTCATAACTGTGTGTGGGGACAGGTGCTACTAGCACCTAGCAGGTGGAGGCCAAGGACGCTGTTAAACACCCTCCGATACACAGGACAGTGCCTGCAACAGAGAATTGTCCAGCCCAAAATATCAGTAGTGCTGAGGTTGAGGAACCCTGGATTAGACCCACATGCTCACCAGCAACATTTTTGAGGGTATAAGTGGACCCAGTATTTGTTCTGAATGCCCAGTATTCCCGCCTTGAACATCGATGCTTCCATGAAGCCTTCCCAGATCTCATCGGATCCCCACAGAGACTTCTTTTCACCCCCCCCTTTTTTTTGGTAACAAGTACTTACCTCTTTTGTGACATCAATCACATTCTACGGCAATTATTTTTTTTCCTTCATTCAGAGTTCTCCAGAGACACAGAACTAATAGGGTCTATATAGGTATATAGAAATAGATTTATTATGAGGGATTGGTTTATGATTATGGAGGCTGAAAGTCCCATGATCTGCCAACAGCAAACTGGAGGCCCAAGAAAACCAATGGTATAGTTCCAATCCAAAAATGGTAGAAACAATCAAGAAATTGATTTCTAAATTCTTGAGAAAAGAAGCTATTTAGGAAAAATGAAGCTATAGCAGCTCACTTCATACCATAATAAGTTCTTATGTGATCAAATTTGAACATAAAAAATAAAATAATAAGTGAAAAAAATATATAAATATTTAAATGTTTCTATACTATGAATCGAAGAATAAAAAATAAAAAATATTAAGAAAACTGTAGATAGTTGTCAAATATTACTAAGGACAAAAATTGAACTGCAAATATAACAAGGGTTCATATCCAAAATTAATAAATAAATATGACATTAATACAAAAACATTAATACCCTAATAAAAATAGGCAAAGAATAGTGTTTAAATATAATACTATGTTATTTGATAAATATGAGGTTATTTGGTAAACACATAGAAGTTTAACTTTATTAGCTATGAAAGAAATATGAATAAAAACAAAGATAATTTTTCAACAATAAAATTTTAGGCAAAGTCTTAAGAATAATAATTATTCTAGCAGAAGTGTAATGAATGTATGCACTTACACTTAGCAGAAATGTAAACTATAACTATCTTTTTGGAATAATTCACCAGTATAGGCTTGTATCAAGAGTCTTAAAGAAATGAATAAACTTTGACCCAATAATCACACAAACATGTTCATATCAGGTTTATTCATAATAGAAAAAGAGGGGGCAGTAAATGTCCAACAATATGGAAATGAGTAAATATATTAACAGTATATCAGAATTTTGTGATCTGTGGCAATACCATCAGGATAATTTTTTTTTTTTTTAGGTGAAGCAACCCTTGGTTGACTTTATAGATTGCAAGGAGCTTGTCAATTTACAATCCCTTATTTTTCATTTTTTATGCCTACGGCACCTGGTCTTCCTAGGTGGTCTCCCAACCAAGTACTAACCAGGCCTGATCCTGCTTAGCTTCCGAGATCAGACGGAATTGGGCTGGTTCAGGGTGGCATGGCCATAGACATCATCAAGATAATTTTAATAGAAAAAGACACACAACCCAAAACTTCTAGGGATCCGATAGCCCCAGAACTTCAAGTACATTTTGATTCCAAGATAGGTAAATATTCCCTTTCTGTAGCTATTTCTATGTATATATAGGGATATATAAAACAGGGTGAACAAGTATAGAAAGAACTAAAAGGATAGGAAATGCTTTGAAATAGTAATATTGTATCATCAGTGGATGAGATTATAGGTGATTTGAATTTTCTCTTTCAATACATTTTTTGGCATTTTTATATCAAGCAAATATTTATCATATTTACATGTAATCAGAAGAGTCGTTTTGAAAAGAAAGTTCTAATAAGGTACCATAGAATTACTAGAATATAATCTCCGTGAGGAACATTTGCCATTTTTTGGATTAAAAAACTTGAGGCTCAGAGAATGAAGTTACTGCCTGAAGTAAAACTGGCCTTCAGCAGCACATTTTAGACATAGTTTAAAAAAAGAAAAAGAAAAAAAAAGATGCCTCTCAGAGCCTTCATTAGCCACATGAACACAAGAGATTCTGTAATTTGTGTGACTATCATGTGTATAGATGTCTTGAAGACCAGCATATTGAATTATCTATTGGGTGATAATTGAAGGAAAAAAAAGACTAATTCTGAGTGAAAATCTGGGTTTTAACATCGTTCTACCATGTTATCTCCAGAAAATTCACTTAACTGCTATGTAAGTACTATTTTAAATTTATTGATTGTTTATTTTGATAATTGACAGGAGTCCTTTCTTCCCTTCCCTCTCTTTATTCTTCCTTTCTTTCTTCCTCTCTGCTTCCCTTCGCCAACATATAAGGAAAGTCATTTATTTGCCAGGCACTAGGAACCGGAGAATCTAAAATGACAGAATACATAAAAAGAGCCTACACTCATAAATAAGTGATGTAATACTGATGAAATCTCAGTAAACTCCGTGGGTTCCTTTAATGTCAGTTACCTGGTTTTGCTCATGCACTAGGGTGATATAAGATGCTACCACGGGGAAGGTTGAGAAGTGTGCACGGAACCTTGTACATTTCCCTCCCAATTTCCTGTGAGTGTACAATTATTTCAAAATAAGTAAACGAAACAAGCAAACAAAAACAGCACCCCTCTCCCCTGCCCCCCAGCTTACTGAGAACTGTAAGAGACAGACACATGTAAAATGGTTAAAGAAGACAGTTTTGGTAATATGAACAAACTTTATTTAAGGCTTCATGGCTCAAGCAGACTCCATATTAGAAGGTCCAGAGAATTGTGAAATGGGGCAGAAGGCAGGAAGCTTTTACAGACAAACAGTAAAGAACAAGGTAGAGAAAAATAGAAAATGAATAAGGAACAAGGAAGTAAGTAGAGAACCCAGAGCTGGCTTAGCATTTGGGGATTGGCTGACTGGACGTACAGTACTGCATTTATGGTCTAGCGTAGCTTTTACAGGGAGCTGAAGGTTATCTAAGTTTGGGTTTGCTGATGTGGCACCCTGTTAAGAAGCAGCTCCATCTTGGGCCTAGAAATGTATTTCAAAACGAGTTCACACAATGTGATAGAAACAGAGAAGGAGGGACCAGCTCCTCTGGAGCTGTAAATAAAGGGTTTGTGAGCTAATAAAATGAAAAGTGACTCGATTAAAATCATTGGGCATTTTAGAACTGGAGGTATATATTTTTTAAATTCACTGAGTGTTTAAAATCGTCAACATTTTACAGATACAGAGAGGCGTCGAAAGGAATGAGCTAATCTGCTAAGGTTCTAAGACCTTGATGTAACACTGGTTTAAGTCGTCAAATTTTCCAGGTGGTGTGGCAGTGACACTCATGAAAACTCAGATTCTGTTTTGGGCTCTAGGATCCCTAAAAGTTTGGAGTTTACTGGTCCAAACCAGTCCTTCCTACTGTTCCCAAAGGCATGTTCCCAGTGTGCTTGCCACGAGGTGGCAGTAGAACATAAGCCATGCACCTCAGGGGTACCGCTGACGGCCTGTGGTTGGTGATGGAGTCCTGTCCATATTATGTACATTACAAAATACACCAACAGATAGAATTAAAATGCTATGTAAAGATAAAGTGAATAGGTCATTTGATGTGTTCATTCTATCATTAGCTAATATCTTAAAATAGAATATGTACTTACAGCAAGGTTCGCAGTTAAGGATAGTGGATATACGTCCATGCTGCAAATGTTATTGACAATTTCACCTTCTTTGGGCTCACTTCTGTCAAGTCTCATTAGATGGTCATCGTTTTTGCTTTATAATGTGGTTGATTGGTGGCATGAGAAATTTGCAAGCATTAATTTGAACCGTATTAAATTGCTATTTTTCTTAAGTAAAAACCGAGCAGATATTGGCAGTTTTACATGGTTTACCTTTAGATGCATTTTTGCGTTACCTTCAGTCTGCATTTTCTCTGGCAACATTTTTTTTGCTGCTTGTCCATTTTGGAAGAGTTGATGATCTAATTATTATAACATCTACATCTCTTAACGGTCCCCAGTTGCAGTATGTCATCATCCATTCAGGGCAAAGGGCTGTGATCCCTCCACGTTGTGGAGCTCTCGCTCCTCCCTCTGGATTCCTCATACACCTTATGTGACCACAGACACTCTGACACAACCCCCAGGTGGGGGCCTGGTGTCAACCCAGATTAGTAAAACCTTACTTCTTTCTCATATTTTCAGATAAAGAAATATGTTGTTCGAACATGATCTTTTTGAGACTGCAAAGGATTATCTAGCAGTTCAACTTGCTCATTTTACAAATGAGGAAATAGCCAAGACAAGCCTATTTACATTTTTTCTTTGGAGGAATGCGAAAATATAGTTTCACACAACACCGAAGCACTTTGAGCCATGTGATGCCACCCCAATGTGCTCCATTTTACTCTGAAAATGGGACAGGAGGGAAAACTTTAAAAGAATCTCAATCTTGGATTTCCTAATGGAGACCTATGTTGTCACATGTACAAATCTTTTCCCATTGTGCCCAGAGTCCCAGAAACCTTCTCTTTAACTCTAAAATTGGAGAAGTTAGAAGATGGTACCCTTGACAGTTCCAGCCTTGGGAGAAATTGTGCTTAAGGAAAAGTTTCATGAATTCTTTCATCCCCTGAGGCATATCAGATATTTTTTTTTTCCTCTCTAGGTTATAAACTCCTCGAAGGCAGTGACCAACTCTAATTTGTTTTTCTATCCCCCACCCCAGTGGTTGGTTCAGTCTCTTGCATCAAGAAGGTGGTTAATAAATGTTTACTGAAGTGGATGGAATTTCAGTGTAAGACATTTAACTTTAGACAGCCCCGACCTGCATTGCAAATTTTATCTGTAAATATGTAGTGGGGCACTAGAGATGGCTCCCCTTTCTGAGCTATAGTTCTCAGTTCAGTCCGATAGACCTTTCTACAGTAATGGAGATGTTATGTATCTGAGCTGTCTGATACACTCGCTGCTAGGCACAAACATCTATTGAGCCCTGGAAATATGGCTAGTAAGATGGAGGAATTTAATCTTTAATTTTATTTAGTTTAAGTTTAAATAACTATGTATAACTAGTAGCTACACATTGAACAGCACAGAAAATTAAGTCATAAATTAAGTTATAGTAGCTTCAAACTTCCACATTCTTTACTTCTCTTATACTGACCTCCTTCAAAACACCTCGCCATTTTGTCCCACCTCACCTTCAGGTGACCTTCTATTTTCTCCCTTTCTCCCATATCCCTTAAGATCCCCAGGAAATATTCTTTCTCTTAAGTGTTTATTTTGTTAACCCATCATTCTAAACACCAAAAAATTTAAAAACATAAGACCAACCAGAAAATTATGCTAATTAAAAAATAGAATTGAGAGGTGGCTTCATACTGTAGTGGTTAGCACATCTGCTTTACATGCAGAAAGTCCTGGGTTCACACCCCAGGTGGAGCCACGGACCATACCCTGGGTGCGCCAGGCCCCAGGTGGATGATGCGAGAGTGAGGGAGGAGATGCCCCGCTTTCAGTGATCTAGTTCTTAAGGGGAAATGGAAGTGGGAGAGGGGAATTAAAGAGGGGGAAAAAAAAATAAAAGATAGAATTGATTCCATTCAAAGATAGAATTGGGTCCTTCCAGAAGGAGCAACAACAGGACCATTTTACCAGAGCCTCAAGCTAACGGGACTCTAAATATTGGCTCCTCTTTAGTGGCATATTTATATTCTGGTCTTTAAAAAAAATCTGTATAGTTTCTTTTTCCAGTTAAAGGGTTAGTATTGAGTCGTTCCATGCTGAGTTTCCTGGATTCAATCCCTTGGATATGCGTTCACGAGTTTAACTTGTACCCATTCTTCAAGATGACTTCCCTGATCTCTCCTTCACTATTCAGATTTCCCTAGGATGCTTCTAGCTTCGAACCTCTCCTCACAGAGTTGTTGTAAAGACATAAAATAATGCACAGCAAGTACTAATTTAGTGCCTGACACATAGTAAGTGCTCAAATATTACTGTCCCTATTTCTGTAGTAGTCACCCTACCCAGATGGAGAATCTGAGCCATAGTGAACTTTGGGTCTAAGGATCAAGGCAAAATTGTAAATAAAAGAAAGAATTCCAAGGTCATGAACAGGCCAAGATGGGTACTATGGATGGTTTGGAGTGTAAATATAGAATAAGGCAGAAGAAGTGGTTCAGGACTGAGTCTGGAAAAGAAAAGAGATTGTAACCGGTTCATTGTAATTCGAGGCTACCTAAGCACTTGAAAGGATATGTGCAAGATCATCTGTCAATCAATTTATAGTTAGGCAAGGTAACACCAAAACCATCGAGACATTCGTCCATGTTATTTTTTAGTCCCTGTCCATAGACTTATTAACCTTTTACATATTTGGAAGAATATTTTGTTGTACATTTTATTAATTTGTAATTTCCACTCTTTTTATAGGACTTTCCTTCTTATTTTCTCACACTCTGTCCCAGACATTCTGAAGTCACCAAAACAGTTTTGTATGTAGCCCTTTACATTTTCTTTACGTTCATATACAGATACAAATATATATTTAAAGTTTTTTAATGTTTATTTTTACAAAAATTGTGTTATACTATATACATTTATTTGCCACTTGCTTTTCACACATCCTTTTTATACAACATCTGCTTGAATGCTCATAAAAACCCGGAATGTGTGCTGGATTTGGTGTCTGTTTTTTATTCCCAATTTAGAACAAACCAGTTTTCTATTTTCAGAAGAATGGTAGATAAGATACTCTGACTTACCCTCCCAGTGAAATCCTCAAATGCAGAATAAAAATTTTTTAAAACCTAAAATGCATTAATGAGCTGTTAGGAGGGAAGGAATCCAAGGAGGTAAACAGATTCCTTAAAGACACTTTCATTCTGAGGACACTTGCTGAAACCTCAATGAAGATGAGTTTGGACTGTCATGGCCTCTTATAAGTGGGAGAAAGGAAAAAAAAACTAGATTTCACTCAAAGTGAGAAACATAAGGCAGTCCCCAACTACAGCTGGGATTCCACAAGCCAACACAGGTTGAGTATGTGAAGGTAAACGAAAAATAAAGGAGGGAACAGCAAGATAAATGATCTGACTTACAACTTGGCACTGGATAAAGAGAGAAAAATGGTCAGTGGCTGGATTTTAATGGTAGATTAGACATAGTAAAAAAGAGAAGTGATGAATTGAAAGTAGATCTGAAGAAAATATCTAGAACAAAGCACGAAGAAACAAAGAGATGAAAAATATTTAAGTAAGGTTAGGAGACACGAGGAAAGAGAGATGGTCTAACACTTGGAGTTTCAGAAGAAAATAGCTATATGAAGGAGAGAGAACACTCGAAGAGATAATGGCTAAGTATTTTTCAAGACCAATGAAAAGCACCATTCCTTATATTTAACAATTTAATCCATTGCAATCAAACACATAAAAAAAAATACATACTTGGAAACTTCATGGGCAAAGTTAGATAATATCTAAAAAGCAGCCTGAGAAAAATAGACTATCTAAAAAAGAATGATGACTGATGAGAATTGACTTCTGAACAGTAACAATGAAATCCAGAAGAAAGTAGGATTTCGTGACTGTACAGAGAAAATAACTGAACCTAGAACTATCTGGTAAGAAATCTAATAGTTAAGGTAACAAAGACATTTTAAAGAAGAGTACAAGTTGAGAAAGTTTGCTGCCAACAGATGCTTACTACTGAGAATTATAAAAGTATGTACTTGAGGAAAATGAAAGTGTTCCCACATTGAATGTTCTTAGTGCAAGAAGGAATGATTAGTGAAAATGTTGTAAATATATGTATAAGTCTAAAACAAGCATCAGTTGTACAAAACATTTATGGTGATAAGACAAGATGGAATTAAATACACAGAACAATAATAGCATGCGAACTGGCAAGTGGCAGATTCAATTAGTGTTTTAAGGCCTTTGTATTGCATGGGAAGAGGATAAATATATGATTAATTTTAGACTTTAATAACTTAAGTATGCACACTATAATTTATATGGGAATCTAGAATAATAGAAATGCGATTATAGGTTCTAAGTAGAAGACACAGTGGAAGGAGAAAAAAAATCAGTCCAAAAGAAGGCAAGAGAGGAGAAAAATTAAACACAAAAAGTGAGACAAAGAAAAAGTACAAAATAAGTTGATGAAATTAAACCCAAATATGTTTGTCACTTCAAAAAATTAAATGGTAAATATTCCAGTTAATAGACACAGATTGTCAGACTGGGTTTTAAAAAATACAGCCATATGCTACTTGAAAGAGACACATTTAAACATTAGCATATAGAAAAATTAAAAGTATAGAAAATAATATAGCAAGCAAATGTTAATCTTAAAGTTGGTATAGTAATACTATAAACTTTAGTCTGTAAGGCAAAGAACATTATGAGAAATAATTAAAGTTACTACATAATGAGAAACTATTCAATTTATGAGAAAGATGTAAAAATTTTAACTATGTATTTGTCTGGCAATATACCCTCAAAATGCATAAAACCGAAATTGACTATAAGAAAAAACTGACAAATTTAACATCATACTATGGAGATTTTAATACACCTTTCTCAGCAATTGACAGATCAAGTAGACAAAAGTATTAATAGTATTAATATGAAAAAATTAGAAAGTGAAAATAATATTTGATTTTATGTTTAATAAAGTATAAAGTGAAACAATAAGTCTTAGAAGATTATGTTTAGCATGTTGCCTTTTATTAAAATTAAGAAAAATTAACTTTTCTATATATGTATACAAATATCTCATAAGTCTATATTTAAAGAAGTAAAGGTATGATGAAGATAAGATTCAGCATAATGATCATTTCAGATAGGGAGAGGCATGGGAACAGAATTGGGGAAGCACACAGGTAAAGTAACTTGTCAGTATTCTAGGCCATGTATTGGTTGGTGGGTAGATAGGCGATTTTTCCTTATTAAAATCAAAGATAAACAAGAAGCAAGGATAGTATTAATATAATTACGTACAGCTGAGTATGTATATCTATTCTATCTCTGTCTATCTCTATCTCTATCACTACCTCTATTTATCTCTATCTCTATCTATCTATATCTATATCATCTGGAGATGAACTGCCCAGGTGAAAATTCTGGCTCTCTACTCAATCTCTGTGTACCTCGGTTCCCTTCTTTATAATATGGAGCTAATAATAATTGTACTTATCACATCTCGATGATCATTAAGTAACCTAATATATTTAAAGTCCTTAGATTATCGTTTGACATGTATTAGGGAGTCAGTAAATGTTAGCAATTATTATTATTGCTTCTGAGAGGAAAAAAAAACTTTGTGATGTCCTGCCCTTCTATTTCATTTTGACTTATTCATGCTCATTCTTGCTTTCTTCTCTTCCAAGGTAGGTAAGGAAGGATTCCTCTACCTCTTTAAGGCTCATTCTTTCACTTTGAATCCCATCTTCATCTCCATTACCTCCATGTCCTAATTCCATAAATTGTCTTGTTCTCTCTTGCTTCTCCCATCTCTTTGTATATGTAAGGTTTGGGCCAGGAAAACAGAAACCATTCTAGGTATTTCAAGCAGTGAGGGATATATTACAGGAAACTGGAGGCTGACAAAACTATTGCAAGGGCTGGGTGTGAGGGTGGGTAAGGTTAGGAAAGCCATTTCTAGCTTTCAGGAAAACAGAATATATGTGCCATTTTTTCTATCTGATGTAACTTTCCTTCCTCTATGCTAAGTGAACTTTAACAAGCCTTCAGGATTTGGCTTCTCAATCCCTATCTCTGGGAAGATTACTCTAAGATGTTAGCCTGCCACAGTCTCCTAAATTCTGGCAGAGGGTGCAAAACTCTTGGGTCAGAGACAAAGGAAGCCTAATTACTCACAGAAATAGCAGTTGCCAGACTAGTGTCACTTTCTTGCACTGCTTCCCTAAGCCCAATTTCCAGAGGACCAGGTGACACTTGCTCATGGGTGGGTTATACTACAGGACAGAAACCCTGGGCATAGAGAACGTGAATCTTTTATAATGAGTTGTAACAAACCTACCTGAAGTTTACCTCAGGGAGAAACATTATCTTTATTATACTGGACAGTAGAAAAACTTGCCTTATTTCAATCATCTAAGGCTATTTGCTCTGCAAGCATTCTTGAAGAGATAGTCCATGCAAAATAGCAGTTACGGTTTCTGCCCATAAGACATGCAGAGATCTGAGAGACTCATGGAGAATTAATGATCTCATAGCACTTATTACAGGTTTTTGTAATTGCTTGTTCATTGACATTTTCTCTAACTACTGTAAATTTCTTGAGGGCAGGGGACAGACTTTTTCTAGTGCTATATCTCTAGGACAGTACCCAGTGCATACCCATGAGGATATTTTGGGAGAAAATAGTTCTTTAATACATTTTTGTTGATTGAATTAAAGAGTTAAATCTATTGAGTACTCACTGTATGCCCAGGCGTGGGGCTAAGCACTATATACTTCATTTAATTTGCACAGTGACCCTATGAAATAGGACTATATTAACCCCCTTCTGCTGATAAGGGAACTGAGGCTTAGAGAACTGAAGACTTTCTATGACCACACTGTTAACAAGTGCTGGGCTAATATTCAGATCTAGGCAGTGACTCTACACAACGCATCTATGCCCATAAAGTGTCGGTGTTGGAGTGTTATCGTTTGTTGAAAAGGAGGTTGGTAGAATATTAACCTATATTATGCATTTGTCTGATCCTATGATTTGAAAATTCATAGCTTGACAAAGTATTGTATGCTTGAACAAAACCAAATTGCTGATCTTTGAACCTGTGGGCCCTACAAAATGTCGATTTCATATTTTCAACCTCAAACGTGTAATAAACATCATCTCACAAATGTGGTTTTCAAAAAGTAGCTTCTAGAATATTATATACCTTAAGTACAGGTGTACTTTGGTTCCTTAAGCCACCCCTGGCACCACAGTTTTACTATTAATACAGACCCTGAGGCCATCCAGGGGATTTTTTCATGGAAAATAGAGACCAGAGAGAGGAGGTTCCTTCACTAGGATCCATTGAGGACCAAAAGCACAGTGGAAAACAACACAATAAAGACGAGAGCAGCTGCTGAAGACATTGAGCTAGTGAATATCAGATTAGTCAAAAATTCTTCTGGGGTATTATAAATATTAAACTTTATACTGCCAGAGTGAATTCTTGACTGGAAATCCAAAGGGACAATTTAAGAAAATTCAAGTGCCCCCAAATGAATTTGCTGTTTTCAGCAATGACAAATCACCATAGCATGCAATAAGTACAATAATTACCGAGTTAGAGAACATAACCAGCGTTGTTGCTCAAAGTTAATATCCGAGGCTAAATATTCATTTACATCATTATGTTATGAAATGTAGCCAGAAAATATCCAGGAGCTCACTGTGTTGACCGAGTCAGTCTGAAAGAAATCACATCCTGTCAAGGACTGAACTGAAGGCTGAGCTTTTGTTTGATTGGCATCGGTTCCAGTCATGCCAGCAGACACACAATTCCCCGTTGTCCGTGTGATCTGTGCTTCACCTTGCCTGTGGGGCAAGAGTGGTTTGATGTGACCTCTTTGAAGACTCAGTGCTGTGTCTCACCCCATTGTTAGAGGAGGCTGGCAAGCCAAGATACCACAGTAATGGTTACAGTGGTTGTCCTCATTTTTCTGCATTCTGGCACATAGTTAGTAGGTCACACATACTAATGATAATTTAATAAGCATATCATTCAAATGGCAGATGACAATGTTTGATTTTGCCGTGGAGGTTGGAGATCTGAAAGTCAAGAAGACTCCGTGTCATTGTGTCAGGAGCTTGTAGAGAATTAAAATAAAACAGAGCTGTTTTCCTTTCTTATTACATTTTCTTCCATTTTGAACATTATTTGTGATAAGTACTGCCAATCATATAATTTATTTCTTTCTGATGGACAAAACACTATTTTACAAGTTTATTATAGAAAATGTTTTAAATACAAAGTAAGCATAGGAGAGAAAGTAAAACTCTCACCACGCAGGGGCAACCACAGTACATATTTCTAATCTAGGCACATGGACAAATCCATTTATAAAACAAATTGGCATCGTACTACCTATACACATTTTTGGTACCTGGCTTTTTAAATTTCTATTTCATATATTGCAAACAGTTTCTCATCTTAATAAATATTCTTCTCTTACCTGTCTTTTTTTTGTGGCCGCATGAAATCCCACGATGCCGACGGGTGTGAAAATTGTTGGGGCTTTTCATACATAGGGCGTAGAGGAAATGCATGGTACGTTAAGGTTGGAAGATGCAGCTTTAAACCTTAGTTCTTGGAGGGCCTCAGTTTCCTCAGCTGTAAAATGGGAATACTAACATTTTCCTGGCTGCCTTATTGTCAGGAAAGTTAAGTGTGTTTCTGTGAAGCGTAGACCAGGATATGCCAGAAAAGGATTCTTTTTTTTTAAATTTATTTTTTATTTATATATTTAAAAATTTTTTCAATTACACTTGACATACAATATTCTATTAGCTTCAGGTGTACAACATAGTGATTAGACATTTACATAACTTACTAAGTGACCCCCCTGATAATTCTAGTACTCATCCGACTCTTGTTTAAAGTGTGTTGATAGGACATGCGGGTAATGCTTCACACATAGGCCATAACACTGGAATCTGCCTTTAATCATTTGGTCTTAAAAGTATAAAAACAAACTGACCAAACATCACAACCCACGTATGTCAAAACTTTAACCCGACAATGCCTCATAACGTAGCTTTTAAAATTGAGGTTAAAATAAAATAACTTTTAAAGAACCCCCATGCTTTTTTAAAGATCTGTTTTCTTTTCAATAAAGAAATATGTGACTAAGAGAAGCTCCCATTTGCAGACATGGTGAGGGTTTTAGCTTTCAGACAAAATCATTGACAGGCTTTGCTATTGGGTGAGAACTCAGGAAAGTCTCTCAGGTTCCAGGAATTAATATGTTTTGATGAATGCTCATTTTTAATAGTTCCCAGGATAATATTTTCTTACCTAAAATATAGTGAGAAGAACCTGCCACTCAAACCACTAAAATCATGAGCTAGGGGGAAAAATCCAGTGTCCCCACTATCTCTAGTTCTAAAACTCAATGCTTTGCTTTCCTTTGACCACAGAAAACCCAGCTTAGACAAACTGCTGTCAAGGTAAGCAGCCCTTGACCGCGTCCTGTGGCTGCAGACGCTGTCGTGGGTTATGCCAACGTTCTGATAACAAGGTAGAGCTGGCAAGAAATGGGCTTTAAGTCCCACGTTGATCAAAACCAGTCAGGGCTCATTAAAAAAAAAAAAAAAAAAAAAAGAATTTAAACTCTACATTGCTGTCCAGACTAAAAGTTAGCCGGTGCACCATTTGTAATATTAATAAAAAAACTCTCTTGTAGGGAATAAGCATATATTAATTTTTGTTGTAGAGAGACGATTTTAGGAACAGGTTACAAATCTTTCAACTCCGAGGAGATGAACTTGAATGATTCTGCCTCTTTATTGTGACAGTGATTTTCTTCCCCACTTTTCTTTTCTAACTAAGTCCCCTGGAATTGTTAGGCAATGTGGGAAAATATTGTGACAAACATGCCTGTTTACGTTTGTGGTGGGGGTGATGGTTTTGTTTGCATGGCTTGTTGCCTCTGCCCCTCCTTTTCATGGTTGGCGGTTCCCCGACAGCTCAGATTCCTCCGCTGACATCTGTTATAATGAGCGCTCTGACGGGAATAGATTTGCAAAATGATGGGCTCACAATAGGACAGGAGCTGTTCCCCAAACTTTCCTTGAGATAAGCAGATGGGATCTGAAAATAGAGCATTTGAACCGATTAGGTCGAGGTGAACGCATTTATTCAGCGCACACTGAAGAGCTATTCTGCTCCTACTCCCACCCCACCCCAACTCCTCTCCCTACCCCCTTCACCCCTCACCTCTCCCAGTTTAGAAGTAGGAGGGTTTCCGATGGCTTCCTTTTGGGGCCTCCTGAACACTTGCCTGGAGACAGGCCCTTCCAGTTCCTAAAGCAGAAGCATGCTGGGTACTTACCTTGTGCCAACCGTCTGAACAACAGAGAAAAACCACCCCTCACGCCTCATAAAGAGAAGCTGGGGCAACACATGGGGCTTTCCCACTCATCACAACTGATGGCTGTTTGTGCTAGTTAACCTTTTCCAAGCCTGGGTCAGCTCCTGCTGGGAGGCAGGCGCAATCTGAAGAGAGTGAAAGCCTGGCAGACCCCAGAGTCGCCAGCACGCCTTGGCCCCCCAACACACGCCACTGCCTTTGCAGAATACCAAACGCTCCCACATCACACTCTTCATAAGTCAGTCAAGCTCCATGTGCTGGTGACAGTTCAGATTCCAGAAGAGAATGGCCTCCGCCTCCAGGAAAATTTTCCAAACACTTTCTGATAACTTTTATATTCTGGTATAGTTCGCCTTTTTTTTTTTTTTCTTTTTTCCGAAGCATCTGTGAAAAAGAATATAGTTGAGATTTCCTCATCTCAGGCTTTATTATTTTCTGCATGTTTGCTAGTGAGTATAAAGAGAAGACTGCTTTGTACTTTTAAACACTAAAGTCAAGCCAGGAACGCACATTTTAATAACTTGTGCCCTGAGCATAATGATTGGAGCAAAACGAAGACAAGGCTATTTTAATACATTCCTAAGACCCATCTTATGGGTTTCTGGGGAACATTTTGAGTGTCAGAGGGGTAATGCTACCTAATGAAGTACGAGGAAGAAGGGTGACCATAAGGGAAATTTTGGAACTAGCTTTTCAGAGGAGAAAAAAGGAGTTTAAAAGCGATGGGGTTCATTGCTCAAGTGAAGGATTCCTGCACCATTGAAATAGTCACACACTGTAAAAGGAATCAGATTTCTGCAAATTGCAGGTTGGAATGATCAGTGGAAATGCATTTATTACAGCTGCCAGGGTTCTGAAGCGCAGAACTCACACCTTCTGGTATACTCCAAACAAATCCAACAGTCTGTAGAGCTCAAATTCTCAAAAGCCCCCATCCCTGACTATCTCCTGCTTCCAGCCCAGACCTGTGGGTTATTGTACTAACTCAGCACAGTCTGTTTATAAGGTGGTAAGGTTCAGAATGGGGCGTTTACCTGGCAACCAATATCCTGAGAATGAAGAAGGAAGTGAGGCACAGTAGAAATAGTTTATGAACCGTGAAAGCAGTTAGCAGTGAGGGGCTCCAACACTGAGCCATGACAGCATTTTTGTGAAAAGATCAACAAAAATCTAATATTTTAGGTATTACATGCTGAAGAAATCTACCTTTGAATTATACCCTTGTTTATCAAAAAAAAAAAAAAATCTTGGGGGATCCACTAGAACTTAATATTTGTAGCTATTAATAGTGGTAGAGAGAAGAGTGAATTAGTGAATACAAAGGTTTGATCATGGGATCAAAAGATCATGGGACAGAATATAAAATTTAGTTTGCATTAGTGCTTTTTAAAAAAGATAAAACTCTCATAATCTTTTGGAAGCATTAAATGGTAGCAAGAACATTGAGTCCAAAAAATTTGAATTTTGGCTTTACTCACTCATTGGCTGTGTGAATTTGAACACATTTTCTTAGCTTCTCTGAGTTTTGGTGCTATGGACTGAATGTTGTGTCCCCCCAATGTGGTAGTATTTGGAGTTGGAGCTTGTGGGAGGTAATTAGGTCATGAGGATAGAGACCTCATGAAGGGGATTAGTGCCATTACAAGGAGAGACATGAGAGAGATGGTCTCTCTCTCTGCCATGTGATGATGATACAAGAAGGTGGCTCTTGCAAGCCAGGACGTCAGAGTAGTTTCAGTATGCTAAAAAAAAAAAGCAAATTATCTTTTATTCTCCCTGAAGATTGTACTATTTCTTCTCAAAGGTGGCTTGGTAATATTGTTATAAGAATATCATTACGGGTTCTCTTTGTTGAAGACTAAAAGATATACAATTGAAAATTTTGCACAGTTGAAAGATGAAATACACCAGGGGGGCTGGTTTCTTGCAGCTAGAAGAGTTGGTTGAGAGAGCAGCCTCTGATGCCGGACTGCCAGGGCCACAAGCCCTTTTACTGGCCGTGTAACACTGAGAAAGTATTTAACTCCTTGATGTTTGTTTCCTCATTCGTAAAGTGGTAACAACAATGGCACTTACCTGATGGGGTTGCTATGAGGATAAACTGGATTCACATACACAAAGTCCATAGGCCAGTGCAAGCTTGATCTGTCATTCTCCTCATCATCAGTTGTTGTCATCATCATCACACTGACAAACAGCGTTGGTACCAAATATTTGCATGCATGAAGATGAGTTCTCAGAGGAGTTGAATTGCTGGGCCAAAGAGCATTTGCCACATTGCTTCTGTAAGACTGGAGAACTCCATCTGATAGATCTAATAGTTAATTTTGCACCTGGACCAGGTGTATTTTGTGATTAGCATCCTTTGGACTCAGGAGAAGGCAACTCTGGTCAAAACTGGGTGTAGGGATTCCAATGCTGAGTTTCTCTTGTCACTGTGGCATCATTGGTATCCTTGAAAATATTTCCTGGAGATGTCCTGTGATTGTCTTGGCACTGCGTTCACCCACATCCTATCCGTTGGTGGATCTGGGAAGAGTACTTCTGTTCTTTCTGCCCTGGAGCAGCCATTCATCATGACACTACCTGCCAGGAACATCTAGTGACAGATAAATGTACTTAGCAAATTATACTTTCCCAATAAATCAAAAATGATTTGGTCTAGTCTTTCTGTGTCACTGGGCTGACAATCACTCTCATGAGTGGCAGGTTTGATGACTGCCTGTGTTTACTCACTGGTGGCATTTTAAAGGGAAGACTTGCCCAGGGTTAGCTGTCACTTGGTGTGCATGAGAAAGGTGTGTTAGAGTGTGAGTGTGTGCGGGGGGTAGTGGCAAGGAAAACATATCTTTCTGGTTTTGGAACAAAAAGGGCACACTTGGAAAACACGACCACACAATTCTCTCGTTTCCCCACACCATGCTGCAAAGAAGCATGATTGGGCCCTGTTCTTTCCAATTTTTTGAATCTTCTCTATAGACCCAAGCTTTCTCCCAGGCAAAAGGAAGAAATTGGGGTAGCCAGAGAGATTCAAATCACTGTACATGTATTTTCTTTCATCTTGCTTTGTAGGTGAGCTAAAGGCCAGAGAACAAACAAGTGATAAAAGAGCAAGAAATCCTTGAAAAAGAATAGGCAGGATGGGTCTTACAGGCTGTAAAAATAAGCTAAAAGAGGTCAGATTCTGTTCCGCTTTAAACCTGAACAGAAAGACAGAATAATTGAATTAAATTGGCAGAGGAAAAATGTTTTGAGGAGCGGGGGTTAGGTAACAACTATGTTTACCCAAAATATATAGCACATGCTGTGTCCCCAGACATGCCTATTCAATGAGCGAGTGAACGAATATGAATGAATGGGTGATGATGACAATAAGGTCTCATAGGCTTGGATTTTAATCTTAGTTCTGTCGCTTATCTCCGTGTTCTTAGGCAAGTCCTTTATACTTTTGAATGTTTTCTTACCTTTAAAATGAGACTAAATACTTTCTTGCAGGGTTGTTGAGAGGTTTGAGATAATATAGGTAGGCATTAAATGCATAGCAGCTATTATTAAGCAATTATTATTTTATGTTACTATCACATAAAACAGGGAGTTGTCAAGTTTTTGGAATACGGGCATCCCTTTATAATGTTAAAGTAATTTGCAGATACCCCTCATGTTAGGATATGTATTATTGACAAAGAAAATACCTGTTGGCTGAAATTAGTAAGATTTTTGAATGAATTTCTATTTGATTAATCACAATCATGTCAATATACATAGATAGTCAGATAAAAATCATGAAACATTTATTCTCTCTACGGACAAGGCACAGTGCTCATATAAATTATTAACAGGTCTTATAACAGCCACATAGACCTCAGGCAACTAGGAGCCACCATCTGAAAGAACTGAAATCTAACTACAGGTGGACCTTCTTTAGTTAGATGTAGGAGATGGTCAGGCCAACATCTTTCATAGTTGGGATTATTTTCCTCTCTGGGACTGGATAGGTTCGTGCTTATCAAGCCACAAGAGCCTGCTAGACACTGTCTCCTTTCATGATCCTCGTAACAATGGGACTTATTTCCAAGGTGACCTCTTGAGGATAGAAGAGCAGTCTTTGTGGATGTCTTGTTCTCCTGTGTGCTTCACGGTCAAAACCATCGTGAACTTGTGCCTTGCCAGAGCCTGAGATGAGGGCCTATTTATTCTGGGAAGTAATTGCAAGGTGTATGTGGTAGGGTGGCTGGATGGAGTGAAACTGGGAAGGCTTGAAAGCCAGTTGAAGGGTATATTTTTAGCTGGTTACTGCTGAGGACAACTGGAACACAACTCCATTGGGGACCTTTTAAATGTTATATAGAATGCACCTCAAATTTGTTCCCGGAGATAGAAACGAACAGGGCATTTTTTTTTTTTACTAGTTCCCATCTTCTGGTGGCCAGGAGTTGTCTCATGGGGTGTTAACTCCTTTTTCCTTCTAGGTTTGCATACATTTCAAGATGGCTAGATGGGGCTTTGATGGAGAAACATGAGAGATGAGGGTATGGCTGAGGAACAAGATTGCCAGGTAACTCCAAGGCACCACTGGTGCCACAGCAAGGGTTGGGTCAAGAAGGTGAGCCAAGAAAATGGGAAATGGAACACAAGAGGTACCCAACCAGTGAGACAGAGCACAACCAAGGGGGAGATAGAATCAAGGTCAAGGTTGGTCACTCCATCAACATCTGCTGAGCACCATTCTGTACCATGCTTTATGTTTTGCTGCTGGAGCTAGAAGTTTTACTAGAGCACTGTGCATGCCATAACCTACAACCTATATAGCACGTAGAGAAGTATGACATGACAAATAAAAGAAGACTTTACTGCCTAGTAGGGGAGACAGGTGAGCACTGTAGCAGATGGAAACATAAAAGCTTCTCACAACTGGGAAGGGATTGACTGATTTCTTCTGTAGTCCTGGAAGAAGTCTTCATAGGGAAGGTAATAAATAATGAAGCTCAGACTTGAAGGAAGTACAGGACTCCACCAGGTAGTGACAGGGATGAAGGGCAGTCACATTTCTGTTTTTTCTCTCAAGGATATCTGACTCAGGCCACTATTTCAGTTATTTATTTATTTTTTTGGTTTGTTTTGCTTTTGATCATAGTTAGTACAGGGTGATTTTGGAGGGGTGTTTATTGTAAGGCGATATGTAGGAAGACTGAGGGTACACATAAGAGGGGCCTTTCATAGGCCAGAGGTGATGAACTCAATTTTCTGTTCCTGAGTTCCAAAGAGAGTGACTTCTCCTCTGCTTCCCCCAATCCTCCACAGGGGACAGCCTGTGCCCAGAAGTTGTGGGCAGTTTGTTCCTGTTATAAGGTGACACAGGCATGTCTTTTCACGGTTTTTCAGACCTCTATGATCCCTGCCTTGGATCTTGCAGGTCATTTACATTCACAGCTCGCTCTCCACATTGGTCAAATGGAGCTTGTCACTTGTCACTTTGAGGAATGTCTGGCCCACTTCAGCAGCCACCTGATTCCTTTTTGCTTCCAGTTAGCCTTCTGTGATGCCCATCTCCTGCCACCACCAGACTGTCTGGCATCCTATACCTTTCTCCCTCCTCTTCCTGTACAACTGCTTTCAGAATAGGACCTTATAAACATCACTTCCATCTCGGCATGGGCTATTCATGATCTTGGCAGCCTCATTTCTCTGGTCTAGGTTCTGGAATCTCCCTGACTTCTGTCATCAGTGAGCAGATATGTGTGTGTGTATA